>NC_140563.1:3975160-4345160 GCF_057381845.1 Rhamphochromis longiceps
CCGACACTGGGACTGCGGCTGTCTGATGCAACAGCTACCCTGTGTGCGCGCGCGTGTGCGTGTGTGCTCACGTGTGTCCTCCCACTGGGGTTAAAGCAGGCCAAATCTACAGCGTGGACTGTGGTGAGAGTGACACACATTAAGCTCGAGAGTAACACGTTGTTGTGTTTGGAGGAGCGAGGGCTGGTCTGCCCCCTTTACACACAGGGGAAGTGTAACCAACTTCAGTCCTTCATGGTGAGTAACTGGAGACTCTGTAAGCAAACTGAACTGATCTTCAGTGAATGTTCTGGGAAGGCAGAACAACTGATTTGACTTGTTGCTACATCACCGTACATGCAAGGTGACGATGCGTCAGGAAAGCAACTAAAAACACAAAATCACACACATGAACAGTATTACTGAATTATATTTCATAAGCTTTAAACCTTAGGTTTGTTGTTATTTATGAAACGCTACTCACGCTATACATAGGCTACAGTAATACACAATATTTAATAAATATCAAACATTAACTTTTCATTCATTTTACTTTTTAAAGGGTTTGCTGGAGTTTGCATATCCATGGCTTCTGTGAGGCATTGAATACAAGGACTAACAGAGCTGATAGTCAAGTTAAGGCAGTAACTAGCAGGGTCAAAGGTACACAGAGGCTGCTAACAATACAAATGAAAAGCGTTAGGAACTACACTGCACATGTGCAGCCTGTGTGATGCACCAGTTTGACAGCTTGGTAAAATTTCACTGACCTACTGGGGTGAATTTTTAACCTGTGAGTTGACAGGTTCAGAGCCATGGTTTGGTTTCTTGCAACCTGCAAGCTAGTAGTCTTGGGCACATATAGCATAATTACAATGGTTCTCATTTTGAATGTAGAACTTTGTTGCGTGTAATGCAACTTGGACTTTTCCCAGGTTTTCTGTCTGTCTCTGATGTCAGCTACTGAAAGAAATAAAGAATGATAGGGAGCAAGTTGCTATTTGGCTCAGACCTCCCAGTGTGACTTTGCATGAGTCGTTTTCAAGAGCAAAAAAACAAACAAACAAAAAACTGGTGATGAAAGCTATTAGAAACAGAATATGAACTGTAATGAGTCAAGCAAACACAGAGATGAAAGTTTGTAGCTTTGAATGGCTGATTTATGAGAGTAAAGGGGACAGTTTTATGCTTTTGTGGTGCAAAGAAATGTGACTTTTCCTGTACTTTGTTTGCAATACATTTGCTTGAATGTTTAATTTAGAATCCATCAGATATCTTCCAGTTTCAGGGTTAAAAACATCAAGTTGTTACAGACAGTAAGAAATTATTGAGCTCAATGCTATAAACTAGTCTCAACCACAGCCAAGATGAATGTATTCAAGTGCATTAGTGAAAAATAGCAGTCGTTACTACTTACTGTGTATAGCTCATTGAGGACTTTCATTAAGTCTTCCTGGAGCTGAAAGGCTATTTCTTTGCTCTGTAAAAGAAATACAAAAAGGAAAAACAATAAGAGCAATACAAAGAAATCACCATTATCACACAAGAAATTCATGTTCTATCCAGGTAGTTCCCCTTTAAAGACAACACAGTATAAGCACTGTGGGAACAACCATTACTAAACTGCAGCTTCACAAATCTTTTCAGCAAATGCACACTGTTCGTTCTATATCAGGTTTAATATAAGTGCCACTGAGGTGAAACCATTCTCTACTCTTAATGGTGCACATACAAAACAGATGAGTGCATTTATAATACTGTGTCAAATACAGGCTTTTGTGTGTGAAAGTGGTGCCGGTGTCATGCCAGCTTTTCCACTTAAATCATCGAACACCGCTAGAGTTTCAGCGTCCACATGCTCAACACATTATCTGGCCTCTACGCCTGAATGTAAAAGATTTCTTCCAAATATGTTAACTCAATCAGCCGCGCCACAAGGCTGACTCAGTAATGCTATCACACACACGCCCACAGAAATGCATCTCATGGTTGTGGGATACAGTTTAACAGTGATGGTGTGATGGATTTAGAGAGGCCTTTACTATTAATTTAACAGTGAAGCTTCCATATTTCTTTCACACTGACTCATATAGCGTATCAGATGTTTATGAGATTATGAGTCATGACAATGAATTTTTGATCTCTCCACTATAGTGTTGCCACCTGGATGATATTACAACCTTGGCCTGTGCACCAGGCCTATATCAAACCCAATTATCCTCAGACAAAACTCATTGTGGGAGCCACTCACAGCGATATGATGGACAAGCTTTCTGAGTGGGTATCAAGCCAGCTCCTGTAGTAAGAGAGTGGGGATTTATTTTCTAAAGATATAGAGGGCATTGTAGTCTTTTTAAGAGCCATAATGCTGAAATAAACACTACATTTAATATTAAAGGGGGCTATTGGGAGTTTTTGAAAAAGGCAGCACAATGATTTTAGGAGTGAGGGTAAATTTGGGGTGAGTTCACGAGCAACAAGATGCACATTCCTGATGCTGGCTTCAGACTGTTGCAATGGCAACAGTTGTTGCCAAGGAAATTAGTTATGTAGCTAAACCTGTTTGAATGTGCACAATGTTTTTGGGAAGAAAACATGAATTTATATCCAAAAAAAAAACAAACACCAAAAGCATTGCAGATTGTGAGTCGTCTTAAAGCCGTTTTTATATTTTACTGAATAAGAAATTGCAAATAGTCAGTCTGCCAGTTTTAGCCGCACGATACAGTTCATAAAGAGATAAGCTGAAGCAAGCACTGAAGCAAAGTTAACTGGATGCATTTATTTTCACAGTGCAATATATTGTGCCGTAGTTGTTTATTACTTGTGACACAAGATGCTGTTAAATGCATCACTGACCCAAGTGAGTTCTCAGACATGATCACGCTTGCACGAAACACCACAAGTTTTTGGCTATAACTGAACCGTGCATATGCAACCGACCTGAACCGCAGCAAGACTGCGAGTACTTCTACGCAGATTTTCACAGTCTGTCACTTTTGTTCTTCATGTTGCTTACAGGTAGAGCTGTACAGTGTCCAAGTATTTTAACAGACAGCAAAGAGGATTACGCTCTCAGTCACTGGCTGCTAGGCTGGTGTCTGAAATTATAGAGTCACGCTAGGTGACCTGACTGATCTGCAACACCTACCTAACCACCACCTGGTCTGTCATTTCCCCAACTTGGAGCTTTTTAGCTAATCGGGACATAATCAGATAATTAGATTCCAGGAGAAACAAACTCAGCAAGAGGAAACCTCAGGCATGTTTGACAGGTGAGTGTAGATAAGGAAGTTACTAAGCAGTCTTACGTTTTTTGGTGAACTATACGATCACCTGGTCCTTGGGTTTATCAATACTCAGTAAACTGCCTCTTAAATGTAAATTCACACGATTGTAAAGACACAGACCTTCCCCTGTGGGAAAATCCATTAGCAAGCATCAGTTCCATGGACAGGACCTTTGACTATCTGTCAGATCTAACACACATCAGTTCTTTCCCATTGAGGAGGCTGGGAAGTGATCCAGAGCTCAATGAAAAGCCTTCTCAGAGATCACAAGATGTGCGAGAAAGAATGTGTGTGTGTGTGTGTGTGTGTGTGTGTGTGTGTGTGTGTGTGTGTGTGTGTGTGTGTGTGTGTGTTGGATGTGAGAGGAATAAAGAGGGAAATGATCGTAAATTACATTTACAATCACGACTGCCTTTTACCAGAAAAAGCTACACGTAGCATGAGGTTTCGAATTTTGGAAACAGTTGTTTAGCGAAGCTGTGTTGTGTAACACATGTCGCTGATTTAATTTGCACAACGTTTTTTCCTTCCTGCTTAAAGGAATCTCAGCTGGGGGGTTTCCAATTCAGTCCAATTCATTAAAAGGATCCTACAAATGGGTTTTCCCTTTCAACTTCATACCATCTGTATTCCAACCACATTAGAAAGATGAAACAAACCCAGTGAGAAGAAACCATGGCAGCACTTAGGGAGTGGTGGGTTTCATATTGCCACTGCCATTAATCACAGTATAGAGATGGCAGCTGTATACGCTGCAGGGCCCGTGTGTACATTAGTGTCTTCCGACTGTAACTTGGAATTTGACCAAATGACACAAATATTGAACCCTTCATAAAACGTCAGCCTAATTATTGGTTAGTCCAGCTGTTTCACTTGTGATTTTAAAAAAAACAAAACAAATACTCTGTATATAATAATCTGTTAAAAATGGTTTAAAACTAAAAGTTGCATTGTTATTTATTATGCAAATAAGAAACTAAATTCATGTTTTTTGAGCCGGTGTTCTGGGAATCCATCTTACCTCACAAACCATCCTAGCGGTTGTTTCTGCGCATGTGCTTTGCATGCGCACAACACAAAATTAAGTGTCAAACCATCATATCTTTGTGAATATAAGCTAGAAGCATACTCTGATGGGTAAAGTTAAGTGGCAAACCGTCCTACATACTTACATTTCTGCTGGAATTCTTGTGTGACGGCAGGAATGTGCATAAACTACGTACGGTGGACGATTTGTAGGATGATTTGTCAGAACACCGGCACAGCGGACGTCTCTGAGAAGTTGCAAATTCAATGATGCAAAACATTCAACCACCAACACTAATTTTTCTGCTCAGGAATGAAATTATTGAACATAAATAGCTTTAATTTGGCATCTTTTACTATTTTTTTCTGCTTTTTGTAAAAGTGTAACTTTGAAAATTCAATGACAACATCAATAATTTTATTTTAGCATTAAAAATATTATTTTGATTAGAGCATTTGCACACACTGGTAGATTAACTATTACAGAAACATAAAAATTTGGTAATTATCGCTACTGTTAGGTTTACTCCACAGCTGCCCTGAATTAACATTGAGTGGTGGACTAATACATTTGCAAAGCACCATATTGGAGGTGCTGGTAGTGGATTTTGGGATATTACACTTTTTGTTATTACACCAAATCAGTTAAATAGATTCAGCTTGAATTATTTCAATATTTACACCTTTTTGTAAACTTATGTGTTGCTTTAAGTTCAAAAGTGCCTCGAGCTCTAGGAAATCCACCATGTAGCTGCTGCCACAGAATATCACTTTCATGAATAAAACAGGGCAGAGCAAAACAAAGAGCCAGTTGTATGAATAATGAAAACTTGATGCATGTGAGAAGATCTTTCCAAGCATAAAGACAGAAAAAGCTCGCTACTCGAGTCTTGCGTTTAAACACACAAAAGAGGAAAAAATGTGGTGCTTCTAAAGAAAGCCGTGGTTTCTTTTTAAGTGACCACAGTGCAGAACTAAAGAAATAAATGCACACGCCGAACAGCAACCGGAGGATGTTGACGAAGACAATATGGCCACTATGGGGTCCCTCCTCCGCTGCTGCACCTCGCAGCATGAAACCTGAACATACAAGGAAATATAAACACGGGTCTTTGATGTGGTGGAAGGATGACAAGAGTACAGCTGTCTCCTCAAAGCTGTGAGGGAGTCCACGTAACATGGGGGACTTCTCTGTTGTTTGTGCCTCGTTATTGAAGCTCTGCTGAGATCAAAGGCTCGGGGAAGCTTTAATTAGAGTGCGAGCTGTGTCTCGGGTCTCCAATGAGCTGGGACCTCCCATCAGACTGCTTCTTGTCTGCGCAATGTCACCTGGATACACAAAGTAAATGCCAACTTTAAAAGGACAGTCTATAAAGTGGCTCGATACAGCAGATTCCACAGCAGTAATGGGGATGCAGGTGGAGTAATGACAGGACTGCACTACTCCACAGTTTGTGAGGAGTTTCTGAGCTGCATTAAAAATATGTATCATTATTGAAAGTAGTCTATCATTATGATTGTGAAAGTAAGTTAAGCCAGGACAGAGGTCGGTGACTCGCGGCTCTTTTGCTCCTCGGCTGTGGCTAAAATAAGAAAATGTTAAATGTTACAGGCACAACCTTCCCTGTGTGACGTGATCTGTGCGTATCAGGCGCTCGCCCACATGTGTTTAAGAGAGGGTTGAGAGATGTTACGAGTAGGTTTAGACTCTGTATACACAGAAGGTTTTTTGAAAGTGAAAATGATTGCCTTCGTGAAGCTGAACTTTATAAATTGTGCGTAAATGATTAGTATTTATTCAGGTTTGGATGTTTGCATCTGTAAAATAGTTTCACATGGTGGTTTTTTGTTTTGTGTGTGGATTGAAGCACGTGCGTGTGAGTCCTCAAAAGTTCATTGTACACATTTGCAAAGCTTAGCTTACAGTTGTGGATCATATTGTGTGCATTTGCAACCCTTTTGAGGCAAATGTTATAGTTTTCATGATTATTCTTGTTTTAAATTATAGCGGCTCTTTTCCCCCAGTATTCGCAACAAGACGAAACTTTGAGAAAATACTGTCTGTTTCACATCTGGCCTCGTTAGTAGAACCAGAACCCTTTAAAGGGAAATGAGTGTTGCAGCTTCCTGTGAGTCTGCTGGGGGTTCAAGGCAAACCAAGAAATTATACTGCTTTGAAGACCAAATTTAAAAAACAAAAATGTTTCCTTCTTTTTAAACAGATAAGATCTTGGAGGTTTGCAAGAAAGTGGAGCATAAAAAGAGAAAGGATAAAAAGGTTGTGCAAGCTAAAATGACACAAAGGCGCTCCTCTGAAGAAAAGACACTTTGTAATTTAGGTTTGCGGTGAGTTCATGTGACTCCTGCAACATAGGAGCTCATAATCTGTTAGGGAGTCGTCAGCTTTGTGGTAGAAAATGCAGCAGATTGGTTTTGGTCATAAAACCATGAGAGACCAAAGACGTTCTGAATCTTAAAGACTGGTGACCGAGCTCCCAGCGCACTACTCTTAATTCACAAAACGAAACCACGGGAGCGCCACAGACCATCATACCATCAAACGCAATGCTGAATATATATCCTGCATATCATGCGACTAAATATACACTGTTTTTGAATGAATGGATGCATTAAAAGTGAAAGATTGTTTATATAACATGAGGGCCTGGAGACACTGCTGCCCAATGTGACCGCTACGAAGAATCTGGATCATGTTAGTGGTGACTTTGAGTGTTTTGCTGATCAAAGAAAAAGGCACATGTGACCCATTTCTAGCAGAGGTCAAACATCAGTATAATGAACAAAAAAAAAACCTTCAAAAGCAGTCAAAATGAGACTATGAGAATTTAAATAGACAAGGAAACAGTGATGCAGAGAAAAATACTAATTTATTAACTTATAAAAGGTCATTTGTGTTATATATCAAGTACATGAGTGTTTTGTTATACAGTTGTACGATAAACAAGGCTGAAAAGTGCCATGAATTCCTGCAAATTTGCAAAAAGAAATTGTGCTGATTTTCTTTGTTTTAAAAAAAACAACAAGTTTTTCCCTTTAAACCATAAAGGAAATGAATGAAAACTAAATGAAAAATACCTGCTGCAATTCTTATAGCACAAATAAAAAGACTCAAAAGTCATTTTTAGGCTACGTCCACACTAATGCGTTTCCGTTTGAAAACGCAAAATAAGAAAATGTTAAATGTTACAGGCACAACCTTCCCTGTGTGACGTGATCTGTGCGTATCAGGCGCTCGCCCACATGTGTTTAAGAGAGGGTTGAGAGATGTTACGAGTAGGTTTAGACTCTGTATACACAGAAGGTTTTTTGAAAGTGAAAATGATTGCCTTCGTGAAGCTGAACTTTATAAATTGTGCGTAAATGATTAGTATTTATTCAGGTTTGGATGTTTACATCTGTAAAATAGTTTCACATGGTGGTTTTTTGTTTTGTGTGTGGATTGAAGCACGTGCTCTTCGTTTTGGCCTCCGTCCACATGGAGACGCCGTTTTCCTCAAGGAAAAACGCAGCGTTTTGAAAACGCTCTCGAAAACGCATACATTTCAAAACGGAGCTGCCCCGTCGCAGTGTGGACACTCGAAAACGCAGACTTTCTAAAACGATGACGCATTTTAGTCATGTGATGCAGTCATGTGACCAATCAAACAAAGACAGCGGAGGGCGTTATACAGCAGTTGTTTTGTTTGCTCTCAATTTTGACAGCCCTAAAAAAAAGATTAATATCAGTTTGTACATGCTCCAGGTAGCTTTTCTTCAAATTCTTTAATTCTCACTCGCTTTCACGCATGCGCAGGACTGGAAGCGTTTTGTGCTGTTTCAATGTGGACGCACAACTTTGTGAAAACGACTGAAAACGCTAGTGTGTGTGTGTGTGTGTGTGTGTGTGTGTGTGTGTGTGTGTGTGTGCGCACCGCCTCAACTCTAAAAACTACTTTGCCCTTTCTGCCCTCACCTTCTTGAGTAGCCGTGTAGAGTCCTCGCTGATCTGCATGAACCTCATGATGACATTGTTGAGGTAGATGTCACTCAGTGTTGCGTGGTCCTTACTCTCCCTCCTAACCTGGTTCAGCAGCAGGTACCAACAGTTGACTGGTGACAGCAGATTCTGGTCTTTCCTGAGTAAACCAATGGAAATAAGAGTTCAGATAAATTAGGGAATGAAAATGAAAAATTATAAAGTAATGGTTATAACGGAGGTATTCCTTGGTTAACTTTTGTGCCAGACTGAACATATCATGGAGTAAAATTCACTTTATTCATTTTACAGAGTTAAAGAGGATTTACTATTTATATCGTTTTAGAATAATTAGTGCAACCTAAGGTCTTTTGGTTTTTTTTGTTGTATTTAATGCAACAAATTCCCATTAAAGCACTTATCTTTTTTTGCCAGACAAAAGAATGACTGAAATGTGGTTCATTCACACTACACTGTTAACCACCCATTACTTCCAAGCCAAGCTGTTGTGCTGCTGTGAAAATTCAGGAGCTAAATGAGACATTCTTTGTTTAGAAAGATCTATTTGCCCCCAAAACAATTTCATACTTCAATACTATTATCAAAATAACCTTGCAGGCCTGTACAAAATATCTGTATGCATTCATCTGAACATTTTCCTATTGGCAACTGTTGGCTGGTTTAGACAGCATTTCCTCTTTTTTTCTAAATGCAGGAGATCGTGACAAGCAGGATGTTTACAAAAACCTCAAGAGCACCCATAAAAAACCTCAAGAGCACCAGTGCTCGTCACTAAAGCAGAAGACAGATTCATCATAGGCGTCCCAGGTTGTTAAATGTCCCATGCACCACAGGCTCTGGGCCAAAAAGATTCTCCAAATATTACAAGGACTACACAGCTAACTTGGAAATATCAGTGACATTTCTAGGGCAGAGCTACAATGCTCTGAGCAAAAATGATTTTCTAAAACCAGGGAAGAGTGTCCCTAAGACTATAAATACACTGTGTAGACTGGTGTTAAAGAAGCCATGTATATGTTGTAGGTGAACTTGAAGAGTAGAGTAAAACTGCAAAAAGAACAAGAAAGACAAGGAAAAGAAGAGAAGCTGCACAATAGTGGATAATAATAGAAAAGAATTCAAATAAAAATACAGAAGTCAGAGAGGCGTTTCCTGCGCTGTGTGCCGCCTGCAGCCAGGCTAACTGTAGGACATTGTCCAGACCAGAGTGAGCTGGGGCCCTGTGTAAGCAGTGGCCCGCAAGCGGACTTCCTCTGGGTTAATCTATAACATTCCTGCTGCCTGCAAAAAAGTGACACAGAATATAAGTGTGCATGCTTGTGCACATGTGTGTGTGTGCTTGGGAGAGAACTGAAAGCTGGGTCTTGGGTCAAGTCTTTCAGGAACCATATGGAGACTCGCCTCTGCACCTCTCCAAGTTTGCAAAGACGGACAACATTTGTCAACGCAACAGGTGAAACTTTACACTTGGCAAAGCTGCCCAGCCCTGACCTAGCCTTCAACATTGGCACCACATCTGCTTGGTGAGCAAAAATGAAGAAAATGAACAACTGATGCAAACATTCCAAACAGCTGAAATGTTTCCTGAGGTTAAGCAAAAACAGGAAGACAACTACGCAGACATGAAAAACATCCAAGGGGATTCGTTTTTCAAAGAAACCAGACGAACATGATAACATGTCCAGTATGGTTGGGAATCAGAAAATAACTACATTTTAAGACAATAGTATTGCAATACATTGCCTGTGATAATGGTGGCATCACAAAGCAGCGGCATATCATTTTAATACATTAGTTCCCTGATTTGCTTTCCTCAGCTGTCCCTGACGTCAGCCCTGTGAATGTGCCCTTCATTGCAAGTTAGTTCACTGTACCTTCCCTCACAGCACCATGTGAAGTCATGGTAAAATGAGCCATTTAGCACAAATACATGTTTTAACCACATTTGTGTGTATAAATAACTTTTACACACGGAGAAAAATATAGATTCTCACACTCACTCAAGCAGTAACTGTGCTTGACGGCATCACTCACCATCTGTCAAAGAGCAATTACTATAGAAATCCTTTCTGCATTATGTATCAGATCCATTCTACAGCACTCAATCTAGACTTGTGGGAACAGTACTAGTTTGTGTTTATTAATTCACTCATGTTCTCAGGTCCAGATGAATCATGTTCTGTAGGTCACTGACAAGAAGCTGGACATAAAACGCCACAAGCCACTAAACAATTTAATACTGGTAAATTGACTCCTCAGACTGGAAAAAAACCCACTGTACTGTCTGAAGTAGGACAGCATTACTAAGTTTAACCTAATTTAACACCAGAAGTAACCTGTAACCTATGTGCACATGGCTAATAACATCCAGGGCATCCAACAAAAACGGCATCCACCTTTCACATGAAATTTGATTAAATCTGAAACATTTAAAGAATAATGTAGCATAAGTAACAGTGTAGCACATGTTATCAAATTAAATCAATTTGTTTAAAAAAAGAAAAAGAAAAGAAAGAAAGTTTGATTTAGTAGGGTCAGCCCCTTCACAAAGTATAAAGAGGACAGGCAAAAAACAAGTGGGAAACCCACACAGGCTGTGACAACATAACCCCCTGGGAGTTGCTAACCCCACATATAATGGCAGGAAAGTCTCACTGTCATCATTTCCCCCTCAGCCAGGGCAGGAACTGGGTCAGACAGAACAGTGACAGATAGACAAGACTCCCCACAAGAGCCAAACACAGGTATGAAAAGAGGAACTCGTGTGTAGAAGAGGGGTGGGGGGGGACAGAGGAACAATGTCACCATACTTGCACTCTCATACAGCAGGATGACACTAAAAATGAAGGATACCAATTCAGTGTGTACAGTATTTAAACAGAAGGTCTTATCAATAGAAATGGCAAAATAGCAAAGTTGTCTAGTGCCACACTGATTTAAAAAAAAAAAAAAAAACAACAACAACAAAACCCCCAAAACGTTTCACTTTAAAGTGCACAAATCTCCAGCACCAACGAAGCTGACTCGCGGTGCAGTCTTTCTGCTTATTTGAGTACACATTTACATTTTAAAAGGAAGCAACAGAATGCCAAAGGCTCATAATGACCACAGGAAATGCACCATTTTCTTCATCACTGGTCCTGTGAAAGAATCCCAACAAAGTTGAACTTAATCAAATGAGAATGCGTCAGCAGTTTTCCCTAGACAGCAGGTAGTTATGTGTGGCATTACACAGACTAAGCAGCCACGATGTTTTCCACACCTCCCGCTAATCCTCTGAGACAAAGTGAGGAAGTCCTCTAACCAGCGGCTTAATTTCAGATAAAAGCAGCATATTTAAGACAATCCCAGTTGTGGCTGATGCTACATAAATATTTCAGTTATTCTTTTGCTCTCCGATTCCACGTCCCCTCCCTGAACAAACCTTGCATAATACAGTATCTGGTTGTTTGCATGTGTGTGTTTAAGAAAGACTGGGGGAGAGAGAGAAGAGAGTGTCTGCCCATATTTGTTCATTTGTGTGTGTTCTGCAAACAGCCGCTGAAACACAAATAGATGGCTCTCCCACAGAGTGCTGCAGTGGACAGCACTGTAATTTTGTTTTCTTTCAAGAAGATCCCCCCCACAAAAAACCCAAAACTAAACTGGTGGCTCTGAAGTGTCCTAATGCCCGTTCATTTTCAAAGCTGATGTGCTGCACTCAGAAGCTGCTGCTGTCTGCTTTACTGCAGCATTGCCAAACATCCGGGACACTTAAAGCTCTGAAAGTTTTCGTATCTATTACACTTTTGCTTAGACCAACATGTTTAACAGCATGTGTTCTCCAAAGTGTCCTAATTTGACTTTATAGCTGCTAATTGTTACGTTTAATTGGGACAATTTTTTCCAATGCTGCGCACTGCGTTTACTTCTATAATGAAGGCTGAAGAACAAAACCTAAAAACAGAACTACACAATGATCTCTTCATAGTTAACCGTAAAACAAAAGTTCTCTTGGACAACAAGAGTCTCAGAACAGGCAGTGGCTTAGAAAAATACTAAACTACATAATGATCAAAAGTAATGATGCCTGTAAGACGCTATATTCACATATTTGTTATTATTGTTATCTCTTTTGTTATGCTGAAGTATGTTGAGAAGCAGAAACGAGCACCATTACTTTAAAATTTACACTTTTGTTGCGTTAGGCCATTTTCAAATGTGGCTACAGTCTTTACTCTACTTTAGAGTTCAGCAGACCTCTACTGCAGTCTCCCTAGACTCCACAGGTATAGCTCAGCTCAGTACAGGGCACCCCCGAAGCAAGAAGCATTCCTCTCCAGCAGCGAGCAACCGCAATACTCCCACAGGTCGCACAAAGTCTGTACTTTCAGATGTGCACAAACTTCATTTCACCCCCGAGAAAGACTGAACTCCTACTGTGTCAAAACTTTTTCGTAGCTTGGAATAGCTCGAGAACTTTATGGTAACACGTAAATGGTTCAAGAACAACATAGCTGCCTTCCAACAGCAGAAAACTAGGTTTAGTCTTGTCAAACAAAATCACACATGGCAATGTTTGCAGACTGGTGGAAGGAAATTGTGGCATCGTGTCTTTATAGCTTCACAGAAACATGGTTTATACGAAGGGGGTATGGGATCACAGAAGCATAGCATCAACCACCACCTGTGTTTTGCCACATTTCCTAGAGGCAACTAAAACAAATACCCATGGGATGAGGCTTGAAGCTGCCTACAAGGGAACTTTCTAAAGAAACTGAATATGTCAAAAATGCTGCATATTAATGCATTTTTAACTAAAAAGAATGACATCTTGAACGCTCAAAGCTTCTTCAAGCTGCTGCCGTCAGGGAGGAGACTGCGGAGTCTTCAGGCCAGGACCAGCAGACTGAAGGACAGCTTCATCCATCAGGCTGTCAGGAAGCTAAACTCCCTCCCGATTCTGCCCCCCTCTCCCCTCTTCTCCACCACGGTCTCACTGAACTCTGTCACACACACACACTCACTCTCTGACGCACTCACTGGCCTGCTCCAGTCACTTTGTGGAGCATTGGACTGCTTAAGCATTGGACCTCATAAGACTCTGTTGTTACACTATCTCTTACCGTACACTACTAAATCCCCATTTGCACTATTTGCCTATTTTGCACCACTATGCCTTCTTACTTGAATATTGTATATTGTATATTGCATAGCTTTTTTTTGTTATACATAAAATTGTATTGTATTTATTTAAATTTTTACTTTTTAATTATTTTATTTGCATTTTTCTAATCACTAGGGTTTGAGAGTAACGCAATTTCTATTCTGTGTATGTCCTGTACATGTGGCAGAATTGACAAATAAAGTTGACTTGACTTGACTTGACTTGACTCATCTCAAAATCTGCTACGCAAACCAGACTCAACAACACTGCTTCATTGCCAACACTTTGTGAATACAGCTGGTCTTGACCAGTTCTTAGATTTAGCTGCTGATTAAAGGACGATACTTCAACCAGGAGCAATACAGTCAAAATAAGCAGAAGTTTAAATTTAGCATTATGGCTCCCTGCCCGACCATGTCCATACACAGAAAGCTGGATCTGAAGTATGTAGATGAACTGATCTGCCATTGTGGATGATTCCATAGCCTTCCTTAAGCCTCAGTCAGAGATCATCTGGCTTTCCCAATTACTAGGGAAATCTGCATTTCCCAACTGGTTGGTGAGTGGCTGCTGGCTGTTGCAAGGTGACAATGGTCATAACGAAGGTGTTGTGATTGTTTTGATCACTAGCAGGCTGCCACAGTCACCTGTAATTTGCATGAAATATGTCGATTTGTCCGTCAGCATTTGACATTTATGTTGTGTGCTGTCGTGCAACTGAAAAGTAAAGCATATACTGTTGTAAATGTTGTGCCTTGAAAGTGAACTTTCATCATTTCTGGTTTGTGCTGCATTTTTCAGAGTTTCACTAGGACTTGGCAAGTAGTTTGCAAGTGTCTTCACTTCACAGTCACATGGAGGTTTTTGGTGCAGCACCATATACCTCTCTGCGACCAATTTCACGCTAGCAAACACTCACCAACTATCAGAAGGGTCACTGATCAGCTTCTAATACTGTTTAACTAAGACCTTAACTCGCTGCTTTACCAATTTTTCCCCCAAGTTAATTTCAAAACTAGTGACGTACCTAATATTTGGAAACAATCTCTGTCCACTCCTGACTCAAAGAGCTGGATCGTGTATCAGTGACAAAGGTCAGATTTATGGGGCCATCAGGTCACTTCAGTTGTTCTCTGCTTACTGTGCTAGCTGGCAGCAGCAGTGTATCAATTGCTAACAGGAGAGCTAACAGCATAGAGGAAGCAAACTGCAAAGGGTCAACAGTTTGAAAGCATTTCGCACTCAACACAACAGCTTTTCTTTTTATGCCTTCAATATTTTTTAACTAATTGCATTGTGGTCAAATCTACACTCACAGTAAGAGCAGGAAATAGAAAAGTAGCAAAACTTTAAAACCAGCATGCAGGAACCAACTAACTCTCACACTCAACTTAAATAATTTAGGTAAATGATGTAAATACTTATTTCAGTAAACTAATATTCTCTGACGCATGTATTTGCTACAAAGTTGAATAAATAGTATTTAAGCCGAGCTTGGTGTTGTCTGATATGGGACCAATGAACTCCTAGACCCTTAAAACAAATATTACGTTATTATCTAGTATTTGCAAATATTATTTCGACGCCTTAGCTTTTGCTAATAGAACCAGTGCATCGCTAATAAAAATGGACATCATGCTACAGACAGAATAAAAACAGTTTTTCACACCACAGACAAATTTGTCCAATGAAAACAGCCTGGAGAATACTGAAGCCTTATTGTACGTGCTTATGTGAACACAAAAATATGGGCCACATGATTTAACACCCGCAGGAGAATTCTTAATGTTATTCAAACGTCTTATATTTACTTAAGAAATATGCTCCTAGGCAGATGCCAAATGTTTACCCTGTGAACGAAGTGACCAGACTGTACATCATACAATGAAAACCACAGAGCGCCATACCAGAGTCTTCTCACTGGTTACACACATGGGCACGCACAGCTGCTAGAGCCATTGGAACTTCAGACAGAGAGCAGGGGCTATTTGCAGACAGCGAGGACAAACATACATTTTATTTTTGCTCCACCACAAGTTCAAACGATATGCTAATGTCTGCTTTTTCCATGAGCCACCTCCTACTAATAAGGCCAAAAAGCACACTATACTTAACTGTGTCAAAATCGATCAAAAAGCCTCCGAGACAAACCGATGCACAATAAATACAGCGGAAGAAGAGGGAGGAGGACAGGGCGAGAAAGAAGACAAACAGAATGAAAGCAAACAGTTTTTCTTCTCACTACACTTTGGTATTTTTGTTTAAGGGTAGATACCAAACAAAAATACTCCTTGAGAACTAAATATATCCAAATATCCAAAATATAAAGTACAGAAACTGTCAAAGATCTTAACTCTAATCCGTTTTATAACAGCTTTGCCAATTTTAGAATATATTTAGCAACTGTATCAAAATAATACCCCATCCACTAGATAACGTCTAATATGTCCTTATGATGACATTCACAGCACTTTGTCCTCATTACTTAGGCTTGTGTCTATTGTGGCACACACAGAAATGCAAAATGAAAAGTCAAGATGGATTATTCAAGAAGCTCCTCTGCTACAATGATGTAATATTCTCAATATATTAATATAAAACACTACATGGTTCTACACATTCAAACAGTACAAATTGTCATGAAACACACTGGAAAATGTACCTTTTCAAATTCCTCCTCTGACACTATCCTGTTTTTCTTTAGTTAGACCTCGTCTTGCTTTAACAAGGCAGATTTCTCTGTTAAAACAACCTCACCACTAAACTGGGCCTGTATAATTATGATTCACCAATAACGCACAGTGATAAGAACAAATTTGGCCGTACACACATTGTAGGAACCTGATGATTTTGGACCTTTTTTGTATGACCATTTCTAGGACGTAAACAGAGAATGAGGTCAGGTAACATCAATAGAAAAACTGCCTGGTTGGTGAACTAGCCAATGCCTGATCTGATTAATTTAGAGATTTGTTACATCCATATTTGTGAGGCAAAATCTAGAAAAGCTTAGAATTACAGAGCAACAGTTAAAGGTTATTATTGGACCCGTGTTACATAAGAAACACATTGACGACAGACAAACATCGAGACAGTTTCCGCTCACTTGTATTGCTGGTGATCTTTAGTGCTGCGAGTCTTTGCCATGAAGCGTTCGGCCAGCTTCTCGAGGTTTCTGGAGTACTCCATCTCAATCTCCGCCTTCTTCCTGAAGAAATCCTGGAGGTCCTGCAGCAGCTGGACCCGCATTTCTGTCTGCTGGTCCAGACATTTCTGCTGCTCCACTAACTGGGCCCTGATCTCTGAAAAGACACAAATTTAAAAAAATATATATATAAATATAAATATAAATATATTAAGGAGCTACAAACTGAATGAATGAGAAGAAGCCACAGAAACACATATGTGAGGCTGGTACTCATATACTGATGTTTTAGCTTTCTGAGATCTTGTAATAGAGCTAAACTAGCTAAATGATTACATGCAACAGTTATTTCTGCAGTAATCGCATGTATTTACCGGTTAAATTGGCTCTTATTTTGAAAACTACACACTCTTAAATGTTAAAATACGTGAAAAATATCAGTTATGAAGGTGCACAATTTGGCTTAAAACTGGGCATGCAAGCATAAAATGTCTAAAATGTATCGATAGGTAAATGGGACAAATGATCAGCAATGCGAGCAATTACATGATAGTATGTGTGCATAGGAGTGCAACTGATAGGCCCACCATAGCTTATTATCCCTTAGTTATGGGTTTTATGAATGTTTGTAAAGATATGAAGTTGTCGACTGGTCTCAGGTGTTTCATTAAGGCTGAAAATAACTCGAGGATGAATGGAAGATGATTCACGTCATACCGAGGCTACAGCGCAGACCCGTGCATGCACGCGCACACACACAAACACAGATACATGCATTCTCATTGGTGCTCATCAGTGAAAATCCACTTAAGAAGGCAGAGGGACAACACCAGGCATCACATAAACAAGCTGTACATGCAGGCAAATGACCCTCTAAGGTCTTTTCTGAGAAATCACAGTTGTCAGCGTGGCCCTCATTTAAATTTACGTTCTCAACAGGGCAACTGGGAGTGCACACACACACACTTGCATGAAGACAGTCGCACACAAATTGTTTCCTCTGTGTGTTCCGTCTCACCACAGCCGTGTATAATGGATTTTACCTAATGGGCGCAGCCTGGTCGGACATCTTCAGCAAAGGAAGCAGATTAATGAGGTGATTTAAAGCCAACACCACTGGAGAGAAGTGTGGAGTGATCCCTAATTCTAAAGGTAGAAAACACTAAGATGTAATGCCTCACAAGTCATTTGTAGTCTGAGCCATTATACAAAAACCAAACCAGCCTGATTGGGTTAAAGATTTAATCATCCTGGGTCATTCAGAAAAAGACGACTACATTTATGGAACTGAATTCAAGGTTTTTATGCCTTTTTTTTTTTTATATCAGGTCAAATGACCATACCATTTGACATTTTAAAAAAAGTGTTTTATCTGTTTTTCTGCTTTTTCTAATAAAAGAATTTGAAAAATTCAATTTCAATAGCAAAACTTCATACATTTCCTTTTCCTTTCAAGCACTATCCCTGGATTTTTCTCATTATTTTCTGATTACTCAGTAGAGAAATCCTTTTCGTGAGCTGTAAGGTGCAGTTACTGACATTATCACTGAGTAGAAACTGTGAACAGAGATCTAAACCCAGATAGCTTTTACCTAAACACATCATAGCAAACCATTGCTTTCCTTTGAGGAGTATTCTTGTGCTTGTGTGAAATGACATCTACATCGTATGATGTAGATGTCATCATACGATGACATCTACATCATCTCAGCTACAGTGAGAATTTTCCTATATTTATTTACATATTTTTTCTACTTACTTTTGAGTTGCTATTTGCTAGTGTTAGCTAACCATGTATTCACTACTTTTAGCTAACTGGTTAGGCTTCTGTGTTTGTTAAAACTACTGGTCAGTACCCTAGATGGCTGTAGTGAAGAGAAAGCATAAGCACAGCCTGTTAGGAATCAAAGTGAAACTTGTGGATTATGTAATTCTGCCCAGTATTAAATGTACGTCAGACCTGAATCCCACTTTGGCCTCATCTTCATGAAAGTCACAGTGAATCAGTTTCATTTTCATTAGTCATAGTTTAACGTGTATCAGTTCCTGTTGAAAAGGCTTTGTCATACTGCACTGCTGGATCACTATTGAACTACCTGATTTGTTTCGATCGTACTGTCTATGTTTATATATCAGTGTCTGAAATTGTGATTCATTGATGGCTGTTCAGCTTTATAAGGGAGGGAATTTAATCATCTCCTATGCCATGGTCAGTGACCAACTAATAAGCTCATCAGAAAAAGTTTCCTCATGGATCTTTTTAAAAAATAAATAGGACACATCCTTTGAACCACAGAGCAACACAACCCAGACGTCAAGGAGCCACAATGCTGAAATTAATGCTTGGTCAGTGTTTGAATCAGCCAACCTCCTACTTAGTTAATGCAGTCGTTAATACAGAAGCATACAAAACGTTGCGATAAGTATTTGATGATACAATCATACGGGAACAAATACTTTGGCAAGGAAGATAAAAGATCCCTAGGAGCCAGAGTCTTAACAGAAATCCATCAATAGTTCAATTAATGGCCAATCAGCTGCTGACTCATTTAGACAGCTTCCAGCCAAAGATGGGTGAGAGCTGTCTGTCTGCCTGTGTGCATATGGACACATGCCCATGATGCAGTAATCAATTAGAAAAAGCTCCACTTCATTCATCAACACAAGATGTGCTCACCCCATCCTGATAAATTAAACATTTACATTGAGTCTAGAACTGATTGTTTTTGCATTCTCACATAGCATCGACTTCCTTCTGGCACTCATAAGCAAATAAACCACTTTGAAACAGCTGGAACACAGAGATGCTAAATTTAAATCAATGTTTATCACAGTTGTTAAAGTCTTGTGAACCAGAAACAACATTATCATGGACAGTCTGCAATCGAGAACATCAGGCCATTAAACGAGCTAGCAGGACACCGGTGAGCACTAAGAAAAGGTTTGCTTTTAAATTTGACTTGAGTAAAGTACACCGGGCTTTCTGATGAATGAGTAAACCTTGCAATTTTTCCCATCTCCAAAGGGTGTGCGGATTAAAACAAAGCTACCGTGGCATTGACACAAAGCACTGTACTGGATCATTTAACACAATTACACTCGTGACTGCACACAGAAACTCATTAAATCATTCATTTCGAAGTCAAGTATTGGCCACTAACGCTGTAGCGCCAAAATGGAAATGAATGTTATAAGACAACCACCTGTCAGACAAGATAATAGGTCGGGCGCTGCCTAAAACTAGGACGTGCTTTGCAAATTGACTTTTTAGTTCTAGAAATTAAACAGTGAAAACGAAGTCACGGAGGCCTATCGTCACAATAAATACAAAAAAAACGTTTCCCCCCCCCCCCCTCAGTTTTGGCCACATGTAGCTGCTGTTTTCCCAACCTACAGAAATATCCTCCAAAACTGCCTTCCAAATGCTGGACACTTTAATATAGGGGTGTCGAACTCCAGGCCTCAAGGGTCGGTGTCCTGCAGGTTTTAGAGCTCACCCTGGGTCAACACACCTGAATCAAATGATTAGTTCATTACCAGCCCCCTGGAGAACTTCAAGACATGTTGAGGAGGTAATTTAGCCATTTAAATCAGCTGTGTTGGATCAAGGATGCATCTAAAACCTGCAGGACACCGGCCCTCGAGGCCTGGAGTTCGACACCTCTGCTTTAATACCTACAAAACCAACTGTTGATTTTTCAATTTCAGTTTAGACCAGCCGTCCATCCAGTTCCTAGCAGCTTATCCAATTCAGACTCATATGGACTCATGGCCTTTTCCAGTTGTCATTAGGCAAAAAGCAAGTTACACCTTGAACTTGTCTCTAGTCCATCCAGGGCTAACACAGTGAGACAGACAGCCATGCATGCTCACAGCGACACCTATAGCCAATTTAGAATCACCAGTAAACACAACATGCAAGTCTGTGGACTGAGAGGGTAGGTTAGAAACTGCCCACACAAACATGGGAAGAAAAGGCAAACTCCACATAGAAGGGCCTCAATCAGCTGGTGGGTTCAAACCAGGAATCTACACTGTATGCACAAGTGTGGTAACAGGATGGCATTGTTGCAACAACAGTTTATAAATTTGTCTTTTTCCCCTACTAGATGTGTCACGATCAATAGCAAAGTCAAATCATTTAAGAACCACCGCAACTCAGCTGCAAAGTGGCACACAACATAAAGTTATAGAGCAGGGTCACCGAGTGCTGAGGCGCCTTGTGCACAGAAGTCACTGACTTAGTAAATGCATGAGAAATATACAGTGATGGCTGCAAGAATAGCCAGCTGTAACCAGTTGTTTATGTGCCCGGATCACATCGGAGTATATGAACTTGTCCATTTATACAGATACTAAACTGCAGTGTCACACAGGACAATGAAACTGTGTCTCAAAACCAAAATAGCTATCAGTGTTTAAACTTCAGGGAACCAAACAGAACAAAGCAGAGTAAAGTATTTGCAAAGTAACAGAATGAGTGACAGGAAAGCTTGCTCACCACTTGCAATTTTTCATGTTCATGCACCATTTAGAGGGCACAAACTCGAGTTATGATTTTCCATTTATATAAAAAGGGAGAAAGTTATCTAACCCCATGTGTAAATATTAGAAAGGAAAAACGAATTTACTTTGGTGTTTGAGGTCAGTCTTCCTTTGATCATACTGATGCTTTATCTGAAACCCATACTAAGGGCAGCATCTGCTGTCTGACTCACTTCTTAAAAAGCTAACACGACCAACAGAGGCCGTCACTTGGGACTTTGAAGGCTTTAAAAATCAAGCCACTCCAAAGTTTTTCTCAAGCTGGAACCATCTTATTGCGGCGGCGAGTGCTGATCTATTATTACATGCTACATTCCTTTCTGCCACTCTGAGCTCATCTGTATGGTAAACATGTGTGGAGGTCTGTGTGTGTCTGCGCGGTGTTACATCAAAGCCTGTGATGCACTGCACCCTAACACACGCACAACTGTGATAGACAGACTGAAATGAGAGCACCCGTGTTATATCTTAAATTCTGCTAAAGAAAACAGAAATGCGCAGTGTAACACCGTCGTCCTATTCCTCCTGCAAAGCTACGTAGCCTGCAGAATGATAGCATAGCCTGTAAACATGTCGGCAACAAATCCAGCTCACCGATGGACACCCAGTCAGTGTTACCCAGAATGCACATGGTTCTGATATGGACAATGAGAGAATGCGATTTGCTCTTTGTGGTGATCAGTAGGACCAAGGCCGCATTGTTTCTGAGCTGGATGCTATCCAATTGCTCCTTTGGAGAGCACATCACATACTTCACATAACCCCATTCATGGCGACAAATATGTCCAAAGTTGCAGTTCAGAATGGCTGATCTGATTTGCCAGATAGGCTTGTTCTATTGTCAAAGAAAGTGCCTTGTAAGCAGGATGGCTACTGACCCACAGTGTTGACCCTCTGAGAGAGAAACTGGGCTCCGGTAAAAAACAACTCGGCTACTGTCAGAGGGCTCGAGAGATAACTTTTCCTCTCCCTCAACAACATGCTCTCCCATGATGCTGCCAATTAACTCTGTTATGAATCAATCTGCCTGAAATACATCTGTTACTTATAATGAGTGCAACATTGTACTCTTCCGTGGGAACTATAAAAGACTTTAGACTCTCAGAGAGTTTCTACAGTTGCTCCAAGTTGATTACAGTTTCCACAAGCAGCTATCTGGGACATGCTGTACCACATCAGTCCCACTGCTGCATTTCCACATGCAGACTGGCTCATCAGCAGCACCTGAAATAGCGGCTAAGGCCTGGGGAGGGACTATAAAGGAGCGTGCCCAACCTTACCATCTGCTTCAGATCTAGGGTTATGGGAGAGGGGGAGTTGTCCATGCCTCTTCTAGAGGCTGGATACAAGACAGGATAAATAGCATCAAACGTAATTACAAAATTGCTGATCAGCTTTTAATAGAGAACAGGTTTTTAATTATAACTGGAATGGGATCACGTTCTAGAAAAACTCGCCTATGTCACTTATTCTCTCACATTTGGATAATCCTACAAAGGCGTGCTGCTATATTTAACTGTAGCAGTGCTATCATTCATGTTGCTGCTGTCTTGATAAACGCACACCAAGACACAAAAGCAGTTCTATCCAAGCAATTAGATCCATAAAAGATCTAAACCACATCTTGCTTGTCCAGATACTCATTTACATTACTGCCTATGAAGAAGGCCCTGCTGTTATATATTAATGTGCCAGAAAAACAGAAAATCCTTGATGTGAAAAAGCAACTCGAACCATGTGATAGGGGCATGTTGAAATTAGATATTAAAAAGGGAGATGAAAGGTTGGGATCGTGGACATGTGCGGGTAGTTTTTTTTAGCGCAGGCGTGCAACAAGAATGCAAAGCAAAAAATAAAATAAATAATTACTATAGTTGTAGCTACCTAACTGTTACCTTCTCTCACTCACAGCACTCATGCACAGTGAATCTTCACCAACACTGCTGTTGGAAAATCAAACCCACGCTCAGGGTGTGGGTGACCCACCGGTCACTTGATCCACGTTAGAGTCTTTAGAAGTTTTCCAAATGGGAGAGATTTCCACATTTTACATTATTGCTCATCAGGACAGCGTTAGATGCAGTGCACCTAAAAAAAACCTGTCAGTCACTATATCTGCTGAGGTCATGTAGTAACTTGAGAATTGACTCCATTAGCCTGGGGAAACCACTAAAATTCATAGTTTGCTTGGTATGCCTGACCAGCCCTTCTGTCCTACATCTGGACAAACAGCTGGATTATGTTACTGTGTTATCTCAGATTACATCACTACCCAGACTGCATTACTAATATGTAAGCCTTCTCTACTTGTATCATATATCCTGTGTGTCTGATAAAATAAAATAAAAATAATCAAAGGGCAGCCAAGCAGTTTTTTTTTTGAATGAAATAAAGCTGTGAGGGACACAGCTTTAACTTGAGGAGTATTCAGGTTGGTCTTAAGTCAGAGGGACTTGCCAAAGAGGCTGAATGGATTCCCTCCGCTTACTTAAAGCACAGCCAAATTACACATAACACACTGGCAGCTCTGCTAAAGGGTTTTATCTCAAAATATTGTAGAGCTGGCAACAAGGTCCACATTACAACATCTGACTGACATGTTAACAGCTTCCAAAACCGCAGAGAGGCTTCCAGTGCAAGTACTGTAGGCTACTGTGATCCAGAGAACGGCTGCTAAATTAGAATGAAAGAGAGCCTATAATTCTCCGATTCTTTCAAACACTCAGATCAAAACTAGATCCTTTGACATATTCTTTTTTTACAGTCTGGCTCAGAAACTGCTCAGTCATGGTGGATAACTCTCTGCACTGTTCAACCAAAACACACTCTAGCGGTTAAAAACCAATCTTAAGCTAGACGATTCTAACTGCACGAAACAAAGGCTTCAATCTACGTCAAGTCCATTCAACAAGGTAATATTTAAAATGTATAATTTCAATAACAGAAATCTAATAATCTATGCTAATTAGATTCAGCTTAGCTAAGTGGCTCATAAGTCAAAAGGCACCGTTGCTAAGGCAACACCCTGACACACCAAAGGCTTACAGCAGGCAGGCATGAGATCAATCACTTTACGGTGGCCTTCGAGGACCATCATTATGATCCAAATAAAATAAGAGTGCAAGGAGCCGAACGCTGGATGAAGTGAGCCCGTTTTAGAGCCTGAGCTGTTTGTTCAGCTGCTGTTTAACATCTAGACACACTGTTTGATCTGGATACCAGTCTGGTGTGTTGGTGCGTCAGACGAAAGTGTGGTGTTTTGTGCTCGAGAATGCGTTGTTTAACAATGGACTGCAATGGCAAGCCAGAGTGACAACGAAAGCTTCAAATAATCGTGGAAAAATATGACATCACCAGTATAGAATAAGCTAACTCTGTGAGGAATAAAGTAGGCTAAACTGTGAGCTCTAGCATGACCCAAGCCTGATATGACTGCCACCTTAAACAGGCCTACTGTTAAGTCTAGAGGTAACATGTGAAGAAAAACTCGTATCAAGTCATAGTACCATAATAATAAAAGCTCTTTTTTCCTTCTTTATAGTTCAAATGTCTACCCTCTCTTACCCAAATGCCCATTTCATAACATCTGGCAGAGCCCGTTATATGTCCTAACATCTGACTTGTCACTTCTGGATGTGAAACTTGCCTTAGTGTCGACTTTTAAATCTCTTTGTAAACGATGTTTTATCATAAAACTTTATGCTTAACTAAATATAGTTATTCCAATTTATTAAACATATTTTATGGTATCTGAAGTTGTGCTTCTTATTAATCTTCAAGATGGATTTTTACTAATGACTCTTGTTATGTCTGTCTACTATAGCTATGTTAAATAAAATTGCACGGTGCCACTAACTACCCAACTCTCTGGAGCCAGTGGCACAATTAAAAAGAAAATGATTATAGTTTAACTTAGTCTGAAAAATATGTGCAAATTTATTCGGCTGACATAAGACATAGACCTCTATACTGCAGAAGCTATTTGAAAGGCATTTTCTTTTATACCACCGAAGTCCTTTGTCCAACTGCTGTGGATCAGAGCACACTGCACTCTGCAAAGAGGCAAACGACAAACTTTTCAGAGGCACCTTTCAAGTCTGTGGGGGGGATAACTATCTGATATTCAAAACTTCTCTGTGCTCTATGCCAAACCCAAGTTCCCACTGACACATGCTTTGACATGACCTGTTAAACTAAAGCAAGAAAGTAGACAAGTAAGAAAAAAGGGATGGTGTGGCTTAACGTCAGAAAAATAAGAATCTGTAAGGAAAACAATCTCTTTCAGAACGATGGCATGACCAAACTGCTCACTGCTGCCCTAAAGGAACCGGTGTGGGCTCTTTTGTGTCAAAAAATGAACTACAGTGGGGCAAAAAAGTATTTAGTCAGCCACCGATTGTGCAAGTTCCCCCACCTAAAATGATGACAGAGGTCAGTAATTTGCACCAGAGGTACACTTCAACTGTGAGAGACAGAATGTGAAAAAAAAAAATCCATGAATCCACATGGTAGGATTTGTAAAGAATTTATTCGTAAATCAGGGTGGAAAATAAGTATTTGGTCAATAACAAAAATACAACTCAATACTTTGTAACATAACCTTTGTTGGCAATAAGAGAGGTCAAACGTTTACTATAGGTCTTTACCAGGTTTGCACACACAGTAGCTGGTATTTTGGCCCATTCCTCCATGCAGATCTTCTCGAGAGCAGTGATGTTTTGGGGCTGTCGCCGAGCAACACGGACTTTCAACTCCCGCCACAGATTTTCTATGGGGTTGAGGTCTGGAGACTGGCTAGGCCACTCCAGGACTTTCAAATGCTTCTTACGGAGCCACTCCTTTGTTGCCCGGGCGGTGTGTTTTGGATCATTGTCATGTTGGAAGACCCAGCCTCGTGTCATCTTCAAAGTTCTCACTGATGGAAGGAGGTTTTGGCTCAAAATCTCACGATACATGGCCCCATTCATTCTGTCCTTAACTCGGATCAGTCGTCCTGTCCCCTTGGCAGAAAAACAGCCCCATAGCATGATGTTTCCACCCCCATGCTTCACAGTAGGTATGGTGTTCTTGGGATGCAACTCAGTATTCTTCTTCCTCCAAACACGACGAGTTGAGTTTATACCAAAAAGTTCTACTTTGGTTTCATCTGACCACATGACATTCTCCCAATCCTCTGCTGTATCATCCATGTGCTCTCTGGCAAACTTCAGACGGGCCTGGACATGCACTGGCTTCAGCAGCGCAACACGTCTGGCACTGCGGGATTTGATTCCCTGCCGTTGTAGTGTGTTACTGATGGTGACCTTTGTTACTTTGGTCCCAGCTCTCTGCAGGTCATTCACCAGGTCCCCCCGTGTGGTTCTGGGATCTTTGCTCACCGTTCTCATGATCATTTTGACCCCACGGGATGAGATCTTGCGTGGAGCCCCAGATGGAGGGAGATTATCAGTGGTCTTGTATGTCTTCCATTTTCTGATGATTGCTCCCACAGTTGATTTTTTCACACCAAGCTGCTTGCCTATTGTAGATTCACTCTTCCCAGTCTGGTGCAGGTCTACAATACTTTTCCTGGTGTCCTTCGAAAGCTCTTTGGTCTTGGCCATGGCGGAGTTTGGAGTCTGACTGTTTGAGGCTGTGGACAGGTGTCTTTTATACAGATGATGAGTTCAAACAGGTGCCATTCATACAGGTAACGAGTGGGGGACAGAAAAGCTTCTTACAGAAGACGTTACAGGTCTGTGAGAGCCAGAGATTTTCCTTGTTTGAGGTGACCAAATACTTATTTTCCACCCTGATTTACGAATAAATTCTTTACAAATCCTACCATGTGAATTCATGGATTTTTTTTTCACATTCTGTCTCTCACAGTTGAAGTGTACCTCTGGTGCAAATTACTGACCTCTGTCATCATTTTAAGTGGGGGAACTTGCACAATCGGTGGCTGACTAAATACTTTTTTGCCCCACTGTATGTAAATATTCTGTACATACTGAAAAAAGCTAATTTTAATTCAAAAAGAATACTGCGCTGAACACCAAATTTCGATATGTCTAAAGTTTGAACTTTTTACCTTTTGCCAAGATAAAAAAAAAAAATAGTCCAACTCCTCACCTTGCATCTGGCATGTCTTAGTGCCTTTGTCTGGACATATTAGTGGAGGTAGAGCTAAAGGGGCTAAAGCTCATATGTCAATGCAAACAGTCATTTTTAACAAAGCAGCCCTTAGGGGGGAAAGAAAAAAAAACTTGGTTGGGCATGCCTACAAGTCTTACAGTTGGGATGTTTGTTTGGGGTAACAATAGTATGAAAATTGTGCGGTTGGACAGCTGAAGAGGGTGCAGCATGAGAAACATCTGGAACGGATGCGCACAAGCTTTCATCTGCTGGAGTATTTACTCTAAATCACAGTAAACAAATGGAAACTGTAGCACGCTGGTAAAGACTTTAATGACACAATGTCTGTAAGATGAACCTAAAGAATGGCAGGGCAGTTATGTGGCCTACAGTGTTGAAGGAGGGATTGTTTTTAGGAGATTTCCCTCTCTTGGGCCTCAAGGAGGTGGGAAAGGGAGAGAAAAGGAGAGCAGGGATTTGTACCTGTGTGGGCTTTGGACAATTACACTGCAGGTATAGAGACAAAGCTACAGAGAGATTTTCAGTGGGAGAGATGACTCACTGAAGACATTGAATATAATAAATGAATTACTAATTTGTAAAAGTACGTTTGCTCACGTTGTATGTATCATCAACTAAAACATTCATCCTTTGATCAGTAAAATGTTACATAGGTGGCATTTTAGTTTCTAACATTATCGCCAACGTTACTGTCGACCTTTAAGTGGACCTTCCTCGATTGCATGAATGTTTGTCTTAACACTATCGACCTGTTCGCCTGCCTCTGTTGTCCATCTGCTTTTTCATAGTTTGTTTTGTTTCAGATGATTTACATAGCTGGCTTCCAAAGCCATCTGTCCTCCTGTGTTTCTTTCTGTCCAGCTGTCTATTCACCCACTGTGTTTGTACATTCTGTTTCCCTTTCAGAAATCTTTCAAAAAAAAAAAAAATCCTGAAATTTAACTAAAAACCAAGAGAAGGAAAGAGCCATTCCTTCATCGTTTGTACAGTACACACTGAAAAGCAAAGAAAAATGATCTTCCCCTGCTCGGTTTCCCATCTGCCCTTCCTCCTTCCCTCCCCTTGCTCTACCACAAAAAACAGCACCTTGCAGGATGTGCGGTTTCTGGGCCTTTGATAGGGTTAAGCCGGCAGTGGAACTGGAGGGGCCGAGGAGGAACAACCCTCCTATTCAAGACTAGGCCTGTAATTTCATCGGGAAGGACATGTGCTGCAAGCCTACTGGTGAGACGGAGGGAATAAAAGAAACTGAGAAGGGAAGACAACGTAGTATAAGGCCAGTAAAATAAAAATACTGCAAAGGGGGCAGAGGGCTTAGCAAGCTCTTAAACATTAAAGGGGAAAAAAGGCATGCTATTGTTATAGTGCAAATCTAACAACCTATAAGAACACACTCGAATAATCCACTGCCACCATACCGGTAACAGACACCACAGGGACACCCCGGAAATCTCAAATTCTTGTCATGATGTTTTTGAGCTATTTAATAGTTTTCTTTATAATGTATTATGCGAATCCAGAGGCGAGTACAAATAAGACTGCTCCACAACACACACACAAAAAAGACAAATAACAAAAGTAATATAAATTTTACATGTTGCTGTACTTAAATACAAACCAGCACCTCTCCTCTTCCTGCAGTTTAGCTTCTGTGAACCTGACGCCCTACCACTAGCTAGTCTGTACTGTAAAACAAATTGCACATATCTGTTGCCATATTTTTAATTTACCTGAAAATAAGTAAGCTTTTTGTCTTCCTAATGCTCATCTTGTCTGCTTTGAAATAAATTGGTGTTTAATATCCCCATGCTTACTTTATTCATTTCATTTAAAAACAAACAAACCCTGAAAACACAGATACGTTTGGAGGTATAATGGGCTTTATTTCCTATTCAGATCTTCATAGGTTAAAGTTTGGAAAAGAAAAATAGTTTCAAGGTCAAAGACAATGGATAACATGCTTTATCTGCAAATGAGCAGCTGGCTTAGAAAAAGCACAAGTAAAAGTTTGTACATGCACACACACAAACACATACAGACACACACCATGAAGAAACACACATGTCCATTCAGGCTTTTCTAAAAATACTATTACAAACCCCTCTGTGTCTACACACAGGCAGTATTGATTACTAGGGTAATGCCTTTAAATTAGACTCTAAGTAGCACAGAGCTTCCTTGTGTGCTAACCTTGTGAGTGTCAATAGGGATCTATGAATGTTTTTGTAGCGATGTGCTCTGTGTCTATGTGCCATTTGTCTGCATCTTTCATCTTTTCAGTCGTTCCGTGTGATCAAACGAGAGGCTGTTTGGTTGAAAAGCATGTGCAGGGCATGACTGAGGCTTTATAGTAGGATATTGTTAGTATACTGTATATGAATACATTCAATTCAATTTTATTTATATAGCGCCAAATCACAACAAAAGTCACCTCAAGGCGCTTCATGGATACAGAGAAAAACCCAACAGTCATATGACCCCCTATGAGCAAGCACTTTGGCGACAGTGGGAAGGAAAAACTCCCTTTTAACAGGAAGAAACCTCCGGTAGAACCAGGCTCAGGGAGGGGCGGGGCCATCTGCTGCAACCGGTTGGGGTGAGAGAAGGAAGACAGGATAAGAATACATATATCTCCTTAATGTTCAGTATATGCAATCGTTTGGTTCAGCTGATAACTTCTATATAAGCTGACGTTGTGCAAAAATGCAGTAAAGTATAATTAACTGAATTTGGGGAATCTTGCCAACTACAAGCTCTGGGACGGCAAAGACAGGAAACAGAGACATTGACTCAAAGATTTATCCCTTCACTTTAATCTATATTTATGATCGAAAATATGATCAAAAAAGTTGGATTTTCTCTCCCCTTACGAAAAAATATTAATCTTTTCCAACTTGGCATTAATTTATCTGACAGGTGAAACAATGCTTTCATTGCCCTGCAAAGTTGATTCTGCTCATGTGGACGAGAGAGACATCAATACAATCCTTTCACTGAGACATCTCCAACCAAGCGTTAACATACTTGCTTCCTTTAAATGTGGAGTCTAATGTCATGTATTGAGTATAAAGTAATTTAAAAGTTGTCTTTCAACTGCACTAAAATAAGGGCAGTACATTTCCCAGAGTGTCAGAGTAATAATGTTGTTATTGAGTCACTGTGAAACTAAGAACATTAAAAAAAGTCTCATTTATTTCATAGAAATACAAATGTTGGCCAAATGAAGCAGAGCTCAGCTAATTTATGTACTAATCTGGAAACTATTTCTACACCGCTTCCCAGGAAGGACAGTTGAATTACAAGTTGTGCCATGATTTCTGTGCACACTGTGGGGCATGGGGAGCAGGGCAGATAGAACATCTGACCTATCGGCATGATGACATCCCATGCATCTGTGCTTCGATTTCCCGAAAGCCAAATCAGTCAGATAAAGTACATTTCATTCTTTAAATACAAGAAACTCGTTTGGGAAGCTCTGCCTTGGTTTGGTGCCATGTTTTGATTACACACTATGCTATACAAGCTAACAAAAGAGTCCCGCAAGTCTACAAGGTTTATCAGTTTATGTAACAATTCAGCAAGTTAGAAAAAAAGAACCCAAGAGGTAGGGCAGTATTTAAAAAATTCTCATTTGTTGCAAGCACCAGAGAAACTTGGATCATGTTACAATTTGCTTCTAAACAGGAACTAAACCTTTTGTGCGCAGTCAAACCACATTAATGTGCTTACTACACAGAAAAGTTCCAATTTTCACACCATCTCAACAAGTATGTTGATACGTGACAATACCAGACCTCACCACTGCCAACCTGTACAGACATGAACCTGGTTTACTGACACCTCAACTCAATCTGAATGTTAGCATCAGGAGCAACTGCTTGACACTGAGCAGTGCAGGTTGGGGGTTAAAGTAATGAGGTGCCTGGATGGGTACACTACAGCTTGTACTTAAGGGTAGATTTCAGGGGCAGGTGGAGGATAGTGTAATAACATTCATGTCACATGTCCGGGCATCTCTACTTAGACTGCTGGCCCTACGATCCAGAACTGGATAAGGGCAGAAGATGGATGGATGGAACCCTCATTTTGACCTTACTGTGAAAATGTTGCAGCGATAAGATGCAACAAGATTGACAGGATGGTTTGTTCCCCAGGCCCCACACCCACAAAAAGCCAAGAATCTGGCTTGTAGTTGACAGGAAATTTTTATTTGAGGAAATACAGTAGCTACAATAACCACATAAGTGTCTTCTTAACTTTAAACCCATTATAATTAACCCAGCTGATCATGACAGTGAATGAAAACCAAGAAACCAGTTGAAACGCATACTGAAACCAGTTCCCACCAACAGAACACTTTTGGGGGAGGTCTTCCCCGCAGCCACAGTAAAATGCCACAGAATTTTTGCCAAGAGCCAAACTTTAATCTAATCATAATCTAAAAATCAAAGCGATATAATTATGCTGATATGATGCACTTTTTCATTTTCAGCCATATACGCGCACATGTATTTTTAAAGGCTGTTTAAGGGCTGTGAATGAATCATCAGAGCTCCATCTGAAGCCTACAATCATAATCATTTTATCATGAATGATTCAAACATTCCTAGAACTGAGAAAAACAGTAGAACCACATCCTTCAAGCTTGAGCTAACCAAACTGACAGATAAAAAGAAAACACTGAGAATACTTTATACTAGAGGATCTGATTTTTTTTAACACTCGCAGGCTGATGCAACAAAAATGTGTAAGGCTAAACTGCACTGTGAGGGCATGATAATGAGCCTGCTTTGATTCAGATGGCTTCCTGCAGTGGAGCTGAGTTAGGATATTTAAAAGTAGGCACAGATAAATATTTCCAACATATTCCCCATCCTAAATTGTGAAGATCATCACCTGACAAGGAAAAGATTAGAAAGAAAAAGTTGGAATGAGCAAATGTGTTACACCAGCTCATTCCTTCGTGGTATTCAGAAGGTGAATTCAGCGCTGCCACAGCTTTCCTCTCAGGTGTAACATTACAAGAATATTCTTTGATTTTAATTGAAATGTGTTTGTGTGATGTTCAGGACAGCAATTGCGATCATTTTGGTAAATGAATATAATCACTAATAATCAAGCCGATTTTGAGTGAACACCTACAAAACAAGTCACAAACCATCCAGGGGATTACACCACCCCCAGCACCAATGAGTTCTCAGACCACATGCATGAATAAAACTGCCCATGGGCATCTACTGTAGCAGTAATGATGGTTTTGAGTACTTTAGCAAGTGTCTTTTTTATTTATTTAAATCTAAGAGGAAACTGTTAACACTGCACAAGACACAGTCGTGCAGTGTAGTTGTTCATATATTGCCTTCCAACCAGGTGGAGACACAAACCTAGCCTCCGGTGGTAACATGCTAGTGCTGGTGCCTACTCAGATAAATGGGAGGGTTGCATCAGGAAGGGCATCCGATGAAGAAATGTATGTCAAATCTAATATGCGGCTCCATCTGCTGTGGCAGATTTGGAAGTAAGGGAGCACTTTCTTCTATTTGACATCAAAATGAATGTTGAGTTCAAAGACAGCCAACGTCCAATCCATGAGGACAAACTTAAGGACTCTGTGTAGTAGTCAGCAAAATGAAAGCAGAGTTCAAAGATAGGTGTGGTCAGAGAACTCGGTGGTGTCATAGAACTCGGTGGTGTCATAGTTGGTGTAAATCCATCATAAGATGGTCTCTACTTAGGTCTTTTCTCTGATCCTAGCTTAAAAAAAAAAAAAAAACAACTGTACTTGCTGTAGCTCAAATCACACCCTTATCTTGGCCCTCACTCAGGTTTCAGACAGAGCGATCTCACTGTAGCCCGAGGCCCAATCACTCCCCTTGTCACAGTCCCAGTCACGAGCAGCAGGGATTGATTTCTCACAAGGCATCTGGTGGTGAAAGCAAATCTGTGAAGAACGAAAAGTCCACAATGGTCCCAACCCACACTTCGCAGGGCACCAGAGGCTAAGACAGGCTAACACTATCAGCTCCAACGTGAACGCACACAGAGCGAAAACAAAAGAGCGAGGAGGCTTCACAAAGACCTCATTTCCAGATAATTATAGTGGAAGCCAATATGGAGGAAGTGACAGAGAGTTACGTTCTGTTATCTCCTCAGACCTACCCTCAGGGAGGCTTTAACTGCCAATCCTCTCTCCGTTTTTTAAAGTACCCACGCTTGACTGAGAGCAGGCTCTCAGTCTTGTTCTCAGGGGCTGAGATGACACATCTTGAACAGAATAAATGTCCATCAGAATATCTCGTTAAACCCTTTGCCATGGTACCTATGTGGAAAACAAACTTGTCAAGACCGGACAGATGAAATCAAATGCCAGTTTTGCATGCAGAAGGCAACCCCAACAGGATCCACCCAGGGCTTTTGGATTAGCACAAGAAAGATCGGAGAATGTGGTCTACCTTAGGGCAGCTGTTAAGAGTGTGACAGCAAAGGACAAAAGGGGGCGAAAGAATAAAAGAACAGACAGATCAGTTTTCACTGCCCTTTGTCTTTTTACTGTAAGGCAAGCAAAACTAGCCATTTCTTTCTCTGTCCCCCCGAAGGCTCAGGACATGAAGGCCACCCTATTTTTCTGCAAGTGACCATAGCACCATCGTGCATGTGCCACACAACCAGCCAGGTTACTATGTATCACGTCCCTCTGACACATCATTAACCAGGACAAATCACAGGACCCAAGGGTAGACGGGAGCTTCCTCCACACTTCCTGATTAAAAAGTAAGATATATGAGGCATGTCCACAGTGCTTGTGCGCCTGCTGGAAAGCTGACTGCGCAAGTGTACACACACACACACACACACACACACACACACACACACACACACACACACACACACACACACACACACTTTAATTTTTTTTCTGAACAATCTTATTCCCCAGCTATACTGGTGGCAGATTCTGTCATCCTAAAAGCAGATCACCATCTATAATTAAGGAGATTAAAAAAAAAAGTTTTGTGGACTATTTTCTTCATGATGGTTGGTATCATGCTCCACTTTGGATTGAGAGAAATAGGGCACATCAGGAGAGACCAGACCGATCTAAAAACAAACAAACCCCAAAACAAAACAGAAAGCATAAAAAACAAAAACCAGAACTTTCTTCGCAGCTCACTCCATTCCTATTAAACTGTAATAAAATGGGATGTCAGACTCCGCAGAGACTTCTTGCAATATGCTGCACTTCACCCTAGCCTACAAAAAAAAATCCACCAGAAAATAAAGCAGTTCTGCATCTTTTTTATTATGTTTTTTTTCCTCATACAGACATTAATACAATTAGAAATGAGATCTGAATATCTTCATTGGACTCGAGTATAGTTTAACTCAAGGCTTAGTAGCTCATACCAGAAATTTCTACTGGCTTACAAACCTTTTAAGGCAGCGGTCCCCAACCCCCGGGCCTCGGACCGGTACCGGTCCGCGAGTCGTTTGGTACCGGGCCACGAGAGTTGAGGCTCGGGTGTGAAATGTATGGTTTTCAGGGTTTTTATCGGTTTTAGCGTTATTTTGTTATCGTTTTTATCGTTAACTCGGTTTTCCTGGGTCTTTTCACGTGTGTTATGAATAAATCTTCCTTTTTTCGGTACCGGTACTAGTTTTATTTTGTTGTATTTATCCGCGACACCTTAAAGGCCGGGCATATTGTCGGGCATAAACCGGTCCGTGGCGCAAAAAAGGTTGGGGACCGCTGTTCTAAGGTACTTTGGAATTTTACCTGCATTTCAACCACAGTAAATGAGGACACTGTTAAGGTTTCTGCCACAAAAAAGAAGAAAACAAAACTGTCTGTACTAATTTACATTAACCCTGAATTTAGTGAATCTAGGGGTAAAATTTGTAAGACTATATGCAGTAGACTGGTCAAGAGGAAAAGTTCACAGCTTCATTCAGACAACAAATCTTGAAATCTGTCAACTGCAAAAAAATGTATTAAAGTGCCAGTTAATCTAAATGCCTTTTGCCATTTAATTTTAGAAGCAGTGGGCAATTGAGTTCCTTGTTTAGTTACTGATTTTAAATCTTAAACGTTATTTTTCTTGGAAAAATATGATGAAATTTTTTTTACCGATTACTAATTTCAGCTGTAAGAACTGGTTTGTCTCTTGCCAGTAACTGAGCAGTTAAGTTGCACAAAAAGACAACTTTGACTTAAAAGTCGTCCATTAATCTTCTGACTGTCTGCAAGCCATGATATTTACACAAAAGACACAACCAACCAAGTGAACAGAAGTGCGAGAGCTTAGATTTTGGAATTCAGGTCAAAGATCAAAGGTCAGCAGTTTGCTGACTAAAGGGCAAAGCTGTCCTGGCGAGAAGGCTTCCAACCGAGGGTCAGTGAGGACAAACAGCAAAACGGACAGACCGACGGAAACAGAATACCATGAAGAAGCATGCTCCAAACATATCAATTATGAACTTTTAGGATAAATCGGTGAGGGAGTAGTAAACGTGCTACAATTAACTTTCATCTAACTTTAAACCACAAGCAAGCACAAATATTGGCCATTTCATCTATTCGATAATAACCACAATAAACAGCTGGACAGTGTTGCATAGAAGCAAGGAGAGTTTTCAGGAAAAGTTACATTTTCCATGATGATTGTAATGATAAAACAGAACTATAAATACACAGCGTTATCTTTTCCCTTAGGTTTATTTAACCGTTCAGTACTAGTTATCTCGGGAGAAACTCTCTTTCAGGCTTAGAAACAGAGTGAGAAGGGATATAACAACAGCTCAAAGAGGACTAAGTGGGACTCTCTCCACATGTGACTGCTGGAAGTAGGACTCCAAGAGGAGGGGAGGAACATGGCTGACAGACCTTTATCCCTAAATGGCGCTTTTTTTTTTCCTCTCCAAGCACCCCACATATCTGTGGCTGGAACCACAGTTTTTGCTCCAGTTTCCATCCCAAGGGAGGGTGGAGCAGAGTTCAGACTAGAGCTCATAAGCCCAGCCTGAGGCTCCTCGAACACTAGCCCCGGCTGCTGTACACTCAGTTCGTGCCTCCTCCTCCTGCAAACCCACAATGATCGTTTATTGCAAGGCTGATAAGCTGAGACCGTGGAAAACTCTCCAGTTCCTCCCTACATTAATACAGACTTTGTGGTGTCCGCAACAGCAGTACTCAATTATATTTTTAGATGAAAGACATGGGTGACTTCTTGTCTTTAACCTATGGTCAATCAGACCTACACACACAAAAAAGATTAGTCATTTTGTTGACATCTTTCTGACTAGATTTTATAACCCCACCCCCGAAATCTCCTCAGGGCAGCAGCCCAACATGGTAGTTGTGCCTCAAGGGGTGGTCTCTGGCTATAGATCAGGAGGGCGGCAGGCTAAAAGCTCTCTTTCCTCAGGTCATGAGGTCAAAATAGAACAAAGAAAAAAAGGGGGGTGGGGTGGGGGGGGGGGGCAAGGAGGAGCCACAGGATCACTACATTAAGCTTGTTCACCAGCGTTAAGGCTAGATGGGAAAGACAGTTTATGGCAGATTGTGAAGTAAGAAATTGTCTTGGAAACAAAGTTTCATACTTGATGCAAAATACATTTCATGCACCAGCATTTATCAGACCCAAAGAAACTCTTTATTTGAGATTATTAAGAGGTGCTTTCTTCACCTTTGCAATTTCATGTTGTCAAGTATCACAAAGCCTGTTAATTTGTAAAAATTTTAAGAAGTAGGGAAATGTTATACAATTTGAATGCATTTTTTTCTTCCAGATTACGCATGGACTGCCTGACCAAGACAGTGTTATGCAAGAACACATTCCAGATGGTGTGCAAAACCAGCAAAGAAGTTGAATTGTTGAGTTCAAGGATATTACACGTCTTTAAGTATGCACACGTTCAAATACAAATATTTCACTTGAGCATATAGCGGAAATTATAAAAGAAAATACATTTCTTCAATACACCAAATCACTAGCGTAATCATCTTTGTCAGGTGCTGGGAATATGGGTAACTATTTGATGAACACCAACAAGGCTCGACTTGCCAGCAAAATATTATTTGTCAGTCTTGTCATACATTTGATTGTTTTGAATTCCATTATTTCAAGAATGCTGGGAAGGCTGCCAACTAAAGGCAATCAGAGGTGAAAAGTAAACAGGCACAAACGAAGGCTCAAGATCAGTAGAAGTGAGCACAGTTGTTAATAATAGACTGTATATTTTTATCACTTTGGTTTAGGCTTTAATTAAGCCAAAATATTACGTAAACATTCTGTTTGTGCAAAAGACCAGAAAAAAGTAGAATATTTTCAGTTTCTCTTTCTTAAAAGGAGAAACTTTTCCCCCACACAGCTCTAGAGACCAGTCAGTGACCATCTGGTAACCACCAGTCACAAGGAAAAGTGTGTATTCTGCAACTGGTTGGCAAGTGATTGCTGGCAGCCTCTAGTGTGAAACTGATTGCCAAGAGGCATGCGTTACTGCACTGAAAACCTCCTTGCAACCGTTTTGGTTAGTAGCAGATTGGCACAGTTGCCAAATTAGTTTGCTTGGAAGATGCAGAGTCATCTGCAAATTATTCACCAAGCAGTAGTCAAACATAGAAAAGTGTGATTCAAACTGTAAATGGAAAATGTTTGCCTTCAAGATAGAAGTTGCACATTTTGAACCGTTTTGACTGCAGCAGCAAGGCATAAATTACACTTCTACATTTCTGGTTTGTGTGTCACTTTAAGCTTTACTACAGCTTAGAGAGTAAATAAATGACAAATATTTGCAGACAAGTCGATGTTATCGATGTAAACAGTTGACCACTGTAATTTGCTAGCAACCAAAACAATCACAAAGAGGTTTTTTTTTTTAGTACAGTACCCTCTTTGTGGCTGATGAATAAACTACCTCAGCAAAGAAGCTTCAGCTTCCCTGGTCATGGTCAGCCAAACCACTGACACAGGCGGAAAAAAAGCAACCAAAGTGGCAGATGTCACATTGTTTAAGGGAACCCAGAACAAGGACTAACGAGAGACTTCACTTATAGAATGTTTGCACTCATCTTAAAAAGCTTTCACCACCGCTAACCACATAAACGGCTTAGAGCCGCAGATGAATCGGATGAACACACAGACGCAGTTTAAAACAAGTCACCCAAGTCAGAGCCTGTGACCTCCGCCTTCACTTATTCCTGCCCTGGCCTCATACTGTCCTCTCCCTTCCCCCAATCTTCTTACCCCTAATCCAGGCCTACTGGGTGGCAGACAGCAGCATGGCCTGGTAGTCAAACTGTGTCTATCTGCCTTCCTGTCTGTCCATCTGTTGGGCCTCAGCCATGGTTCAAAGAAATTAAGGTTGTCCAGAGAGTAACCAAAATCTCTGCAAATCCCCAACAAAACCTCCTTTTTACTTTAAACTTTCGCTTTTAATTCCGGTTTTACTTTCTTCAAGCACGGTCTTGTTCCATTTATACCCTGCACCTCATATTAGCTAATCCAGTGCAGCAACACACTGGATCTCATCCAGCTCATTACTAGGCACTTACATGGATTCTTCTTTTTGCGCCAACATCACCAGAGAGAAGGAAAATAGTAGTTGAAAGAAGAAAAAAAGAGGAACAAAAGCCAACCATTTAGTCCAAAACTTTACTTTCAATTTATTCGGTCACACTGCAGTAGGGTACATTTCTGGGAAGAAACTGAATTAACTGGATCTGAAGACAATACACCAGGCAACATGTTTGTTTGGTTTGGGGAATATAGTGACATGAATGGGGGCAGGTTTGGCTCTTTTTTTTCCTTGTTGATGGTCAGCGTGGGGGGCTGCAGTAAGGTCCCGGTAGCCTTTGTGGTGACAATAACGAGCAGCAGGGAATGTGAAGCTTTGCTTGTGCTCAGCAGAGTTTATTAAAACTACAAAAAGGGTGAATGGCCACAGATGGTGCTGTCAATAACAATTCACCCAGCCATGCAAACACACACCCATGCACAAAGACAACACCCAGTGCCATACCACTGCATGTGAGCCCATTACAAACACCCACAGTTATAGAAGTTTGGAGGGGGGGGGGGGGGTTAAAAATTGATGATAAGTGTGTGAACGGATGTGTGATACTGTGGAGAAGTGATCCAGGAGGGGTTAGAATTACGTTAGTCTTGCAGCCTTTAAACTCCATCAACACTCTGCCAAGATGGAGCATCACACATCCACCAATGTACACCGCGGTATTGGTTACAACTTAACTGTTGTGGGAAGTGCAATACTGTTAGTAAAATGGCTCTTTGTGTGAACTGATTGGCTGTTGGCAAAAAGCAATGTAGAAGAAAGCTGAGCTGAAATTAGAGGCTTGGTGGTGCAACTACAGGTTGGTGTTAATGGAAAAAAAAAAAAAATCTGACCGTTGCAAAAAGGGTCATGTTATACTGACAGCTGGCTTCAGAGCCATTCACACCTTCAAACTCACATCTGATAATATTTACTGAAGGAGGAGGCAATGGTGACACTGGGAAATAGGAGTCTGCTCAGACAGCTGCTCTATCTGGATTAACCCAAAGTATGAAACAACCAACAAACAGTCCGTCAATCTATCAGCGACTAGATCAAATGTAACAAACTTCTAATGTTACAAATTCAATATTTATGATACTGACATTAATAACTGGAATACCAGAAACATGAAATTATGTACCCAAGGATGTAAAATTGGCTAATGGCTATTTTCGGGTTCTTTGTGAAATCCCTCTTCAAACTGATTTTGTCTAAACAGATTACTTTCTGAAGTATTGTGAAAACTTCCCAGTGTTTTATATCTCACAGTACTTCTTCTAGACTATTCTAAATAAATAAAGACAGCCTCTATAGACTACTCTCCATGCTAAAGCTTGGTAGCAGGCAGAGTTAAAGCAAAAATCCGTCCACATGATAACCTGACGTCACATGAACATCACATGCAATGCATGATGATCCACAAGCACGCCCCCATGCATTTGAAGAGACGTAATTTGTGCTGATAGTGAAGTAAATTAACTAATCACACTTTTAACCACAAGACAACTCTTAGCTATTTGAAAAGTAATTACCACCATACAACCTCCCAGCAGTTTCCTTCCTTTAATCCCCCTGCGTACAAACATGGAGGGACCATTCTCTTTGTATGCAAAGGGGCAGAGCTCTGATTTCAAAGAGCAGTGAAGTCAGGTCAAGGGTCAGCCTTTATAATGATCCAGGAGAGGACCCCTGTCAGAGGTTTTAACGGGTTCTGCCATCTGAGTCACAACCCCCAGGACACAAACAGCAAGCTAGAGCCTGACATCAAACCGACATTTCACCCACAACATTGCAGACAGTGTTGCCCCGTTCCACCAGTCCACAGAAACAGAGGCACACAGAGAATTGCAATGTACCCAAAGCTTTCACTTGCTGGTTTACAATTACTTTAATTGACTGCAACTGATGCACGTTATAAGGCACAAACAAACTCCACTGTCTTAACCCAATCTCCTTAATGTTTTTGTTTTCCCAGATCAAGCCGAGTCTTGATGTAGATGCCAATTCTTAGCAGTTATAAAGAATTAAATCCCCATGCAACAAAGCATTGTCAATAAAATGATAACTGCCTTCAATTGCCAAAATGACTTGCTTTACATTTCTCGTAGGAGGTTAAAAAAGCCTATTGGACGGGACTTATGAAACGAATGTTAGCTGAATGACAAACCAGGCCAGGGAACAGTAGTGTAAGACTTTGTAGGAAAGCGTTCAGACAGTCACCGTTAGGGCTGCCACGATTAGTCGACTAGTCACGATTACGTCGACTATCAAAATCGTCGACGACTGATTTAATAGTCGACGCGTCGTTTGAAGCTTTGTAAGATCCCAAAAGATGCAGGAATGAGTAGCAGGATTTAAGAGTGTAATAACGGACTGAAACAGAAGATGGCAGCACTGCATGTACAACGATGCCAGCTGCCGTTAAACCCCGAAGAAGAAGCTGTGTCCCAGAATTCATAGCGCGGCCCTGCTCAGTTTCCAACAATGGCGGCAGCTAGTTAGTTTTAATGTTACTCTTATTATTCTTTCTGGGTCACAAAATACACGTTTAACATATTTTTAGGCGAGAATGTAGCTGTGGAAACCTCAAATATCTGCTCAGTTTATCAAGACACCGCATATTTTCAAAAGCGCTCCGACGTTTTCGGAGACGTCTTTTACCCACTAGCTCGATAGCTAGCCGGGGGCTAGGTCACTAGAGCTGTGAGAACACCGGACTCCCGGCAAATCGTTTTCAAACCCACCGCCGTCTTTCGCTACTCAGGTTAAACATGATATATGAGTCACTTAGATAACTTAAAAATGTTATTGTTTGGCTTTTTTTAGTATTTTATTTGTTCCTGAGTAAATCGGTTTGGCTGAGATTAAAGTTATAGTTTTTACACAGCTGAATAAACGTCAAGCAGACAGCTGATTATCAGAAGTGTGAGATGCTCCAGAATTTACTCCGGTGTCCTGTTATATTTTAGATAGCAAGGAGTTTATTAAACTTCACCGAAACAATCTGCAAATTTCATTAAAATTTAATAAACTATCATCTTTTCTTTATTTTTAGTTAGCACATATCTTAAACACTTAAAGCTGTAAGCTAATGCTAGTTATATAAGAGCAGATGCTGCTGGTGCAATAAGCTGTACGTTTTACGTCCAATGGATCTGATTAGTCGACTAATCGCAAAAATAATTGGTGACTAGTCGACTATCAAAATAATCGTTTGTGGCAGCCCTAGTCACCGTGGAAAGCTACTTTAAATACATCACATTTACTGACTTGAATAGCAATCCCACTAAGCACAAGCATGCTGAGCACAAATATGAAAATGATGAGTCGCAGGGAAAAAAAAGGAAGAAGCATGAATTGTTGGTGTAACGATGCAAGTCTCCTGTCAAAATCAAGGCAGAGGGTTTGAGGCTACAGATCAGTGTGCTTATGTAAGATGCAGCAAAACTGGCTTCCAGATCTCTGTCAAAATATTGTGAAAATTCTGTACTTTTTAAAAGCTGTGAGACGGGGAGAATATTGGCCAAAACATCAGAGTGTTGGCTCCAGTTGTTGATGTTTTTTAGGATGCTTGTTGTTCTACTTCTAAAGTAATCAATGTCTGTTCACCAGATTCTGCCTCTGGCTGTCACCGGTCATTGCAGATTAAACCCCACTCATTACCACCCTTAACATATAAAAGGCTTTACAATCGCTGAATCAGGAGCTGCTCTTCTGAATGCAGAAACCGTGCTACTACACTACAAAGCATTTTCTTCCTGTACTACTTACTCATATCCCAATGAGCCCAGCAGCTACCCCCCCACCCCAAAAAAAACAAAACAAGTCTTCCTTTGCAGGCGAACACCGACCTAATAAAGATTCCTCTTTTTCTGTTTAACAGACGACACAGTATTGATAAGAAATACAGTGTTTACCTGTGGTTAATTATAGTTAAAGATAAATTCAATCAGTCGTTTTTGGAACATACATTTGAAAGATAACAAATAATGCATCCCTCAGATGGAATACCCACGGGTTATTTACAATGCAAAAAGAACCAGAACAGTACTTTATGCAAATAGCTGTGCACCGCCTGTGATGTTAACTCCCCCGAAGAAAAATATCCTACCTAGAGGATATTTACAATGCACGACAAGCTTCAGAGCATTAGCCTCAGAATTAGATTCAACAAAACAATACACTTAAACTTTGATTTACTGAGGCTCTTCTGGTGCTGTCAAGCAGCAGCTATTCTCAGCATCAGGTGCTTTTTATTAACACACCAACTTCCTCGAGACAACTGGGAGGCCAAGTCATGTCTTGTTTGACATCGTTTATGACTGTGCATCATCTTCTATTACTGGCTGAAAGCCCTTAGTCATCCTTACAGGGGGGTGCAGGGGGATGGGGTTCTGAACAACCCTTGGCAAATGATAGCTTGCTTTCATGCAATCTTGTAATTCCTCAACCAACACTTCTCTATACCCTTCTTAAAGCCCCACCAACCACCACTAACCTCTCCTCTTTTCTCAGCAGTTAAGGCTGGCTATGGGAGGTGAATAGGTGGTATTTCTGCAAATTAATAGCACTGAGGAACAGAGCTGGTAGGCTGGGGACCAAATCCCCATGGTTACCCTGGAGCAGCAACTGCCTTTTCTGTCTGGGAATAAGCCAACGGGGGACTTGAAGGAGACAAGATAAGTTAGGGGCGACATCAGTGAAGCACACCTTTAAATCACATACCTTAATCTAGTCACTGAGCAGTTTTAAGTTTTAAAGTGTGTGTGGCATTAAGTGGGAAACAAATTGGCATAGAATACTAACCATCCACTACTTCTTAAGTGCCCCTGAGCAGTTCACTCAAAGTTAATTTGTGTGTATCTGTGATGCCTGAACTTGTCCTTTCTCACCTCTCCAGTTGCATAACCTTGCTGTGATATTATGGGAACAATGGCTTAACGACAAAAGTCCCACACCAGCTAGAGTTCAAGAAAAAATCTCAACAGTAACAGGTAGTTATAACACACAAGCGTGACTAAAAATGCAACAGGCCAAGTGGGAATAATTACAAGCATCTCGGTTGTTAAGGACAATGTGTGGACATACAGCCTTAAAATAACAGATTTTATTTTATTTATTTTTAAAGGCTACAGGCCTGAAGCCATGTGAAAGATAGTGATCGCTTCTTTGAACCAGTGTCAGTCTATTGAGCGTTCTCAGTGGTTTTCACATGCAAAACTATGCAAGACTAAAAACCCTTCCTGAAATGTGACTAATGATTTATTTTGCTGACTACATCCCTAACTTTGTCCTGCTGGCACAAATATTATTGAGCTGTGGCAGCCCTCCAAGTCATTTTACAGATATCCAAGTTATATGAAGGCTGGACCTCTTGGAAAGACATGTCCTCGTTTGACTTGACCAAAAGGGGGTCATTTACACCAACTTTCTTTCTTAATCCACCTCACCACAAGTCATAGCCAGTGACCACCATCACTAGCTATGACTCATGCAGGTAGTGATGAACCAGCCTGGTCCCAATTAGTCCTTTCTCGGTTCTCCCAGCAGCTCTTACAAGCGCATTTCCCAGAGAAACATTTAACCCTCCCCTTACCTTTGACTTGACTCTCGTAGTCCGTGATAATTTCTTTATCCTTTTTGAACCTCGGTGTGGACATTTTCCGTCTTCCTATGTCCGAAACTTGTTGTAAACTTCTTGTATAAAGAAAAAAAAACTGTCAACAAGCGGGATCCTACAGCTACCGACGCATCCCAAACAACACGAGAAAAATGAAAGCCAGGGGAAGAAGCACCGAGATTTTTTTAAGTCTGCAGCGGGACTTGGAAAAAGGAGGAAATGTTTATCGCTTCATTGTTCTTCTTCCCTCAGGATACGCGGCGGATACACGGCTGGGCCAATGCGCAATCCTGCTCCAACCAATGAATCCTCTCAACTATCCGAGCAGTCGGCACAGCGCGACAGCGCTGCTGAAACCACAGAAGAAGAAGAAAAAACAATCGCGCAAGTTTAGGGTCCTTCCGGCAGAAGTAGTGTCAACAGCATGTCCGAAGGGCTTGGAAGTCGGCTTGAATGATTAAGAGTCTGCGCCGCTTTGGTGGTGGTTTCCAGTTTGAGACCCACACATCCACACGTCCCCCCCCCTATGCTCGCTCTCCCTCAACGCTTTCTCGCCCCCCACCCCCGACCCTACAACTCAACTCCCAGCAGGCGAAAAGGCAGACAGGGCAGGCAAGCCGACTGCAGCACGCAGCAGCTGGAGGTAGGAAGGACAGGGAGGGAGGGATCTCCACAGTAGTGGACATCCGCGCCCTGACGGACACTCCTGCTGCCAAACCTGAAGGCTTTTTGTCCTTATTAGGGACAAACTACTTATACGTAACTTGAAATAGACGTCACATTATATTAGTTTTTCATTCAATATTTTCTTTCTAAATCAAAATAAAACGACATTTTTAGGTTTTTTTTTTTTATTATTATTTACAGACATTGAGTGCTCTACAGGGTAGACTAAACGTGTGGCCGCACACCTGTGCACAGCTCTAGCTGAAATACAGCGAGAAACCCCATAATTCCTGGTAACGACCACGCATCAATATATTCTTAGCTAATATCGATCTGTGTCCTATACATCTCAAATACACTAGTTTGGTAGACATCCAGAAGTTTCTCCTTAGTTTTACGGCATGTTTCGTGTTTATTAGCTTATGTGAAAAGTAAGTTTCCCCACATATAAATTTTTTTTATCAACTTAAAAAAGCGTCTGCATTACATTTCACTGGAGATCATCGCATCCACTGACATTTAACTGGTCCACAGCGCCATCTGCAGGCACAATGAAAGCACAACCTCACATTTCTGTTCAGGACAATGCTCCATTTTATTTTACTGCACTGTCTTTAAAAAAAAAGAGAAAAAGAAATCCCCACACACATGCAGCACAGAACTGAAATAAATATAAAACAGCTGATTTTTTTTTTTTTTTACCACAAAGCAAAACATTTCATCCCAACCACATCCATTTGCAAGCAGCTCACAAAGAGAAAAGATTTCAAAAGGATATCAGGGTGTTAAAAATGGTGCAAACACATTGCAATCTCTTCTACACATATTATTTAGTGTTTCCTAAAAATCACAATAAGAATTACTTAAAAACACATAAAACATACTTAAAGTAAATTAAGGGTTGTTTTTTTAAAATGCAAAGGCAGTTCATAATCCTCTATCTCTAAATTCCTGTACATTCCACAGTTGTAAACATTTAGATGATGAATATACTTAAATATCACGAGGCCCCTTTCTGACTAGTAATGGCAGCTTTACAACTTTACTACACACATAAATTATTTTTTTAATAACCTGCGCCAGAATATTGAAAAGAACATCACCACTTTCACTATGTCAGTAGTACATCACATTTCTCCACAAACCATAAAATAAATAAAATCAGTTTTAACTGTCAACCACCCCGTTGATATTTAGAAGCACCACAGTCAGCCGTTTTTGAAGAAGGTCTCTTCGATGACCTCGGTGAACCTTTCCTTCATCTGCTGACGAAAGCTGGAATACCACTCCAGCAGCCTCCTCCTCCTGTCCACCCTCTGCTCCTGTGTCATCCCTCTCTCCCTCTGCAAGATGGCTGGGAGCTCCTTCCAGTCGCTGATGAAGATGAAGGGCGCCCCTGCAGCTTTTAGGAGTCGTAGCGGGGAGCTGGGCCCTGCTGCACAGCTCCCAGGTGTCATCACATCTTCCACCACGGGCACGGAGCCATAAGAGCAGGCCTCGTAGATGCGGTAAGACTCTGTGTTGATCCCAACTGGGCAGAGAGTGAGCTCGCTTTGGGCCAGAGCTGTCTGATAGCGTCTCAGACTGTCTGCTGTCTCCTGAGGGAGCCACCTGTGGCAGGTAAGAAGGGGAGATATTTCAGTCAACAGTTTAAGCTACCCCTATAAATATACAGAAATATACTATAATATTGTTCCATTTAATTTACATTTAGAACTCAAAGCTGTCTCACCTCAGCTCCATTTATTATTAAACAAGTCAGAAAAGTAAACTTAAATGAAGTGTTTCTTGGTACAAAATTGCCATAACCTAAATATAAGTGGAAAACTGAGCACGTGTCATAATTATCTATGCCTATATAATTAGGGCTTGATTATCTTAAAGGCTTAATTTTATTATTTACTTTCTTTATTTAAAAATGTATCTGAAAGCCTTAGCTGTTCACAGTAAAACCAGGGAACAAGTGTTTGTGTTGATGTGGCAGCGTTCAATGATTTAGCACATCAGTTTTTCTTGATATTAAAAGATTTAAACCAGCAATGGGATTTTCTTAGACGAATGGCTTAGATGAATTATCTGTAGGGGTACACACTGAATAAATCAATCATAACATAAATATTGCTAACATTAAAAATTAACAATTAAATTCTTTATCAGCCCTTAAATTAGCATTTATCTTGCCAGTTGTTTGATCTTCGCTACTGCGTAGATTACTGATGAACCGCACTGCACTGAAATGGACTTAAATGGCAGTGAAGACTTATTGCAGTTATTCTCCTTGACATTCCTTAGCATAATCCTCTTTCTTATTCATTTTTCTTTTTCTTTAAGGAGATTTTGGTCAGATTCAGTTGATTTGCCCTATATTTTGCCCACATGTGGATTAAAAGCTTAGGCCTCTGTGATGTCTAATTTTAACCAAAGTCGTTTGGTTCCCTAAAACTTAAATAAGTTTTGGATTTCACTATGCAAGACTAATAATTTGAAACCGCTTGACCATGAAGCTTACTGTAGACATTAATAGTTTCACAAAGATACACTAGGACGGCCTTAGTGGCAAGATGTTCTTTATACTATTCTAAATATCTCAACTTTTTGTCCTCTTGTTATAGCTGTGTTATAGCACAGTCAGCCAAAGTAAAAATAATCCAGCCAATAAAAAAACTAAAAGATTTTATTCTTTCAGATAAGGCAATGAAACAGGTAATAAATAGTGACTTACTTTTCCCTCCCAGTGGTGATGCAATCCTTTTCCAGGCCAGACTGTGTCAGAATATGCATGAGTGTTTCTCTGGAAGAATTTTTGTAAACAGTTCCTAAGAAATTGCAGAGGTATGGCCGGTTGGAGGTAATTAACTGGGCATTAGGCCTGATCATTGGAAACTGTCTGTATCTGTACAGAGACAAAATCGTGGCATTATATTAGACAGCGTTACTAATTCAAAGAGGAAACATGACACATACACACAAATTAGACAATAAGCGAGGACATACGTAGCAACACCAAGAGGCCACTGAAAGACATCCTTGTCATTGACCCAGGGGCTATCATACACTACAAACAGGAGGTCCACAAAGCCACCATTTCTCTTCAGATGTGGGCTGATCCAGTTGTTGTTGCAGTGCTCATTGCCCAGCAGAACCACAGCAACGTGAGACACTGTATTGGACTGAACCAGAGTTTGGACGTGCTCCAGCCACCGTGTGGAGTAAGTGACTTTTTGCTTTTCGCGGCCATTGAGAACCAAAACCAGACTATTCATGTCCAGAGGCACATGACCCTGCACCACTGCAGGACCTGTGTAGAAACTAGAGACAGAGTGATTTACTAGGATGGGGTCACATTTTTTTCAGTAAATATGTAATTAAGGCTCAAGTGCAAACTATATGTTTGTGCTTTTAAACTTTCTATCTCTGATCTGTTACCTGAAATCAATCTTCCCTGACTGCAGCTCCCCCTCTCTCCATTGTGCTACCTTGTCAGTGGGGTTGAGGGGGCCCTCTAAAACATGTTCCCAAAGGTAAAGCCCTGTAAAGAAAATAGATAGACGAATGACGGTTATTCTGTAGGCCTCCAGGTATGAGATAAAATATATGTAAAACCATAATATCTTGCCACAGAGCAAATTCTTTCCATTTTTAGATGACATCAAAACCTCCTTTCAGGCTGTGACACATTAGATCATGACCTACCTATTGCAGCTTTCCCCCATATCTGGACCTTGTATCTTTTGGGTTTGTTCTTGTCAATTTTACCCAGGTACTGTTTGAAGGCCTCTCTCTTTTTGTTCAAAGCAGAGTTGTACTCCACCTGTTCATCCTCCCACGGATTCCACTCATCAGCAACGTATGGAGCACCGCCATCCCTTACACCACCTACAAACCCAACACACCGTTATCTATTCAATTTTCTTTCCACGCGAAATTAAATAAATATAATTTTTAATTATCGGCTCCTGTTTTTAGGCGGCCCTCCTGCTCCGTGAAATTACCCGATTGTGCTCCCGTCTCTTTCTTCACCACCCTGTGAACGCGGGATAGTACTTTGGTGCTGAAGAAAACATTATACGCAGCATAGAGTGAAAACGCTACATATGCAAAAATAAGGAGAAGGAACAGCTTTCTTTTTGGTATTTTCATTGTTCTCCCCTTTTTTTGTCAGGTTACCATGGTGTATGTAGCTCCGTTTCTGTTGCAAGGACCCTTGTTTACATCACAAGGACCCTTGGATTTAGCTGACGGAGAAAAATGCCTGTACTAAAACATTTGTGTTTAGTTTGTAGGCTTTAGGGTCAAATTATCGTAACGTGTTAAAACCGACATTAAGTTGAAGAAGTCAGACAATATTTAATAACGATTTTTTTTTGTAGAGGAGAAAAAGAAAGACAGTTAGGTTAATGCGGAACTTTAAAAAGAGTTCGGAGACAGTTTCCGGTACAGAAGATTAGAGTGATACACACAAGTTACGTACCGGAGATTGTACACGCAAGGTCGTGTCCCCAACTGTGGGGTTGAGAAATCTTATCTTGGGCGAAAATGATGTCCATAACTGCTCGTCCCGGGGCTTTTCCCCCGTTTCTCCAGACAACAAAGCATGCACTAAAAACTTTGATGTCTCCGGGAGCCAAAGAAGTGGCCGTTGTTGCTGGTAAGGCCCAGTGACGAGCGTTATTAATGTTAGCCGGGGTTGCTAATGAGCCGCATGAGGATAAAAGGATAAAAAAAAACGCAGTACCGGCGTCTTAATTATTCTATAACATCTTAATGCTGTAAAATGTGAAACCTATTTTCGGAGGCTTCTTGAAAACTAATCGTAAACAACTTGCGATGGCTAGCAGGACGTTGGAAGGGTAATGGGCAATCTTTGACCTGACTGACAAATAGGACCCGAATAACAGCGTAGTGGAATAAGGAAAGATGACAATAGAAGGATCTAAAGAAATATAATATATATTTAAAGAATTCCATTTGCATGGAGGTGGTTACATAAAAGACATTTTTTTAAGCCTCATATTTGCACAGTTTCCAATTTGATAAATATGAACAATGGTGCCTCGGTTTTGTAGCAAAATGTGTTTATTTTCGTTGTTTTGTCAAAATATGAAGATGTCAGCCTAGATTTCTATTAGTTATTCTAGAAAGACCGAACAACCTGATGTTGTATAATTATCAGATTATCATATAATTCTAAATAAATGTTTCAAGCAGCTGTAGAGTCACAGTAATTGATTTTTTTTCCCTGTTTGGCCTTTCACCATGTCAGATTTTCACTAGAATGTTATCATAGCTTCAAGAATTTACAATTGTTTAGAATATTATGTGCATTATGAACATGAGGCTTACATTTTTAGTGTCACCACTTTTTTTTTTATACCTGTGTATCAGTTGACCTAATTTGAAATTCCTTTTTCATTTCACTTCCATTTTATATGTATTGCATGCATTCATATTGAAAGGAGCAGACCCTACAATATTAAAGGGAAAACCCCAACAATGAGACATGAGACAACAATCAGTATGTAAAGCATTTAGGCAAAAAAAAAAAACAACAACTCAATGTAACATTAAGAAAATGGAAGAACCAGGCTCAGTGAGCAACAACTACCCACTACAAAAAAGGAGAACACAAGGAGACGGCATAAAACACAGACTGTAAGACTGAAGTGATGAAGAAGTCCTCAGTGCAACATTGCCAGTCCACCAGCATGCTGAGTCTTTGAAGGCAAAACTAAGGGATGGTTTCACTTTTAGGGATCTTTAAGAACAACCATATAAAGAATTACAGTAGGTAGGTTAGTCTCAAAGTACCAAATGGCTGCAAAATTAGGACGTGTGGAATTTACAGCATGAGCTCAAAAAGTAGAAATTTAAAGATTTATTTTTGCCAAACCAAAGTCATTCAGTTTTTAGGGTCATTTGAATGCACCAGAAGTTATTGTCATTACAGTCAAATATGAATTAAGCCTCAAATTAAACAACACTTTTCTGAGTTGAGTTTTTGACAGAAAATGATTATTTTGTGAGATGTTGTATAGTTTACTATCTGTTTATTTATCTCCTGCCTGTGTCTTTGAAACGTATTTGTCGCTTCAGCTCCTGGAGGAGTCCGCCTTGCACACACAGACATCAAGATTCCAGACTTTTCAGACTACCGTCGGCCTGAGGTTATGGACCCCAACAAGTCCTCCCAGGAGAGCAGTGAGGCAAGAAGGGCATTCTCTTACTTGTTCACTGGCGCTACCACTGTGGTGGGAGTTTATGCAGCCAAGACAGTCGTCACCCAGTTCATCTCCTCCATGAGCGCATCTGCTGATGTCCTGGCCTTATCCAAGATAGAGGTCAAGCTGAGCGATATCCCAGAAGGCAAAAACATGACCTTCAAGTGGAGAGGAAAACCCTTGTTTGTCCGTCACCGTACAGAGAAGGAAATCGCCACAGAGCAGGCAGTGAATCTTGCAGAGCTGCGTGATCCCGAGCATGACAAGGATAGAGTGACCAACCCCAAGTGGGTCATCGTTCTTGGTGTGTGCACCCATCTGGGTTGTGTGCCCATTGCTAATGCCGGAGAGTACGGAGGCTACTACTGTCCCTGCCATGGCTCTCACTATGATGCTTCAGGAAGAATCCGGAAGGGACCCGCTCCCCTTAACCTAGAGGTTCCCTACTATGAATTCCCAGATGATGAAACGGTGGTGGTGGGATAAATACAGGAGCTTTGCCTCGGTTCCTCTCTGTAATATGTATTTTCTGATGGCTCCCTGAGAGAATTGGGGTTGTGTATTTACTAATAAAGAATATTATATCCAACTCTATTATTGAAATCATGAAAAATTATTTTCAATTTTAACTGGGTTATTTTTTCAGTTCATTATGTTGATATCATAAATCAATTACACATTAATACTGAATCTTAAAAAGAACTTAATCTACTTACACAAACAATTTTTCACCACTTTATTATTGGGCCAGTGACACAACAGTAGAAAAGCAAAGACAAATAGACCAGAAGAAAGTTTTTATCAGAAATGACTAAAGCAGGAATGAAACCATGTAAAATACAGAACCAAAACACCCACAACAGGTGCATAAAACTATATTTAAAAATACATATGCTTAAAAAATAACTTGATTCATTAGTGTGAATTTTAACCTGTACATACATTTAATTATCTGACAGCCAAATCTCTTATTAACGATGTCTGGAGAGACTTTCTTAAAGGCGATTCTTCATTCACGCTGATAAAGGGTTAATGGAGAAGGTGTATGTCTATAAAATAGAGCAGAATCAAAATAAAATGGACGTTAAATGGACATCTTTTTTGAACCACTACTCCACATGCTATATGCACATATTCACACATTCTATAGTCTATGTGTCTTATGCCTTTGGGCACTTTCACGTGAATAATAAGCACGCACACACTCTCACAAATGCTCTGGATGCACTAAGAGAAGCTTAGGGTTCAGTATCTTGCCCAAAGATCCCTCAACATACAGACTGGACGAGCCAGGATAAAATCACAGACCTTCAGATGACTAGAATCCTATGCCAACCCCAGCACGCTAGCTTAAGTGTGTTAGTACTAAGTTTAATAAAAGACAGATCTACAATGTTAATGCCCAGATGGATTCAATGCCAAGGAATAAAGACTGCTATGCCAAATGCCAAGTCCACACTGGTTTTATTTTTTATTCAAAGTGTACAATATGCTGTATACAGTTGCTGGCAAATCTGCTAAAATGTAAAAAGGCTGGTAATTGATGTAATTATATCAAATCTTTATATTACACAGCAGAATTTTGGCTTAGTTCACAATCCTTCTTATGTAAATAAGATAGTAGACTGGACAACATCACAACTCCATCAAACCTAAAATTCACTATGACTTAAAGCCAGACTTGATGATCGGTGCAGTTAAAGACAGAATAAATGGTACAATAAATAAGTAATAATTGCACTTATCAAAATAAATTACCCAGCCATACAGCTGTTTTCATCAACATATGTAACATTTATATCATACAGAATTTAATTAGGAGTCTTTTAAGTGTCAAAAAGTAGTTCACACTCATCAGAGAACATCCTCCTCTGCATTTAGGCTTCTGTGTCACAATATTGAAAGTGACTAATCAACATAGTGCACTTCTGCCTGGAGCTCCTTGGTGATGTATCCAAGAAGAGCAGCCGTAAGCTGCTGCTTCAGAGTTGCATTGCCCATGACTAGAGCAATCAGCTGAGCCAAATCAGTCCACTCAATGTCTCCCAGGATTTCCATGAGATCCTCATAAAGCTTCTGCTTTTCCTGAGGGCTGAGCTCCATTATGATCTGTGGAAGTGGTTTGAATTGACCACTGGTCAGCCAGCAGCCCAGAAGGCCTCCAGCAGCCCCTCCTACAGAAGATCAAAATTTCAAACTTTTGAGATAAACCAATAATGCTGATCACTCCAAAATAAACAGCTTAATTCCAATACATCAGCATTTATGATGAATCTATATGATTAGAAATGGTTCCTAAAGATAGAGGAACTGTTGCATTGTTCCACTCACCTACAGCTATGCCAAGAGGACCTCCAACCAATCCTCCAGCAAAGGCCAGCGCCCCAGCTGCTGCTGCTCCTTTCCCAGAACCTTTTACTGTGGTCTTAACTTGCTGATTGGTGGACAACTCACAACACAGCTTCATAACATCATCGATTCGTGGAGACATCCTGTGGATTAGATTTGCGATTCATAAAACAACTGCACAATTTAGACATTTTTGTTCAACATTTCAGCAACACAGGCCCATAAAAGTTGAAAGGATTTGAAATTGTGTTTTTATTTAGAATTGTTCCCTCATAATTTATTAAATACTTTCAGTTTCACAAGATTGGGTACAGCAGCAGCATTGCCAACATTTCAGCAGGTTATAATTGAAAAATAACTTCAAAATTAAATAAATGAACAAAATACCAACACAGCTTAGCTCATCTTAAATTCCACACATTACTTGCTAAACTTTAACAATAAAACATTTAACATTTTAAAAAGCTAAAATAAGAAACTTCAGACGTAATTAAATCAGTTCTCAATGAAAAAATAACATTAAGCTTAAAAATAAAACAGAACAAAGTTAAAGGTAAATATGAGACAATGAGTAGAAGTGATATAAATAGGTTAAAAAAAAAAATCAATGACCGGTATCTCGAAAAGCTAGGTCACAAAGGTCTTTGTTTTTAAAATGCTTTGCCTTTGTGTACACTCCAGATAGGTATGCTGACGTAAACGGTCATACTTTTACCGAGCATGCGCCCTCAGATTGACTCGTGAACCCATCATTTTTATTTCACTGTTAATAAGAGTCTGACACTTTTACTAAAATCAAAAAATTTTTACTGTCAGTTATTGTACGCGCTGATTTGTATAATTATATACAGAGTGATTTTAATTACAGTTAAATTCAGACTCTCGTCACAATAAATGGTTAAATAAACCATAATTACACATTGAAGTTTAGGAATAATAAAGTCATTAACAACTCAAACGGACTATTTGGGCTGTTGATAATTAATACATTTTGGTGAGTGTTCTTGTGTTATGAGACTTCTGGCTTAATGCAAGTTAAACTGATAGTATTATCTATCCACACAGCCGCAATTTAATCACCGTGAGCCCTTATCTCACTTCAACTGATGCTGAATTTGGCGACCTTTACTAAAAACAGTTTTTGAAAAAAACAAACAATTAACATTATGAATATTCTTCCCGCATGCTTTCGTATTGTTAAGGCGATCAAGCAATCAAAAGCTTCATAACAGACTGCGCAGCTCTGTCATTTCTGCAAAACGCTGTCAATTCAAATTAAAGCCATAGCTGCTTCACCATCCACAGTAAACGCTTGGCACATACCTTGCTGTCTATTCAAATCCTTATCGACATTTACTGGTCCTGTTTTTACTATGTCATTCTCATTATTTGTTGAGCTCGGCCGGGCTCCGCATGCGCCTCATGATATATGAAGCTTGCTGTATGACTCTTGCCGCAATGCCTGATGGGAATGCGCTGGGAAGTTGCATTCAAGTCCAAAAACTACAAACGTGTAAACCACATTTAGCCGAATTAAAATAGAGTGTTGAGCCTAAATTCCAATACAAGTTTCAGCAATGTATAATATTTTTAGACTAGCCTAAATTAGTATTGTTATATTTTTCTTACAAATTGTACATTTTAACAGCGTGTGAGTTTATAAATATAGCATATATGGCATCAAGCCATTATAACGTATTCTTAACTTAAATACGTTAAAATATCATTGGACAGTTGAAAATAGTCTTTGATTTTCAGGCCAAATAATCTGTGTTCACTGTGCTTTAAAGGATAAACTCTGAATTATTAGCCGTTCTTTTTTTTTTTTTTATAGCTTGTGTACACATTGTTTATAACTGGTGTTTCTCATATTTCCAACAGCAATTAAAAGCAACAAAAACAGACTATTTAATTCCTGCCACACAGGAAGGCTGGGAGCTTGGGGATAAATCATATTGTTGTTATCATATTAAATCAAACTCATTCAACTGCCGTGTTTGATTCGGTCGTTACTTCTAATACTTTTATAGGCTTTTATGTGATGTGTGTTTAAATATTATATGTAAATTTTCGTGCAGCATCGGGAAGGTGAACATGGGGAGGTTTGCACCTGCTGCCAGTTAAATAGTGCCTGAATGTGCAAATCTGTTGTGCTTGTCACTGTTTTTATATGCAGGTGGAACAACATCACCTCGCTTTAGATTGTTTACATCTGTGCAGACGTTCATATTTACCCAGAGTACACTGGGAGGAAGAACTGCATCAAGCTCGCTTCATTTGAAACCAAAACGGAAAATGCAATGTTTGACATTTAAAATAAAAGCATTAAATGAGAAAGGAAAGAGATGCATTAAATGCTAAAACTTTTGAAGTTCTCGATGAGTCATGGTAAAAATAAAGTACACACTTTTTAAATGTAATCATTTGTAGTCACAGGATGTGTGCGCCTCGCAATTATTAAGACTACCGAACTCAAGGTGTTGCAGTGGCCCAGTCGACCTCCATATCTTAGCCTTCCATACGCAAGCTGAATTACTTGTGTGAATCCAACACGGACTGATTTTTTAGCCTTACGAAAAACTTGCTGATGTGAAACTAGAGGATGGGCTTGAGAGTAGAAAGAAGCCACCACAAGGTGTGCACTTTGTTGTGACTGTAATTTTACCAGATTTATTCCTATTCACTTAGGTCCACCAAAAGTATAATTGTTTTTAGTTTTTTTTTCTTTAATTTTACGTTTTGTATTTGTTGCTGTTGTTGTTGTTGTTAATGCTAAACCAAGTATACAACCGAAGTCTTTTATTTTGAAAGCTCAGACCGGGACCACCCTGGAATAACCGTTGAGTTCTTGGAGTTGGACGGAGGTGCATGGCGCAGCGAGAGTGACAAGGAGTATTGGCTAATCTTCGGATATTCAGACTGTGGATATTTTTGGAAATCATGCAGAAATTCTGAAATGAGAGTGTGAGATGATATCACTTCCGAAAGTGTGGATAACTATCACTGACCCATTGATGAATACGAGCAGAACGGGTCTCAGGAATAGCTGCTGCTGCATTCATAAACACTTCTTTAGAACTCACAACAGCCCTTGAGCTTTGTTTTGGGGTCACGAAACACCAGAAATTTATTTTGTGCAAGTGGGTTGGCAATGGCTGAAAAGGGTCAAGTGGATATAGAACACCTCGGCGGAGTTATCAGGCTCCGAGAGGAGCACGAAAAGGTAATATCACCAGTTGTCGCGAAACATTTTGCTGGCTAGTATGCAACGTTAGCCAAGCCACCGTCAGCCACTGGGCACATGGTGCACCGGGGAAGGTCTTGGAGCCACTTGCTGGGACTTGCTGAAGTACCTTTTACTGCAGATACACACATCTGTGCCATTATTGTTTCACAGGTTACACAAAGAGTGTTTGTTGTTTTGACTTTCAGTTTTCGAGAAGCTTCCTCCTTCTGCGCTCACATGTTCAAGTTTAAATGTTGTAGGAGGGCGTGCTCAGCTAGGTTCGTTTCTTGGCATTAAAAAAAAAAAAGAATTTTATACCAGTGCTGTTTGCTTCTTTACTTTGGGAAGTAAATTTCACCTAGATACAAAACCACTGTGTTTTTATTTCATTTTTTTTGCTTCATTTTTAAATTATTAATTTTGTGTTTGTCTCGTCCTACTTCCTCGGAGTTGCTGACCTACTTCCCTGTGTGTGATGATTGTCAAACTATTATTACATATAAATTCGTGCCTCTGGGCAGTTGTGTCTGCAGCCGGGGTAAAGTAAAAGCCTCGGTGAAATGAATGTTTTATCACAGATGATTTAAATGTTTTTAAAAAAAATTTAAATTTTCCACCTGGAGACTGTGTAAGTTGCGTAGATTTATCAGCTTGATTCTTACTAAAATTATTTGTCCTGAAACAGGTGGTGAAAGACTGTGAAAGTCGGATTCAACACTGGTAAGCATGAAAGCACCAATGAACTTGAGCACAAAGTTGGTTGTTTTTAAAATATGCTTGCATTAACTGAGTACACTGTGCAGGTTCTTCATGTTCTAATATTCCTTCAGTGTAGTTTTGAAGTTTACTATATCAGGTTTAGACCTCCCCATTTTTTTTTTGCCCTATTTTGCACAAACATGCTGTTATAACCAAAAATAGATTCTTTTAGGGTCATCAATACTTTCTAAATTGACAGAAAACGTCAGTTGCTTATCAAGTTTGTGCACACCCACACAGTGATATTCTTTTATTTCCTAATGAAGTGTTTGACCTTTGCTCAGGTTCCAGCAGGCCCCATTTCACAGCACAGATTTTTGACTTTTTATTGTAGGTGTTACTGTTAGTGTTGTCAACAGCCCTGGAGTATTTAACAATAAACAGTGCCTGTGATGCAAAACAGCAGGTTAGTGACATGGAAACACCTTAACAGAATTGGGTTAATAAAAAGAATGATTGAAGTATTATCAGAGAAGTAACATGTCAGGGAGGGTGGCTCCATCTCATTTCTCTTACTTAATACTCATCAATCCTTGCTTGCTATGACCTGTGGGTCTACAAGGACAGACTTCACTCTGATGTGAAATCAACAAGTTTAGATTTATTTGTTTAGCACAAATTGTGTTGCAACAGTAGGGCTGCACGATTTTGCATAAAATGAGAATCACGATTTTTTTGGCTTAGAATTGAGATCACGATTTTCTTTTCCAGTATAAATATTTATTGCACTTATTAACTGCACATCAACTTCGTAACAGTTGAGACTGAACATAAAAACAATAAATAAACATAAAAACAACAAATGTCTCACGTTTTGTTGTTGCCGCAAAATGTTGTACTGCTTGAAATTCCGTCTCCACCGTTGCTCGACACTGCGTGTATAGAGCAGGTAGTGCAACAATAGAAAAATAACACAGCACTGTGTAGCGTTTGTCTAGGGCAGGGGTGTCAAACTCAAATACACAGTGGGCCAAAATTCAAAACTGGAACAAAGTCGCGTGCTAACGTTAATATTTATTGAAATATATTTATTCCTCCAGATATAAGAATGAATCTTTTCTTATGGACTCAAACACGTTTTGCTGAAAAACTGAATATGGAACAAGCAAAGCTTAATACTAAACAATATATATATTAGCTGTATAATACCAGTAGGCCAGCTCTGATAGTAATTTGGTATGGCTTCGCGGGCCAAATGTAAGTAGGCTGCGGGCCAAATTTGGCCCGCGGGCCAGAGTTTGACACCTATGGTCTAGGGTGTTGATCATTTTCCTAAATCCCTCGTTTTGCACAGTGTTGATGGGAGCCAGGTGATAAGTAATAGCCGCTAATTTCTTTGTGCCTGCGGGAGGTCGACGGGTATAGGGAAGCGCTGTGTAAGGTTCCCGTTATTGGTGTTTGGGTGGTTGACCGGGACGGATTTTCTCCTGTCACTTTCTCGTCATCCCTGATGTGCTAATTTTAGCATCACACGGCACAGCTTCTGTATCACGTGGTATAAGGCTCCGCCCTTGTCATTTGTTGAGCAGGAAGAGTGAGCGCTTGTTTTCATGCAGAGTACGTCCCGGATCAAAATGCGGTACAATCGTCGTCGTCTTTTTTTTTTCTTTTTTTTTTTATCGTTGTCATTTGGAAATGAGATCACACATAAGTATGAATCGAGATCGCGATTTTCTAACGATTAATCGTGCAGACCTGTGCAACGGCACAGCTGATTAAAAGAAAACTGGCTTATTTTATTGAATGTGCACATGCAAGTAGTTTACAAAAGGGAAACATGCAGAGATGCTGTATATGGACAAAAATACTGGGCCACTTACACATTACACTACAGGAGCTGCTCAGCCATAGAAACCTGTGCCATGAAGCTCCGAACGCACAGCTTTTGTGCTGATCTTAATGCCAGAGGAGGTCTGTAGCTGCTGAGTCGGCAGAGTGATGACGACTTTTGTCTACTATGCGCTTCATTACTCAGTGTCCTCTCTCTGAAACTTTACATGGTCTGCCACTTTGGATCCCGAATGCTTTTACTCTAGTAGGAAAGACATTTATTGACAGTACCACGCTTGAATTCAGTGAAGTCTTTGGAAAGACCAGTTCTTTCACAAATGTTTGTAAATGCATGTTTAGGTGATGGATTGTAAGTACTTGAATTCAAAAATTTAAAGGTGTGTCCCAGTATTTAAGTGTATATAGTACATTTCACATTGCAATTTGTCGTATTTGAGGAAGTTACTACTTTGTTTCAGTGGCAGTAGTCTGTTTTTGTGCCTTGTTATACTACAGGCATTTTAAGCAGACATAGATTAGCAGAGCTGCTAACAAAAAAAAGATGCTGAAAGTATTGCTGCATTTAAGAGAATTGACATGTGGTGTATGCACAGAGAGACATTAAGAGATAGTAGAGCTCTTAACAGACAGATAAAAACACCTGTGTGAGTGGACCATGACTGTGTAGGGGCTTCACTGCAGGGTAGATTTGCTACAGTAAGTGCATTTCCATTGATTCTAAGTAGGGGGTGTTAGCATCAGTGTTTTAAGTATTATTGATTAAAATAAGAAAAGTGCATGTAGGTTTTGTGTTATTACATTTATTTTGCATTATGTGTAAAATGAAAGAGAGTACTTATTAGGGCTGGGCGATATGACCCAAAATTCATATCTCGATATTTTTTAGCTGGATGGCGATATAAGATATATATCTCGATTTTTTTTTTTTTAAGCCATAAAGTAAGAACAAAAAGAGAGTTCTTAGTCAAAGCTGTGTCCCAGATGTCACACAGGCACTTTTATTAACATACAGCACAGATGTACATGAAAAATTACTCAAAATTAAATTATGAGAATTCATTAAATAATAATGCTCCATAAATAAAAGAAAACAAGGTTGTTTTTGTGCTAAACAAAGAGCTCACAATTGTGCAGTCAAAATGTAAACTAAAAGACGCTGAGCGTAATAACAAAGACAGATTTCACAGCTGCTCTGTTCCCAAGTTTTACTGTGTGACTGACAGCCTGGAGTTTGAAATCCGCTTCATAACCACCTCTCTTACAGGTGCCATTTATGGTCCTTATACACACACAATACGGTAATATTACGTTGATGCACAGTACGTATCACTCCGCGAAGCTCCTCGGTAGCCGTAATGCGCCGACAATCTATCAAGCGGTGCAGCTCCGTAGCTTACCAAAGTCGTACTCAAACATTTTTGACAGATTGCTGAGCGCCGTGTACCACATAAAATCGGTTCGCGGCCATCAAGCACAACCAGAATTCATACATAAGGCGCGCTATCAACTTTTGAGAGAATGAAAGGATTTTAGGGTTAGCGCTGTTAGCTCGTTAGCATGTTTAGCTCGTTAGCACGTTGACGCCGTCCAGCCCCACGCATGGGGCGATGCGCAGTAACTCGTTAACGGAGATTTGCCGTGTCCGTCTTGTCGCTGCCTGCACGTGAAGCGATGGGGGAGGAGGGGGAGTTGTCTTCAGTGAAGGCGAGGCGGAGTAACGTTGCGTAGAGACAAAAGTGGACGAAAGAGAGGCAAACTTGCGGCTCCACAACTATAATTATAACGTAACATAGACTATATCGATATAAAGGATATTGTCACATCTTATATCTCGTATAAAAATATATCGATATGTTTTAAAAACTCGATATATCGCCCAGCTCTAGTACTTATCAGTAAAAGGGCAATAAAACATTTTCTTTATAACAGATGTGTAAACATTGTCCTGTAAGTCTCGACAGACTCACACAGGTGATTTCATTTCCACTGACTAGAGCTTTTAAGACTATATGGGCGTGCATAGAGTGTGATAAATATCTTCCTCATGCTCCTATTAGCATTCACGGACCTGACGTGAGATAAATCCCCTTTTTGTTATTATTGATACATTAATCCAGTCCAGTTACACACTATTCAGTGTAGTTTCTCTCACGTTTCTTTTACACAAGGGTCTGATTTGGCAGAATATTTGCCTATTCCCAAATTAAAAACAAAAAAAGTAAGTAAATTCAAAAGAAGAAGCATAAAAATATCGTAAAATATGCTGAGGCCACTGTATTGCACTGTGAATCTAAAGCTCCCCTCTCAATGTCTTTATTTATTTTTAAATTCACCACTGCTGAAAATACTCTTTCTATCCTTCCAACACAGTGAGTGAAGTGTGTGTGTGAGTGATCTAAAATAATAGACAGTGTACGAGAGAGGTGAAGAATAGAGTACAGACATGGTGGAGTGGATAGAGATGAGTGCCAGGGGTGATTTGACAAATGGATAGAAGAACGAGGGAAAGGGAAGGCTTACAAGATGGTAGTGAGACCTGCTATGATGTATGGTTTAGAGGTGTTGCTACTGATAAAAAGACAGGGGGTAGAGCTGGAGGTGACAGAGTTGAAGATGCTCAGATTTCTGTTGGGAGTGACCAATAGGGATAGAGATTAGGATGTTGGCAGGACAGCTTAGGAGACAAAGCTAGAGGTGTAAGGTTGAGATGGTTGGCTTTTTTAATCATAGCTACAATCTGTACACTACCATGGTGGTTTTTAAGTCAAGCGGTCAGTTGTTTTTATTTAATTGCTTAAGATTTGCAACCATTTTTATACACACTCCCCCATTTTCAGAGGCTTAAAACTATTTGCACAAACAAACATACTTGTAAATATAAGGATCTTTTTAAATACTTGAATTAAAAAATCCTTTCCAGTCAATGTCTGTCGAAGGACATCATAAAGTGCTGCTCGGTTTTCATGCAGCCACCTTCATTTGCTGCTGCTTGTTTGTTTTTTGGGGGTCTCTCCGCCCTCAGTTTTGTGTTCAGTTTGTGAAAAGCAGGATCTGCTGGGATGAGATCAGGTGACCGACTTGGTCACTGAAGAATATCCCATCTCTTTACTTTGATAAACTCTTGGGTTGCTTTTGCAGTTTGCTTTGGATCATTATCTGTTTGCAGTGTGAAGCACCTTCGGATCAGCATTTGGTTGAGTCTGAACAGAGAGTATAGCTCTGTACACTTCACAGTATGTACTTCTGTCAGTAGTGACATCATCAGTAAACACTCCTGGCCCAGTTTCACTGGCAGCCATATGTGCCCGTGCTATAACATTGTCTTCACCACGTTTGAGAGACAATGTCGTGTTCTTCAGCTCATGGGCTGTTTCTCTCCTCCTCCATACCTTTTGCTTTCTATCATTGTGGTAAAAGTTAATCGTGGTTTCATCGGTTCAGTTTTTTTTTTTCCAAGAACTTGCAGGGGCTTTCACATGTTTTCTCTAACGTGTAATCTGACCTTTCTGCAGGCCAGATTACATAGGTTCATTTTGTTTGTTTCCCAAGAAGTAGATTCTGTTTTAAATCATTCATTCAAGTGACTTCTTTAGTCTCAGCTGACTGCAGGTTTCCCCACCCTTATAAACAGTACCTTTGAACAATAGGCTTTGAGGCCAGCTTCTTGATCATTGTTTGTTTGTTTTTTAACCATAACAATGGCCTTCATTCATCAACATCTCCTCCAGTAAACAGCTGCTAAATCCAAATTAAAAGCTTATAATCAACTAAAGATCTTTTATCTGTATTACTTGTCATGACATAAGGGAACAGGCTTCACCTGACAGTCAGTCTGCTTCTCAGTTAATCCAACTGCTTGGAAACCAACAACTTATGGATGTAACTGCATACAAAGTTCATAAATGTAAAATTCCTAAATCCTACTGAAAATGCATTACAAAAGCTACAAAAAAGTACTGTTGCCTCCATTGCTGTAGCTGTTTACTAATTGGATTTTAAAGTGCTCATTAAAAAGTTTGGTTTCAAACGTTTGATTGCAAGAGGAGAGTGTAAAGGAGAAAATACTCTTCCAACAGATGACTGGAGGGATTTATTACCCAGTATGAGGGGGCTGTTGGCAGCACTGTGCTTTCAAATGGGAATATAACACTTGCTGTAAAAGGCATTGGAAGCTGAGCCTGATTCAGTAGTTTATGTTGAGGATGCTGTCATAAAGCTTTGGTAGCTGTGGTCCATTTACAAAGTGGTCAAGTGATTTTTGCTGAGGGGATTTTTTGTTTCTGCTGTCTTTGTTGTATAAATATGATAAGAAATTTTAATTAGCTGGTCCTTTTTCTTCTTTCTTTCTTCCTTCCTTCCTTCCTTCCTTCCTTCCTTGGTCAGTTTCTCTTCCTATAATTCCTAAGGTTTTACAATGCCCAGCAAAAAATAAGTAATAAGAATAAGTAAATGAAAAAAACAGTGACATCTTGAGACTACTTTAGCTGCTATGCCACATTTGCCCTCCCCAAGTGGAAAACAGGCGCTCCCCCTTTACTCCATTGTTTGCTTCCCATTGTTTAAATTTTGACTTATCCCAAATATGACAAACACACCAAATTAGACAGGATGGCTTCAGAGAGCTGTGGTTTCATTGGAGAAACCTTTTGTTTGCAGGAAGAAGGTGTCGGGTGACTATGAAGCCCTGAATGACCGCCTCAAAACTCTGCCAGATCAACTGTCATATGACATCATGGTGAGTGATGACCTTGTTTAAAATACAGAGGAAAGGAGAGAATTCTAAAATACACAAAAGTTCACTCCTATATACGTTTTACTCCTTTATTTGCGTTTGCTCTACCTGTTTGATTTGACCTGTTTCCCTTTTCTTTTCTTTTTTCTTGCGCTCTGTTTTTCCACACGTGCAGGTACCATTTGGCCCTTTGGCCTTTATGCCCGGAAAGCTGGTACACACCAACGAGGTCACAGTGTTGCTGGGTGATAACTGGTTCACCAAGTGCTCTGCCAAGCAAGCTCAAAAAATTGTTGATCACAGGATGAAATGTGAGTATTTTCCTTAAACTATGTTTTTTCACTTCTCACTGAATACTTACCGCGTGACATTAACATAATCTGTTAGTGCTGCTTTTCATCCAGCAGAGGGCGCAAGTGCATCATATCAACATAGCTCGTCTGAACAGATCCTTGAAGGAAAAACTTTAAACCGTGTAACGATTCACCACAGCAGTCATACGTATGCAAAGATGCTACAGCTGTTGGACGTTTGTCATAGCGGGTTGCCGACACATTCGACGCGCCTTTATTTCAATGTGCAGTGTTTGCAGGGCTCATGGACTGCGCAGCTTTTGCGTTCATTCAGGTCACCGCTGTCGCTGCTTAGGCTGTGAACCGTGGGATAACAGCTCCTACCTGTTCCTCTTTTCTGTGGTCAAATCGGGCCCTGTTACTGCAGCGGCTTTGTTCGATCTCACATCAGTTGTGTGCAGCTTTGCTTCCCTGTGTGTGTTAACCCCGCTGCTCATTTCTAGCTCTGAAAATCTCATATCAAGTCAAATGGGCCCAAGTAACGATCTCTGATGTGAACATTATTAGAATGTTTAGTGAAGCAGAAATGTGCTGCCACAGCCCCATCCGCAGCGCCACCCCCAACCCCCCCCGCTCTCGTCCTCCCCCATCTCCTGACCCTGCCCACCCTGCTATTACAGAGCTAAGTGCTGTAATACAAACATAGCTAGCTGAAATGTGTCAGACAGCGGCTGAGTTGTCAGGCCTTCTGTGTTTGACCTTTCCTCACTTCCAGTTGATGCACTGACTGGAGGGGCTCCCGATTGCCATGGAAACAAGGGCCCTCTGCTGCTATTAGTGAAAGGGCTTAATTGTTGTGAAGATTTAATGATCCGGAGTAGTATTCAGGGCAGAAGATATTATCAACTGTTTGTGTCATCATTTTTCATTTTTTTTCTCTTCACAACTTGTTTAGGATTTTAACTCTTTACAAGCTGGTTGTCTTTTTCCTTTTTTTCTTTTTGAAGCGTTTCATTGAAATCTGCCTGCTGTCTCTGTGTCTTTTTTCGGCACATGTGGCTCTGTCAGTTTGCCCTCCTAAGTGCACAGTTTAATGAAAATGCATCTGCTGTCTACAGATGTGAAGAATGAACTAGATGGCCTGTCCAAGACGATAAAAAACTTTGAAGCCAGAGTTGGGTTTGCGAAGAATTTGGAAACCATCTCTGCTGTATGTTGCATTACCAACAAGTTGTCTCACACATAAGTTATTGTGCAAGTCATAAATGGGGGCAAAAACATTAACTGTAGTGTTCTTGTTCTTTTAGAGTAAAGGCGACTATGTTGACATCAGAGAGGAGGTTGGAAACAATGACTCTGTTGTCACCAAAGGTATCTTTGTCAGCCTTTCTTCTGACCTCATTTCACTTGTGCATCATGGCCGCAGAGAAAGCAGTGTAGCTTTTCACCTATTGCTTAATTCTACACCAGAATTAAATTCATATGTAGGCGTGAATAGTTTAAAGGTTTCTTTTTCTGTACGCTTTAACAGGAAAGCAAAGAATGGCTCACAAGCCAAACTCTAAGCCCAAGCAGGATGTGTTTTTTGATTTTAAAGAAGAGGATGAGGAGAATGAGGAAGAAAGCAGAGATAGTGGAAGCAGGAAATGCATTATGACTGAGGAGGAGCTATGGGCTAGATTGGATGAACTCGAGAAGCTGGAGGAGCTACAAGATGAGCAGGACAAGTATGTGAAGATACTTTTCTGTTTTTGTATGAGGATCAATAATCCTGCTCTTTCTTTGTTCTTTTTCAAAGTTAGATGTTTTGGTTTTTTCCCCTTCAGATTATCTGATAATGGAGACATGAATGGTGAGGACACATCATCCTCTTCCTCAGAAGAGGAGAAAGATGCAGATGCTGCGACTCCAGTAAATGGGCTGAGTTTGAAGCCAGGTTGGAGCGCGCTGCCTTCCAGCACAGCACCACTCAGACAGGACAGGAAAGAGGAAGAAGACTTTGAGGAGGAAGAGGAAGCCAACTGTTTGCCTACTATCTACTTTTCTCACACAGTCGAACCCAAGAAGGTTAGAGCAATGAATAAGTTAGAACATCTGTGAGTCTTCTGTGAGTTTTCTCTTCATCTTTCCATGTGTCTGCCTTTTGCATCAGGTGAGAATAAATACAGGCAAAAACACCACACTGAAGTTTAGCGAAAGGAAAGAGCAGAAGGAACACTCGAAGAGGAAAAAGAAAAATGGCCACAGCAATGGACATGCTCATCACGAACTTCACAAAATCACAACACCGGCAGACCTTTACAGGTAAAAATATTGCAGTTAGACTTAATGAACAAATGAATTTTGCATGTCTAAAACTGAAATGTGGCCATAAACAGATTCTGGTTTGAAGTATGGAAAAAAAATTGGCCACATTGTATTTTCAGTCCCATTACCACACGTGTATAAAATCAAGCAATACAAACCAGTGAAGAAATGGGTCACTCTAAAGCACTCACTGTTGAGTGCTGTAATAGGTTTGGGGAAATTTCTTCCCTCTCTTCCTGATCAGCTGCTAGTGGCATTACTGCAAAGTAGAAGCACTGAGGAGCTACACCAACTCAGTCACTGTTATCTCAATAACTGAATGCTGGCATTGAGAGCATATTCATAGTTGGCAACGCTGACTCAGTAACGATGGAGTTATAAACCTGCTTTTGCATTAACATCAGCAAAATAACGTGTCCCAGGAACTTTTGAGCAACTTCTGTGGATGTAACATTTTGGTGGCCCAGTACTTTTTTTCATATACTTCATGTTTAGCTGCTTTGACTGGTGAAACTGGACTCTTACTTTTTTTTTTTTTTTTTTTAATCAGGTTGTTTGTAGATGTGAAAAATGGGGAACCCATACCTAGGAAGTCCATACTGAAGTCACGCAGTCGAGAGAACAGCGTGTGCAGCGACACAAGTGAGAGCAGCGCTGCAGACTTTGAAGAGCGCAGAATTATGGGACGCAGCTTCAGTCACGACGAAGCAACGCACAGCGACACCAGCGATGGCATCACAGAAGAGGACAGTCCCACAGCAGTGTTGCTGCAACCTCCCAGCAGATTTGAGGTGAAAGAGAGCTGAATGCTTCAAAGTATTCACCTCAGAGTAAATGTAACATTTAGAAAAGTTTCAGCATTGAGTTTGTTGTTTTTACACTCTTCGATTAAATGTATGGTCTGCATGATTCAAAGTTACTGCACTTGTGTTATTTCTTTTTAAGTAGTGTCCCGGCTTTAAGTTGGTTTAGTATTTGTTACCTGAACACGTTTCTTTGTATAGTTCTTAATCTCATTTTGGTGTGAAAGATTCTGCAATATATCCGAGCACAAATATATGAAAGTGTGACGCAACATCAGTTTCCTTACTGTTGTTTCTTTTTTATTTCTCTTTCTCAGGCTTTTTCAGGTACAGTTATAGAAAAGGATCCAATGCCCTCAGCTGTCCCTCATCTGACCATCTCTCCACCAGCTCTGCCAACAATACTGGAGAGGAAACAGGAGGAGGTGGCGCCTGATGTTGCCCCACCCCAGCAAGCTCCGAAGAGGGTGTCAAAGTTCAAAGCTGCCCGATTGCAGCAGAAGTGACTGTTAAGAGGCAAATATTCAGCTTTTACATGAACATCTTTTGTGAAGCCTTTGTTTCTCTCTGGTAACTGAACAAAAAACAAACCACATGCTCATTTCTTTGCACGCCTTTCATCCACTGATTTCTGTTTCTGTCTGTGAAGTAGAACACTTAACAAATCAGCCTTTGCGTAACACTGCTTTTTTACGGTTTATTGCAGCCTCTTTTGCTTATCTGCTTTAAAAGACATTCTTCTTTTAGTCTTGTTTAAGACATTTGCAGTCTGTCATACGTTTACCTGTCTACTCTTCTGTTGATCTGTGATATCGCCAGGTTAACTCCGACTGTAGGCTTTGCCACATAAGATGAGTTGCCTTTTTTGTTTGTTTTCCCCTAGTATTGATTATTAAACAGAATCAGGTCTCGTTAGCTCTCATTTTACCCTGTCTTGACCTGTCCTACTGAATGTATGTATTCCTTTGTGACAAGCTTTATGTAAAACAGAAAAAATATTGATGGAAAGTAAAAGAAAAATAAATGATTTTGACTACAAGTCTTGATTTCTCTTTGTTCCATAAGAGAAAATAATTCTTACTCTCCTACACAAGGAGATGGATCTATATTTCATTTATGGTCTGCTGACAGGGCTTTATTGTGTTTCTCAATATCTTATACCAAAACGTTTTTCTCCAGTTGTTGTTGCACACAGCACAGTAATAATGGGTAATAATATTTTAGTTTTTTAAATTTTTTGCCTGATGCCTAGTGTAAATTGTTTCAGTCTTTAAATAGCTGTTACTAGACGCTGAGATAAGGCTTTTATGAATTATTGTTACTCTTAGTGAATTTCCTGTTATGCAGTGGAATTAGAAGAGCTAAGTAAAGCACCATCTGCCATCGAACTTTCTAAGGCAGCAATAATGCTTCATCAAATCTGGAAGTTAATTGAAAGCAAAATGGCTCCTCCTGTTAGTAAAAACTCAAGTCCTAAAGGAAGAGAAAGAATTCCCAAGACAAACAAATCGAGGATGTTTTGGGTGCAACACCAACATTTCACTGCTAAAGACCAGAAGCAAGTATTATTTACAGATCAAAGTCAGAAGTTCATGGTTGCATTAAATGTGCTTAGAAGGATAAACTGTAAAACCACTGCATGAATGTTGAGAAATATGCAGTTCAGAGAACAGTGAGTGAAACAGATGATTCAAAGAATAAAATATGAGACGTATTTTGCAAGTTGTTTCCTAAAACAAAATATTCATGCGTTGTATTTTATATTTTTTTATGTATTTTTTTTTTTTACATAAATGGCCTATTTGAAAAATAACTGCTTAATAAATACATTATAAATTGTGCTCTTTTAAGTAACAATCACATAACCTTCAAAACTAAGTAACAGTTTCCTGTGACTCTACTTACAGTTTCAAAACAATCATAGGAAAAATCCAGAAGGGCCTTTTTTTTTTTTTTTAGCTGGATGAAGTAGTGAGGGGAGGTGTTCTTGGTTTTAGTGGTCTAAAAGGTCAAAATGCTGAACTCAACTGAGCACCTATTGATTACTAGCACAGCAGCAGATGCACATGTACTTCATCTACACTGAAATGCAGCTTTAATTAAAGCTATGATTTTTGAATTAAAAACTCTATCGCTCCCCTTTTAGTTAAATGGTGGGAGTGTATGTCTCTGATAAGAAGCTTTGAAACAGGTCCAGAGGTGACACCCCTCACCCTCCTCCCTTCCAGGATTATTCCTCCAATATGAAAATCTAGGTAGCATGAGACAGATTAGGCAATGCTTAACATGCTAGAGTTGTGTTGGTGAGACACAGATCAATGGTCTTATGTAGGTTAAGCTGCGTAGGTATATGCTGGAACTACATTTCAAAGAAAACTTGCATACAATCTATGTAATGAGCTGGAACACACTTGAGATCTACATTTCAGGGATTATGAGGGATTTTAAGAGTTGTATGATTAGGGATTCAGCAGGTATTGTTGTCCAGACAGGTGCTTGGGTCTGAGAGGGGGAGCTTTTAGTTCCAAATGACAGAAGAATGGATTAAACAGCAGCCAGTGTATCTGCTTCACTGCTATTTGAACATATGTTATGAAATATCCAACGGTCTTGTACTTGGATCATTTACACTCACTGCCTATAAGAGCAACTGGTTTCTGTTCCTCGCTTTTTCCACTAATGAGGCTCAGGTGGAAATCACAGGAGAGAAACAAATGTCCAGGAACAGCTTTGTGATATGATCTTTGCGCTGCTCTTTCGATCCATAATCTCTTAAATCCTCTGAAATGTCATTTTTTGTTTGCTTTAGTTTGCTTTGTGTGTGTTATTAAAGCTTATATATTCATAAATAAAATCAATGGGACGACTACAGCAGCATATTATAGAACTGTTAGAGCTGAATTCATTTGTCAATAATTTATAAACCGATTGAGAGAAAATGAGAAACCTGTAACATGTTACCAACTAGTTATCAGTGTGAGCTTGTCTTATATTGATAAATTCAGTACCTTTAGGTTTTGGCCAGAAAATGTAAAAAATTAAAGATAAAAAAAAATCACTTCCCCCACTGAAAAACAAACAGTGGTTACGGCCTTAATGATGATAAAAATCAATGCTTCATAGAAAACACCTACATCTACAACTAAATGAAGAACCCAAGGACCATGTCTGTCTGTCTGTCTGTCTGTCTGTCTGTCTGTCTAGTGTGACTAGTGTGATGTTCCAAAAGATTACATTTTTGATAGTAAGCTCCACTTTGTCTCCACTTTTTTTTTCTTTTATGACCTTTTTTTTTTTATCTATCTAAAGATAGATAGATAGATAGATAGATATTCTCTTATCTATATATTTGCATTAGAAGCAAGATGGCAAGATTTTCTTTTCCTTTTTAGAGAATACTGAATGTCAGGCGGAGAGCAGAAGTGTGAGAGATGCTTCAAGCCTCCTATTAAGCTTTCTTAATAGAGTCATTTACCACCTATAATCACTCAGGTATAATCCCGTCTTCTCTTAAACGTCGAAAACCCATATCGGATGCGAAAAAAATAAGCAGCAGCTGCAGCACAAAGTGTTCTATACAACATCTTCCCGATATAAATGTGTATAATTTTTTTAAAGATGAGAGCTCCATACAAATCCTTCGTGCTTTCACAGAAGTTTTCAAAAGTAAAAGCACCACTCTTGCAGGTAATCCCCGGGACTAATGTGACATGCATGATATAACATAATACTTCTACAAGCATGCATATCGAGGGGGGGGTTATTGATTTCTAAAGTCTGCGTTCTGGAGACGCTGGTGCACATTTTACGCACGGTACCAGTCTGTTACACTTACATACCAGCGGCCAGATGAGGGAGACATACGGCTTCGGGACATGTCGAAGTATCCCGAGTAATTTTTTATAAGATTTCATTACCTCTTTCTTCAACTGGAAATACTACAGAGCAAAGCGCGTTGCTGGCTTCGTCTGGCTAAACCGTGTAAACGCTTTTTTTTTTTAGACCGAGGAGGAAAAGGTAGTTAAAGGAGGAAATCAGTGCGCTACTGTGTGCTGGGCGTTTATGATAAAGCGTGTGAAGCGTACAGTCCGTCAGTCAGCAGTCAGTCATCCAGTTCAACATCACTCTCCACTGAACTCCAGCTGTCACATCGTGTCCTCCGCGCCTCTTCGAACTGGCCAGGTAAGAGAAATCACTGCGACTCTTAAAGATTTACCCAAGTTATTTGTGAAAAGTTTCTGACGAGTCGGATTCTGATGGACACGCGTTTCCCAGGGATGCCACTGTTGGTTTTCTTTCTTGTTAAAAAGGAAGTAATGGCGAGGGCTGAAAGGTGACTAAGGAATTTTCTACAGCTCATCGTAAAAATTAGTCGAGAGTCATCCAATAGAACGCAAAAAATACCAAATCTGTGTATTTCTCTGGTGTTTATTGAGCATATAATTAGTATACAGTTAGACCACGAGCATCATATTCTATCATATTTCACTGCAACCTTCAATTATATCATATTATTGCATACAGGTTTTTTCTTTCACATAATGTAAAATTATGATTTATAAACATAAAAATGAGGGTTTTTATACTATAAGTTGTGTAGTTATGAATAAGAATGACGCAAGGTGGCTGTGCATTACAATCCCCAGTTTGCTTGTTAAAGACAAGCAGGAGCCCGAAAGAATTCACAGTTTTCAAGTTGTAGTTTTGACACCTCAAGCAGCATTAAAAGCCCACGTTTTAGGTTTTGTAACCTTTTTTCTTAACTATCACCTGTACAGAGTGGCACAGCTACTCTCAAAGCCACCCTCACCCTCTGCCCCCCCTTCTCCTTCCTCCTGTTTCCAAATGCTCTCCTTTGAAGCGATGATGCCCCATCTGTCATATGTGAGCAAAGAGAGACCATACTCTGCTCTTCTCAATTACTGAATTCTCCTCATGCCAGCTCCGGTGGGACAGGAGGAGGAGCAGGTGGGTGGCAGTCAGTACGATCAATCAACATGAAATATTCAGCTTTGAATATACACATCATTTACTAATACTGCTGCTGCTCTCCTTGTTAGAAACACCCTGAAAAATAGTTGGGGTGCTTGTCTAAAGCGTTTTATAACCGAGAGTGTGCGTGAGCTGTGACACAGTTCCTGATGAAAAATTGGGCCAGTGCATATTCAGGTGGCACCACAAAAAAAGGGTAAACTATACGCTGCACTGACACCAGAGGGGTAGCAAAAATTATTATCATTATGACTGAGAAGAAATTAGAGAGAGGGAGGGTGAGTGGATGAAACTGTATTAAATTTAGCGCCACAGCCGTTTTCTCATTATGCTGCGGTAAATTCATGCAGCTTACATGACAAAGCTCTGCTTGGCAACTTTCTCCCCTGATAGAAGCACTTGTTTGAACATGAGGCACATGATTTGAATATCTGTAATCCACGCTGAAATCAACAGGCCAGATGAACTTTTTGGCACCTTCTTACCACCACACTGAGTAGGATTTTCTCCCCCCCCCCCAAAAAAAATGCCTAAGCTAGTTAGACTTTGGCTTAAAATCACTTTGAGTATGGAGACAAAGCAATGCAAAAGTAATTTATGTAGTCTTTCCCGATGCATTATGTGGAAATCGTAGAACTTTGACCTTTCCAGTCATTCAAACTCTTCAGGAAACTTTGAATCTGCTAAGTGTCTGCACTGTGATAATATCTCTGTGATGTTGCCTCATGAAATTTGCCCGAGTACTATGGCCTTAAGTATTTGAGCTATGAGGCAATACAGTGAAAAGCATAGCCCCCTCATATGAGAACACAACAGTGAATAATTAATAACCTTGCTCCCAATTCCAGGAAAACAATAGCATATTGTAGGAACGTTGCACTAATTTAACAAGAGGAGAAAAAACAAAAAAACTTTGACAAAATGTGGAATGCTCTGCCATTGTTGTAAAGCATGTCTGTGTGAGTTTCGCTCTAGTTATTCCATCCACTGTTGCTTTTCACACTTTCTATACTGCTGTTCCATACTTGCACATAATGTAGGGGTTGCATGCTGTTTGCATGCTGTATAATGTTGTAGTGTAATGTTGTTTGCCTTTGAGATTAATCAGAACCCATTAAATACCCCTCTCTCACCTGCTGGCAGTATGTGAGGTGGAAGTGCACATGCAGGAAGCTATTTTCCAACAGGCCTCCTCTCTTGGCTGTCAGCTCCCATTAAGGGGGAAGGTGTCATATCTGTAACACAGCTGAGTGCAGATGGCAGAGTGGAGGGGATGGCTCACCGATTTAAACAATGATTAATGAACAGAGATGGAAAACAAATTACATTGGACTATTGGAGGCAGGGAATTGTTTTTATGAAAATGTTAATTGTGTCTGCCAGGCTGATACCACGAGTGGGGGAAGGGTGGAGTGAGGGCAAGGTAGTGAGGCAACCAGGGGGCTAGTGATAGGACGTCTACTACTCCCCTGGCTCAGATTATCGGCGTGTCTCAGCATGCAGTGTTTAATACCGTACCTTGGCTTTAAGACCTCTAATGTGCCATAACTTTCAAGGTTTGGCTTTTTATGATGAACCCCATGAAGAATTGTCGCCCACCACTGCACCAATTAGCGTTATCTCTAATAATAAGTGGTTGTAAGTGACGAGAGAAGGCGCCCTGTTCTAGTTGTAATTATTGCAGGCGGGTGCAGCTGCACTACTTAGGGAGATGATGATAATTATTTTTCTTTTTTTTTCATTGCGGGTTGATTATTTAAGAGCATCATACACTCATCAGAGTAATCAGGAGAGAGTGATTAGTGAAAATCCACGAGGCTAACAGCTGCCACATTAAACACTTGCCTCTGTTGCCAACACACAGAGGCAGAGTCCTTCCACAGGACAGAGACGAACGAAAGCACTTCACCTTCAACTCCAGGAACCGCATGTGTTTGTTAGAAAGTCAAGGCTCGAGTTACACACAGAATTAGAGTAAACAGAGCTCTCTGCGAAAAGACACGTTGTTGTGCACCAAGGTCGATCTTCGGTGCTTCAGTTAACAACTACAGGAGTTTGTTGCAGGGGAGTAAAAGTTTGATAAGGCATTTTGGGAAGTGTGGGAAAATCGAGATGATCCTTTGCGTTGCTTGCGCTCTTCTTCCCTAATGTCTCCTGTTGTGTTTAGGTGGGTACCTTTTGAACGTTCCTCTGGATGATGACTCTTTGATAAGGCCTAATTATCAAAAAGAAAAAAAAATACAGTCCCAATTAGAGATGTGTGACCATGTCCGGTGGTCATGCTGCGTTGCTTGCCACTGTGTAAGGCCTGCTAAACTAAGGGCTAATTCTCTTAGCCCAGATGTTGCCTGAGCACAGTCCTGGGATCCCACTGGGTTGATGAGCTCAATCAGTGAAATGATGAAAAGATGATTTTGTCCCTGTAATTACAGTGTGTAAACTACTTATCTAGGATTGCAAAGGAAGTCATTTTCTAATTACGCTGGTACCCCGTTGTCTAATGGTGGATGTTTTGTTGTTTTAGAGAGCATGTGAGAGAGAGTGAGAGAAAGGGAAGAAGAGCAGGAGGAGGGATATACAGTATGTGTGAGATAGATAGATTGATGGGGAGAGGAAGAAGGAGAGAGAGAGAGAGGAACTTCATGAGGGGTCTGTGCTCTGCTGCTGCGGCTGAAAAAAGACCATCACAAGGGCAAGATGGCTGCCAAATGAGAGTTCATTGAATTATCAGCCCAGCTAATGTGCCTTGGATTATGCTCTTTGTTTGTCAGGTTTTTTTTGCTGTGGATGCCATAGCTTAATGAGATACTGTAAGTGGCATTACCAGACTCCTGCTGTGATTTTGTGATGACTCGTTTAATGACTTTTGTTTTAGTGCCTTCAAGTGCTTTTTTTTCGCAACTGAAAATAGACACATCTAGTTTTTTTTTTCGTGTCTTCCTTTCACTTTTGCAAATATTGGCCAATGTGAAAGACAAATGCAGTGCAAAAACAAATTGATCCTTTCACAGTTAGGAGGGCTGCTAACTTAAACGTTATAGCGAGCAAGAGTTTGCATCCGCCCGGGGAAGTTGTCGAGAAAGCAAAACATGTCAGTCTGTTGCAGACTGAAGAAGCTGTGTTCTTTGAGATCTGTGCGAGTTATGTTGGAGCTGACTGCTGTCATGCAGGGCCCAACCATCTGATGCAGCCTACACCATGTGGATAGGCTTCTCTTCTGTGAGGCATCCCCTCCTCACCCCACACTGTTAACACACCCCATCGTACGCCAAAGCTTTGTTTGTGTCCAGAAAGAACAGGTGGTCTGTGCAAACAAGAGCAACTGTTTACACATTAGTGATCTTAAATACATTCTATATGCATGTGCCTCCGTGTGTGTGTGTGTTATGGAAAGATAGAGACAGCATGTGAAAATGGGTGTGTTTGCAAATGCCTGACAAAGAAGAGTGAAGTTTATATTTCCTCACTCCGAAGTGTGTGAGAGCTAATGAAAACAACGAAGGAATTTCACGAATCCAGAATTTATTTACAACACACACACACACACACACACACACACACACACACACACACACACACACACACACACACACACACACACACACACACACACACACACACATGGTTATGATACTGCTCGTATTCACCAGAGTACCTATGCACACTTTCACTCTTCACGTCTTATCCTTGCACGCGGATTGGAACCATTTGTCATCTGAAAAGACTTAGACGCCACCAACTCATACAGGTACTCACACAGCTGGTTGCCTCTAAGCAAACCTGCTGTTTTCAGTCTGAGTTCCAGGTGCTATACCCTGTGGCTTTTAGTATGTTGCCAGAGGAACTTATTTTTCCCTTTGCAGCGCATTCAAGGCCTCTAATCTGCATTGCTGACTGAGACAAACAAAATTAATCGAAAGCCACCTGAAATAGCCGATTCTCACATAACTGTTCATCACTGCTGTATCACTTGCATGCCAGGTTTATTTTTAAGGGGCACAAGACAGGTTTTTTGGGGGGGGGGGGTTTGATAGTGGTAGAAGGAGTGGCATAGATTTACGTACAACACCCGCAACAAATGTGTATGTATTCTTTTATGAGTTCTTTAGCTATTACTCACAAGGAGCTAGTTTGTCAGTGCTGTGTGTGCTCTTTCTGTGCTCTGTACTCCTGCAGTAATGAATGGTGCTGGTTAGACTATTCTGTCTCCGTCAGGCTTTTGGGGGGCCTACAGAGAAGCTCCTATAGGGTTTCATTAATCTGGCTGTCAGAAAGTATATGTGTGCTATCTTTTGTATGGGTCATGGTGGGCAGCTGTGTTACCACTGCCCTCTTCCTTGAGCATGCTGTTCATCCCCTGACATTGCAGTCCACAGGAGTGTTGGCTGGCTGATTTGGTGGGTGGGCACGTGGATGAAGTGAGATACAGGGGACATAAAGCATAGCATGGGGCTTTCACTGTCTTTACATAAGCTCATGTGTGATAAACAGTTGCCTTCTGCAGCCTGGGAAGTCAGGAATTCCAGGAATTTTGAAGTAGGCTGAACCATTTTACAAAGAATCTGGGACATCAACAGACATATTAAATGTCAGACTGCATGCTTATTTGCTCATATGAGGCATGAGTATCTGCATCCAACTCTATAATTACATATGTGTTTCATTTTTAACTGCATGTGTTCACTATTGAGTTGAGTTTTTATTACTGTATCATGCGTACAACTGTTTCCAGCCTGCCTGGGTAAACAGAACACATCTAAGCCACTACATGTAGATTTTTACACATTATTACAAGGGACGGTAAATAGTTACATACTGAAATTAAACAAGGATTTCCAGTTTTTGGTCATCTGAAAACAACGTACACGAAAAGGCTGTTATCAGTCATGTTAACATCAGATGATCTTTAGCTTTCTTTGCTTATTAGAGGGCTCACTGTAGCTGTTGGGAGAAGGCTTTTGCAGCCATTTGTGGTGCATTTATTGTATTTTTCAGTCAACAACCAACATAAATTATTAATGGATTTTTATTAATTTTAACCGCTGCTAAAAAGAAAAATGTAATACGCACTTCTGATCTATAAATTTCATTTACGTGTTTCATTCCACTTTCATCACTCTAGGCCTCGACGCATCTATCCATCCATCCTACATGGCAATGCACTACAAGGTAAACATATCGTGTTTCCACTCTCTTGTAGGTCAAATCTTTTATAGAATCCCCTTCGCCTGACAGCAGTGAAAGTAAATATAACAGTGTTTGATATTGTCACATCTAAAATCATCCCAAATGCACAGCCTCCTTGGCTGGTTGTAATGTATGTGTCACATTTTTGTTTCCCTTTTATTGCCTGTGCTAAATCACACCTGCTCCTTGTTCGTATATGTGCGTCCACACCTAAGAGGCGCTACTGTGACACAATGCTTCAAAACAATCAAGCGCTCTCTCAATCTGCACTAAAAGAGCCTAATCCACTCTGACAGTGAAAACACCTGATGGCCCCGCTCCTATCTCCACAGATTCCCACCAAAGCCAGTCCGCACACACAAGCAATGACGGCTTTCTGCCTCGTTGCCATGCGCAGTTAATCAGAGAAATATCACTTTAGTAAATATGAAGTAGATCTAGTGTATGCTAATATCATTCGCTCACTTTCTTCCTGTCAGATGTGATTAGGTCAGGCCTGTAGCCTTACATTGATCTGGGCTCAGTGCAGACACACTGCTCACACCAGCCATGGCTGCAGGCAGCTCTTTATCCGGGTGGTTTTATGTGCAACATTTTCATGCCTGATCAAACTTGCTGTGGAGTAGGGGTAGAGCTATCTCCTTGACTAGTAGCTGACTAGCTATTCCACAATTAGGATATTATTTTAATTATTTAAACATATATATATATTTTAGGGGGCACCAGATAATGGTTTGAGTTGAGTGGAGTAATGTATAACATTGTTATTGCTGTTTTACACTGCAGAAGAATACAAAAGCATTATAACAAAGCTTTAAAAGATACAAGAACACACAGGAGGCGAGCTGCCTGTTTGTGACAACAGCAAAAGTTATGTTAATTTTAAATTTGTTGCAAGACATGAGAATTCAAGGTCAGTCTAGCATAATAATGAACAGCCATGCTAAGCGGCTGCTTACACGTTTTAGATGATAAGCTAAGTTTGAGATGGATGAATGATGGGCAAAATATTTGCCAGCAGAGTTTGCCTGTCACTCTCTTGGGTGTCATCCTTTACCTTCACAAAATGAGCCCACACGTTGGATTTCCTGCCTGCCTGACATGTGCACTGTAACAAATGCAGACACCAGCTCTTGTAAATGACACTGTCTATCTGTGACTAGCTGTCTGACGCAATGTCACCACTTCCTGTGGTTGTTGGAGTTTTCTGTGACTGACCAAACAAAACTTTGCTGACTAAGACTATTTTTTAATCAGCTAACATTTGGTTGACGTTGTTATGGGTTATACTCATAATCAGATTTGATTTGGAAGGCCGTTATTTACATGAAAGTTAGCGTTTTCATTTTGGCGCCCAGGTAAGCGTGATTTACTGTGCCGGAGTATGACAGCAAGATTGTGTCGTGCCAGATTGTTCTTATTGCTCTCTTGTTTAGCTCAATCTCTCTTTAAAAGGCTAAATGTAACCCAGAGCTAGTACACATGTGCAGTGTTTAGCAAAGAAGGCATGCACTTGTGCACTAAACCATCGTCAAAGTGATTTCAGAAGATGTTGCAGAGACAGAGCTATTTAGAGTTAAGTTCAATCAATCATTATTGATTGGTTGCAGACTTTATATTGGCTACACCGTACAATAAGAGCAACTGCACAGTAATGACATTAATTAAGGCAAATGCGAGCTCGGTCTAACTGACGGCCATTCTTGAAAATGCGTGGGAAGTGGGGCTAACCTCCCATTTGCTTTCTTTTGTGGAAAGGCTGTTCAGGAATATCGGGTCAGGAGCTGTAAAGTGGATCTATGATATAAAGATATAATTTACAGACCTTTTCTTGTCAGATATGATTAAGTCAGCACCATAATGGTCACATTGATTTCTAATCTACATCTTAGAGCGGACACGCCAGTCACACGAACCGTTGCTCCCTGCCTGCCAACTCTTTATCTGTGTGGTTTTGTGTACATCATTTTCGTGACTGACTGAGGTTGCAGTCCAGGATGATGTAAGCCTGTGTTAATTCAGTGTGGACAGTGCAGGCTTTGTTCTGTGCCCTTTGGTGCTGCACTAGAGCTGTGCAGGGCTCGCCTGTTTGACCTCTACCATTGTAGCACGATGTGAATTTGAAGCTTTGTTTTGCTGCTACAGTCGAATAAAAAAGGGAGCTGGGAAGGGCAGGCTTTTTATTCAGATATGCTTCCTTTAACTTTAGTTTAAATTTTTGCATCCATCATTAAGTTGTTTATTTTCCTCAGTACTCCTGTGACATAATTATCCTAGTAACGGTTTTATTCAAATATGCAGCAGACCTGCTGAAAAAGCTTAACTATTTACTTTAATCTTCTCTTTAAAGCATTTCAAAGATTTGTGAAATGCGAAGGAAGGGCAAGTAGAAGCAGATAGGCTTTGATGTTTCTGCTGCCTTAGTATTGTGTGTCACTAACAAAATGAGATCTAGACAAAGATTTTCAACTTACCCTTTAGTAAAGATGAGATATTTGTTGAGGAAGCCTTTGTGGTTATACATAATCAGCATTTTCGCATTCTCCAACAATAATGTAAAACCACAGGTATACTTAAGACAGGATGAGGAGAGTCAGAACCTACTTTGCACTATTTCCTGACCTATTTGTGGTGCATAACTGGCATTATACAGCAGTTGCAAAAGTACAGATTTACACCTCGTTGACAACACATGGCCATATTTATTTAGCTTTGTTTTTTCCTTACTTAGTTGCTCTTCTTATTGCTTCTAATTTTTTAAATAATACATTTCCTGCAGCAGACTTTGAAATAACTTAATGCACCTTTTGTTTTTCTCTTTAGGTCAGACAAACAGGAAACAGACACGTCATCTAAACAGCATGAATCCACATCCTGTTTCAGCTAAATAAGTGCAAACACTTCATTTTACTAACCTTCAGACTGTCCCAGTTAGACACCCCTGACCACCATACTGTAACATCACCCAGTCCCCGAAAGGACAGCTTCATTACCCCATCTACCCACCCAATTAGGAGCCAGATGGCACTTCTGGCCAACCAAATCATGGATGCACGAATTCTCAGCAGCATGAATGGGAGAGTAGAGCTTTCCCAGTTCCTGAGAGTCACCAATCAAAGCATTGTCTCTCAGGTTAATTCTTCCCAAGATGATAACCGCAAAAACAGGAAGTATCCCTGCCCGTTATGTGGAAAGCGTTTCCGCTTCAACAGCATCCTTTCCCTTCACATGCGCACTCATACAGGTGAGAAGCCTTTCAAGTGCCCGTACTGCGACCACAGGGCTGCACAGAAGGGGAACCTGAAGATACACCTCCGCACACACAAGCAAGGCATTCTGGGCAAAGGCCGTGGGAGGATTAGGGAGGAGAACAGGTTGCTTCACGAGCTCGAGGAAAGGGCGATACTAAGAGACAGGCAGATGAGAGCTAGTCACGTTAGCCAACCGCAAGCAGCTAATATAAACCACCATCAAAAGCCTCTACCGCAGACTTTTCCGACACAGCCTCAGCTGTTAAGCAACTCTAGCGCAGCAGACAGCCAGCCATGTGGATCCACCTCTCCCAAGTTGACTACAATTCACGACGAGGCCATCCAGCCCCAAACCACTGGCTTCCGCTGCTCTTTCTGTAAGGGAAAGTTCAGGAAGCAGCAAGAGCTTGAGCGCCACATCAGAATCCTCCACAAGCCCTACAAATGTACTCTGTGTGAGTTTGCTGCCTCACACGAGGAGGAGCTCATCAGCCATGTTGAAATGACACATATCACAGCCGATTCGGGCTCAGGGCAAAAGCCCACGATTGGGGCTGGTGATCAGGGAAAGCCTGTCGGTGAATTCCCCTGCGAGGTGTGCGGCCAGACCTTCAGCCAGGCCTGGTTCCTAAAGGGCCACATGAGGAAACACAAGGATTCTTTTGAGCACTGCTGCCAAATCTGTGGCCGTCGCTTCAAGGAACCCTGGTTTTTGAAGAACCACATGAAGGTGCACCTTAATAAGCTCGCTGCTAAGACCAATCTCCCTCCCGAGCGTGATTCCTCTGCTGAAATGAGTAACCTGACGCCATCGGAGCATCAGAGCAACCTCTACTCCCAGTACATCTCCCGCATTCACAACAGGTTCCTTACAGCTGAGAGAGTGGACCACCCAGATTACAACCAGATGATAGCTGCAGCTGGTGTTGACATGAAGGTCCGAGAGATGTTAGGGCGGATGATTTCCTCGGGGCCTGGTGCGGTGACAGATGCAGAGAGCTCTTCTTCGATGAGTCTAAATCATCTCCACCCTCCGCTGAGTTCCTCTAGCATGGAATATCTGCAGAAAATAATTGCTGCCAGAGATGCTCTCACCAACAGCAGCAGCTATGCGGGTTGGCAGATCATAACACCAGGGTTACCTATTGAACAGCAAATGTTCAGCCCTAAAGACCACCAGCAGCAGCAGCAGCAGCAGCAGTGCTCCTCCTATCTGCCAGAGAGATGTCTCCCTGTAGATGATGGGAAACTGTGCTTTGGTGACCCAGACACCAAAACCATAAGCAGACCTGGGAGCCCCGGCAGCGTGAGTCATCATGGGCCAGCAGAGATGATCACCGAGACGGGGAACTCTGGCAGCGCTGTGGACCATCGACCACAATCTTCTTCTCCAGCTACAGGTAATTCAGTGCAGGAAGACAAGTCTTCAGAGTAAAAGATTAGGACTACGTCTCAGCCTCTAGATAACGTTTTAATCATTCATTAGGAATTAGTCCCTGATGTTTCCATCTGTGAACTAATCTCAAAATATTTGACATAAAAGCATCTTATTATTGTTATATTTTTTCCCCTTTTTGTCAGAAATGATCAAGTGCATGTAAAACATGTGTCATCATATTTGTGACTACTTAGAGTAGGTGGATTTGAAGCAAGCACAGGGTCAGCAACACAGCTACAGATATTATCATCCACAAGGACTTTGTCTTCCTTTTAAAGATAATGGCATCATGGTGAATTGTAGGGATAATTAGTACCCTCTATTTTATATCCGTCACATCCCCACCCCTTGCCTACAGGGGCACAAGATGTTAATGCATGCCATCTGGTGTTTTTAATGATTTGATATATACCACCCAGTGATTTTTATGATTTGATCTACCACCTGGTATTTTTATTGATAGTCTTCTGTTCCACCTGGTGATTTAGATGATTCGGCTCTATGGGTAAATGCCTTCTTTATCATGGCATCCTGCTAACATGTTATCATGAGTCTAAATTACTGCTGTAACGGCGTTATTAAGAGACGAGAAGAAAAGATAAATCCAAACTTTGTTCGCTTTCCTCACAGCTTATGCTTACGGTTATTTTCTTCCAGTGTTAGAGAACTACTTATGTGCATCTAAGTCTGCTGCGCTCCTGTGGGATTTGGGCCAGTATCCTCTTAAATGATGGCCGTAGAGCAGAGATAAATGGATCAGGTCTAATCTCATTAGATGTTTTGTTTCCATATTGTACACACATACTGGCATCTGCATATTTACATGTAAATGCTCACAGTTTACAGCCAAATCCCTCTCTGGTTGCTCTTTAAGAAACATATTCAAGCTCTGTTGTTTCTACTTTCCCTCTTCTCCCCTATCTCCGAGACCATACGGTGTCACTTCCAGAAACATTTACGATAGTTGGCTAGCTGAGGATTTGAGCGTGCACAGTTCTGGGATGGCACATTCAGTATCAGACTCTAATTTCAGTCAATATTAAGCATGGAAACTAATTCATTGTAAAGGTCAGGCGTCATTGCTTTAGTCAATGATGGATCCGGCAGGCTCTCTCTCCCCTTCTCCTCCTCTCCTCTCTGTTCTTAGTCCTGTGTAATGGTAGACTCACTCTGGGGGCTTAGCACCGCATTGTTTAGCTCTGACAATATATCCCAGAGACCTCTGCAGCTGCTCCCTGTGCTCACAATGACAGATTAATTAACACAATCACACGCTGCTGGCCCTGGCTCAACGCACAGGTCTGCTGCGGGACAGATAGGTAAATCCTACACATATGGAGAACACGCACCACTTGATGAGGGTTTAATAACAGGGATAAGTTTTTTCGGAGGTGGGGGGTTGTAACTGATCAAGTCTGTCTGTCTCGATGCTTGGACATGGAGGCAGAGAGAGTGAGAGAGCGAGTGTTTTCTAATTCAGGAGAGCGGAGATGCTGAGGAAGAATTACCACTGCCAGATGTTCGGCTTGAGGAACATTGATTAGTCCAGAATTACAGGCTACATTATTCATAGTCAGCCTATGGTGGTCATGAAGTTATTGATGTACCCAACATGGATGGCAAATATAGTACAGTCATGGCTGTCAGAGTGGGAGACAGGTTCTTACAGCGCCCGATTTAGATTTTTAACTACAAACACCCAGCGTCGTAAATGAGAAATCTGACTTTGATTTGAATAGGAGGCGTGTTATGAATTCCTTCTTTCAATATCTAATCAGCACAGATTTCAAAATGCGCTTTAACTTTAATTATAAGTTGAGATTAAGAATAACGACTCTTCTTAAAGCTCACAAAGGGTCCATGCTGCAGGCCTCTGACCTACATTGGACCAGCTAGATCCCACATCTGAATGAAGAAAACACAAACTGCTAAAATGCGCTGACAGTTATTAATTAGTCCCATTCAATACTCTTAACCTCAAGGTCGGCGAGCAGGCACCATGTAACGATGTTGTCCCCACATGTGTTCCCTGCTTTTATGCTACTTTTACTGTAACTGTTACAGCCAAGAGAGCCTGAAGTGATAAGCGTCTATAAAACTGTGAATGGTAATATGAGCAGCGGTTTACCCAGAAACACAGATAAAGCAGGCTGCTGTGCAGAATATCACTTTTCCTTTGGCTGTTCCACTTCCATCCGTCTATTCTTTGTGATTGTTGAAAGCAAAAAAGCATCTTTTTACTAAATAGGTCCTTATCTAACTCTGTCATAGCTTTACAAATTCAGCTCTTATTCACAGATCAGAGTCAGTCTGACTGGTTTGTCTAAACTGATTACCTGTTGGCTTTGCCGTTTCCCTCTCACTTCTGTCTTTTAATCCTCTTTTTAATTATTATTGCAGATATGAGGCTCAAATTAAGCTCAAAATGCTTGTTTTCCTAGCATGCAGATAAAAAGATTTACCCAGGGAGTTCTGAACACCTGCCTTGAAATATTGTTCCACCGTCTCCTGAATGCCATTTGGCTTAATTGACTTGGAAACGTCCCAAATGCGTCATTGACTATGTGGTCTAATTAATATTAATAATATATGCTATTATAAACATCAAAGAACATCTGGTGCCCCTGTTTTTCTCACCAGTCTTGTGTGTGACTCTCACTCTCACTGTTTCATCTTAAACCAAACCAGCCACTATGTATCTCTGTTTTGCATTTCAGTTGCTTGATTACATATATACAGAAAGAGGCAAAGCCCCGCTGCATACAGAGTTTGATACCTACAATATAACTGCCAAATGCATGTGTAAGCATATAGTGTGTGAGTACGTGATTGCATTGACGGTGATATATGGACGTAAATTTTAAAGCCCATTTCCATATGAAATGAATCACTCGTCCGAGCCCAGCTGCATGCTTTTTCCATAGACACGGCTCACTTGAGGCATTTATTTATTTATTTACCTTTTTCATCCGCCTTGCACATTCAGTAAGGGCGGATAACTCATACGCATCACTTCATTAGATGCTCTGTGTTAGGTGAGAGAGGCTGGGGTTTGTAATGATGCAGTAATTGGAGTTTTGGTTGATAAATCTAAGCTCTAAAATTACTCCCCTCACATAATGTGCGCCTCTGCACTGTAAGTAAATCTTAAACTGATTAAGTTAGCATGAACCAGGCAATCACAAAGATGGCACCCATCCAAAGGAAGAGAAAAAAAGGCAGAGTCTTCAGTCTTTGTGTTGTTTTTAACCGCTTTCATGAAGGCTGGCAAATGGGTTTAGGAAGGTCCGCACTGAAAGATGAGGTCAGATATATGTGTTTTCTGCATTTGGAGCTGACCGGTAATGTCATCGTAATTTAAGCCACAGAATAATTGAGATATATAGTGTGTCTGAAAGAGTTCCATTAAGCTGTTTGGATCTTTTTTTTCTCTCTCTTTTTTTTTGGTCTGTTACTGGAGACAAGGGTGTGGCACTGTTGAAGTCTCTTTCCCGCTCTTGCACACCCCACACACATGTAATCTTACGTAGACTTTAAATCAAACATGCTCTATACGAGCACACTCACATATAAACACTCAGAGTGCAGTGCAAACAAAAGGAGAAGACTTTAGTTCAAGGACACGAATTTCCCATTTCAGCTGTGACTTTTCAATTTCATTTGCTGGAGCTCTATTTAATTAATACGTGGGTGTTATTTTACGGTTTTGTAAATTGTAATAGTAAAAAACAGCCCTCTTTTTACTACGATTCAGCTCATAATGCAGGTTTTCTATTAAAGTTGGAAACAAAGTAAAGTAACTACTACAGATCATTAGATTTAGATTTACCTCAGAGAATTACCTCAGGGTCAGATCTCGAGGTGTATGAAATTGATATTTCTCTGGCGGGGAATGAATCACTGTTGTAACTCAGATATTAGTCCATTAAAGAAGAACAATAAGGCATCAATATGCATAGAATTAAATTAATGGTGGTGGGTTTATCTCCCTATCCCAGACACATCCCTAAAAGACACAGTATAATGTATGACCTGACCTTCAAATGCCAGGAGAGTGTTGGGCAATAAACTGCCAATATTTGTGGCTTAATGGCATCGGATGACTTTTACTGTAATTGGAATGGCAGCGAAACAGCTGGGCTGTTTAAAGACAGTGCAAGGCAGAGGTCTCAGACAATCACTAACTCAAAATGGTCACAGGGAGTGTGTTTAACCCTGAAGGGTGTTTCTGTGATAGCTATAAGGATTAAACTGAAGGTAAACAGAGGGAAGAAGACATTTAAATTACCTTTAATTAAAAGTTATGGTGTGCGAGATCAAATCTTGCATCCAGATGGATATTATTCACTGGCTAAAAGGAGAAAAATCACCCTTTGTCATTCTCCACAATAATACACTTTGTACTGTTTGAATTATGTTTCCAACGCACCATTTTTCAAGTGTGAAGCAAAAATAAACTCAGCTACAGTACATGGTGTGGTTAATCAGAACTGCTCACATGTTGGACTTCGTTATTTCTGACTGGGAAACCCACTTACTGGTTTTGATGGAATGAGGTTCTTGTCTGCAACATCTGCCTTGTTCTAGTTGCTTTACAATCTCACTGTTTATTATTTCTGGAAGAATCTTGTTTGGTGTTAACGTCTTTGGGTGTATTTATTGCACATGGTGGTGGCGTCCATACTGTAAAATGATGGATCACTGGAGCTGAAAGCTGATTACAAGCTTGATTTACTGCAGGGCAGCACTTAAATCATTCAACTCAGCCTGGTGTGGGATTGCAACATTTTTCATGTTTAGACAACTGTTGTTGGTACATGCTCAGAACCAAATGCTCAGTATGTCTCATATGCACATGCTTTCCTAATTTGATTAAGTTTGTCTTATGTTTTTGCTGTTGTCATCTGTTGCTGTTAGGTGAGAAAGTCTACAGGTGTCCACCTTCAAATGACTACACCTCTGCACAGACAGCCTCCCTCGGCTTCCATCTGGATCAGTACCACTTCACCAACTGGCAGAACAACGGGGATCTTTCTTCTCCTCTACAGCCTAGCAGCAGCAGCAGCTCCAGCCCTAACCCCAGCTCCAAGCTCCGACCCAGATCCAGGGAGGACTGGAGCCCGGCTGCGGGGCCGTATCTCGGTCTGGAGAGCCACAGCGAAAATTCCTTGCTCATTAACAAGCAGTCCGATCTCGCTGACCGAGATGCGGGTCTAGACGGCTCTTTGTCTGCTCAAAATCGGAAGTCCCAGTATGAGCCTTTGGATTTGTCTGTCAGGCCAGACACCGTCACATCTCATTCAGCTGTGTCTCCTGCTGTGCTGGTACAGATGTCCAGCGTTTTTAGTAATGGACTGTCCTCCTCCATTACCCGCCAGCGACAAAGTTACTCGAACGCACCAGCTGAACTCAGTGTGAAACCCACATTTCAGTCTGACCTCTTGGTGCACGGAGCCAAGGAGGAGATGAACGCACAGAACGCAGGCTCTACAGTTCATGATGGTGAAGGTGAATTTGAGAAATCTGACCAAGGGAGGGAGGACAAAAATGACAATGCTGCCAAGTGGAAAATACTGAAAAATAATGTCCTTGAGTCAAAAGAGCCGGGAGAGGCCAGCGCTGATTTTGAGGGTGCTGGTGAAAAGAAGCAAGACAAGCTAGGACAATGGGTCAGAGCTGTGGCTGAATCTCCCATTTCCTCTCTGGAGAGCATAACTCCAGGACAGTCGGATCCACTTCAGCACCAGGGCGGCCTGCTCTCCTTCCTCAGATCTCAGGGGAGCCTCAACAGCACACCTGCTAGCGCCCACAAAGTCGGTCTGAACGGTGGGGGGAACATGGAGAAAGACATTGCATCAGGTGAGCACGAGCTTATATATCACATACACTAAATGCAGCTGTCACTGTTATCAAGATGTAGCCAGAGCTGTCTCCAGATTCGAAGGCAAATATTGCCACCTAGTGGTCAGACAGCAGCTATGCTTTGAACCACATTATTTCTGTGCATGTGATAAACTGCTGCGAGTGGGAACAGAGCATGATTATTATTTTTTGACTAAGCTCTATATATAACTGGCCAACTAGAGTGCAAGCTCAAACTTTTATACATTGTCTGGTGTGAGGATCCTGCTACAGAACACCAAAAAAAGTTTTGGCGGTATCTCAGCCCTCGTCACCTGACAGCAGAAGTGTGAAGATCGAGTGTGAGTGTGTGACTGAATCACACCAATTATGAACAGCACACTTCCCTTATACTTATAGCACTTGAGTTTTTTCTTGCAGATCTTATATCTGATCTCAAACAAGGGCTAAAGAAGACACAGGTGTGTGGCACTGATTACCCCTACACTTTAAAGGGTGATATAATCTCCTAGTGTGATAGGTTACAAATCGCCAAGCCAATGGAGCCCACTGATGGAGAGGCTTAAGCTCTTGTGCTGGTGTGATATGCTTGCTGAGTGCAGATTTAATAATGCTGTCTCTCAGGAGAGGGAATCCAACAGCTGGGGTCTTTGATATGCATGTATTATGAGTGCAACATGATACACCTTCCCTCTGATCCCCCTCTTATTCAGAAACTCAATATGTTCATGTGAAAGACAGGAAAGTGCCTGTCAACTCCATTAGGGATTAACATCTGTTCCCTTTCTTTATGATTCTAACAGCAAGATGTAGTTTTCTATTTGATTGTACAGATGGTTATTATAATATGCCGAGAAGCACCCCTCCCCTTCACCTCCTGTCATAGCCGTCACACTGTTCATGTTTCTTTCTTGCTTTTATTATGTATAATGCCATTTGGATTAAAAGACATTGATTTTAAAAAAACCTTTCCTCCGAAAAGCAGAAAAAATGACATCAAACAGTTCATCCCTCACATGCAGCAGGCCATACCGTAACTGTGGCCTGCACTTTTCAGCAATCGGATCAATGCAAGGAGCTATTTCAAGCATCGCTTGCCTTTTGTTCACTGCAGATTGATCCTCTGCGTTTTCTCTCTCAGGAAGTTGACTTCAAAGGCACAATAAACACCTGTCAGTCAAACTGGACAGTGAGATGCGGGGCTGACATTGAGAGTCCATCGAGTGTCCTCTAAAACTGAGCTAAGCAGGTGGCCTAGCAGTCTGTCCTGTCTGCAGCGCTGACCAGGTGGCTTTGTCATGGGGCTGTCTTCTGTTGACCCCATCCTCTCCATACTGTATGGCACGTCGAGTGGCATGGTGACATATTGCTGGGCAGTTTGGACATGGAGTGATGTGTTTGTGATGACAGTTCAGGTCGGCTCCAATGTGCCAGCAGTGGTAATTGGCCAGATGGTGACCTCTGGTTGAACCTGTCTGCATGCTCATTAGTCTCACTGAGCCCTCCCTTGTGTTTTAAACACTCTCTTACCTCTGCGCTGCTTGGGCTCAACCACTAGATGGCAACATTTACCACTCTAACAGCTGAGGCTGCGGTAAATAGCTCACTCCCAAGTAGTTTGACATGCATCCATATTTCAGAGGCACAATTAGGACAACTATTTCTGAGAATGCTGTCATGTTGCAAAATGGATGCCTTGGGGCAACTTTAAAAGAGTTAACCAGTTAACCATGTCAACTGTTCCTTCGGTGATGTCAGATCAGGCCTCAGACTCATGAGAACAAGTGAACATGAGAAGATCGATAAAGAAAGGATTAAGAATGAAAGAACATGGAGGACAGAGAGAAAGAAAAGGCCCTGATTTGAAAGGTTGAAAGGGGTGAGTCATTATCTCATTGTCTGACCTCTGTATACCCTCCGCGGAGAGGGTGACAGAGAGCAGGAGAAAAGGAGAGAGAAAAGGAGCGAGAAAGATCACCATAGATGGAGATAGATGGAGCGACAGCGAGGTGAAAGAGGAGCGGTAGTGCGGCTGTCTCTATGAGCAGATGTCGTTTGAGGGCAGCGAGAGGGCAGCGCGGCCTGCCTTTGTGCCGTGCTTCTCCCCATAGAGATAATGAAGGGTGGAGCACTGGGAAGGATGTGCAGTCATCACTCACTGTCTGTGTGCCATCAGAGCTCAGGCCTGTGTCATCCGTCACCATTCAGCTCTTCTGGCCCCCGTCGGCCCCGCCACTGTCATCATGGTCATTATCTCAGCCTGTGACACACAACACACTCTCGCTGCACACACACACACACACACACACACGCACACACACCACACACAAACACATCATTGCATGCATGCAGGTGTGAACATACATGTGTACAACCTCAAGCAAATATGCAAAGGCAAGGCAGGATATGCTTTTCTAGTACTAGTCCCTGCCCAATAGCAACAAAAACAAAAATATATATAAAACTATACTTCCCATAATAGACAATATAACCACATATAAACCTACTGTTTTGATATATAGAATGATGATAAGAAGAATTACAACTGAAAGACTCAAATAAGTAAAAATCTACTAAAGAATATATAAAAACTTTGCTTAGTTTACTGTTAAAAATTGATCCAAGGTTGACACATTTTAGTCTGTACACAGAGGTTTTAGCCCTATTAAATAAAATAACTAGTTAAAGGAATGAAAAGAGGGGAAACAAGTTAGATGAAAGGATTATATTTAACCTTTTGAGTGGTAGGCTAGCTCTGGATGCAATATCTTGATTTTTGAATTAGTAAAAGGCTCATTCAACATGCAGAAATTTGGGAATACACGCCAGAGTCGGGTGATGAACTTTAAAACAAATTCCCAAGTTTTCCCCTTTTCTTTGAAATATAACATGTGAGGTGCAACACATCCATTTGAAGAAATTCTAAACTTGCCTTCTGGTTCATCTCTAACCGAACATACTTGTGACAGGTTATTTATGTGCGCACAGATCTTTTTTTCTTTTTGTGCTGTGATTTCAAGTTCACTCACTTTCAGTTTATCTTTTGAATAAAGTCATTTTGAATATGTGGTTAAACTGTTGGTTTGTTTATAATCTGACTTATTCATGAAAGATTGTGCGTATTGTCCTGTTCCTTTGGCCGCAACTGTGAAAATAAATTGCAAGGAACTGAGATTATCCTTTAAGTTCAGTGTCAACGTTCTGCAGATTCAAAGTCAGTAATCACTCTGTTTTTGTACTACTGGCAGAGTTCCACTCTTTCTTTCAACACCACACAATCCCACCCTTCTCATTTCCTGTTGAGTCTCTTCATGCATTGTTATATATGTATAGGGGTACGTGTGTGTGTGTGTGTGAGTGTATTTCTTTGAGTGAATGGCTGGTCTGAAGCTGTGGCTTGAGTAGCCTGTGAATGGAGGATCATATGGCGGCGAGATGGATGGCTAAGAGCCCACTGCTGTCTCCTCTAATTGTAAAATATTAGTTACATTAGACTCTGGCCTGTGATTAATGGAACTTATTTGGAGGTTGCCCTCTGTTGGACCTCCCCTCTCCTCTGGTGGGAGGACTAAAAGAGCAGCAGACTGAGGAAGACGAGGAGGGACAGAAAGCAAGGCAACAGAGGCAGAGAAGGGGGAGACACGCTGGGCACCGAGCGACTAATGTAGGCCCAAGACCTTTTGGCTTATTATTAACCGACTTTATGAAAGTGTAATAGGCTACAGAATTGTTCACAGCGCCTGAGTGCATTTACAAGGATTTGATAAGATTGAGGAAAATCTGTCAAGTTTATCAAGTTACAAGGGAACATGTGAAATTTGAGGAAGCGGAAGTCAGAAAAATGACATTAAAGTTTTAACAAGGAGTGTTAATTTTTATGCATCCAACCTCCTCTCCTGTCTTTCCACGTCAGGCTGAAGCCAGGGAAGCTTAAGTGAGGCAGGCAGAGTTTAAGGTGCGCCACAAACTGCACTCTACCTGGGTCTGACAAAGCTTATCTTTACTGCTGTTCATTCCAGCTCTCTGTCTCTCATACACACACAAACACAGACACACACAGACCCTTCTGTGCTATCCTGATGATATTCAGATGTGTCAGGCCTAGTTTGTAAATGTGTGTGTGTGTGTGTGTCCTTTACGGCCATCAGGTTATTATACAGCAACAGATGGAGCATTACCTTTTATTGCTCACACCTTCTGTGAGTTTTCCCACTTTTCCCTCCAAAAAACACCTTTTTTATGTAGATGTGAAAGCGAGCGTTGAGCTGTGTACAGCTGTCTCAGCTCTGATGAGGAGCATGATAGAGTGGAAGAGGCGAGGGCGGGGTGAAAAGGCTGAGACAGCCCTCACTTTTTGGGAAGTGATGTCAAATGACATCAGCACATAATGGTTTACTGTAACCATGAATCACAGAAAAACACATTGAAGTGTTAGACAGAGGGGAAAAGAGAAAGTCATTATATGAGGTAACATCTCAAAAATAGCACAGCGGTGAACAAGGACACATGGCTGTCTAGGTAGAGAGGTAAATGAGTCACTTTTGCTTTGATCTTAGCAAGCCTGAAGGCTTTGGTATCATACTGATTTTTTATTGAGGTTGGATAAACATCTGGAAGCTACTAGTGTTAAGCTTTGTTGTTTGTATCTTAAGGGTACATTGTGTGCTGGGTCATGTATGTTCACATTGTTTATGGAGAAACTATGCAGCGGGCACGAAGGAGGTGGACAGACAGGACGTTTTGGCATGCCTTGCCTCCCAGCTGCAGACATCTGTCATTCCTCAGCTCAACACTTGTGTGCGTGTTTATTTATTTGTGTGTGTGTGTGTGTGTGTGTGTGCGTGCATGTGTGAGTTGTGAGCAGGAAGTGTGTAATAATGAGCATGAACTTGCATGCCTTTTTAGAAAAACCCGTCAGCCCATTAGGTGTCACAGGATGAAGGCTAAGTGCCAAAGTGATCAGAAAATCAACAATCTGCAAGCCTACAGCAGCTTCAGTGCACAATAACAAATATTAACATTTCTCTCACATCTCACCTGGCCACATCTGTTGTAGAGCACTGGAAAAATGACCTGCCAAGACTAATGTTTGCTATCCAGAACTAAAAACATACCACATGCATTCTTCACAGAAATCAGTATTATTCTGTTTTAGCAGAGGCTTATTCTGCGTCACACAGTGAGGGTTTTTATTTTTTGTCAGGGAACTTGTTTTTCTTTGATTTTATTGGCTGACTGTGTTGTGTTCAGCATGCACAAACCCGATGCATTATAATCTCAAAAACTGCCCGGTGGGATTGTGATTATTTACTTGTTGCAAACATTAACCGCCACCCCATTCCCGTGTATTCGTTTCCAGCTCGGAAGCCTTTCCAGTGCCGTTACTGCCCCTACAGCGCCTCCCAGAAGGGCAACCTGAAGACTCACGTCCTTTGTGTGCACCGTAAGCCGTTTGACAACAGTCTCTACCCTGACCGCCGCCTTCGACGTTCGCACACACCCCAGATGCCCTCCAGACTGCCTCTGAGCATCACGGGAGACAACCGTGCGCCAGAGACAGACCAGATCGGCGTGACATCCCTCTGCGGGACTTGATGTTATCGTATTAACAGCACATACAGACAGTTATGGTTATTGTTTTAGCTTCACCTCAAAAGGATTAGGATGATGGAGATTGTTAAAAAGAAGTTAACAGCCAACCTTGATGTACATTCCAGTGTTTACTTGAAGAGCCACAGTATGTATTTATCTGTAGCAAAAGAAGCTGCCTATAATAATAAAGTCCATTGTGATGTGAATGTGTAGCTGGGGTACTTAGTGTCGTTCATTTTGTCTAAAGTGTCCAAACGATTTACTTGTGTTTACATGCATCTATCAGTCCAGCACTTGTCTGATAGGGAGAGTGTACCGTGCCTGCCCAAAGCACTTGTTCTTTCATCCAGTAAATACCCTGTGTTACATTTTTGTAAATATCGCTCGATTTCCCTTCCAGTCCAGAAGTCTTGTCGATCTGTCAGGATATGGTGCCAGATGTTCAGGCTTTAATCGCGGCAGATGTAATGAAGTAGAATGTTGCACATCGGAGCTTCCATTTGTTCTGGATTCCACTCCAGGGAGAAAGCCTCTCTCACATATAATTATTGCCCATTAACTCCTATGCTTCATGCCCTCGTGCTGGAACAATGCTCAATTAAGGGGAACCAAAGAAATGGAAAAACTGCAGAGATTCATCGATAGTACATTCAAATGATTTCCCCCCCCCTACTTTTTTCAATCCAGTCAAACCAATCATGTGTGTATATGCCAGATCTATCCACTAGTGGAACACAGGCACAATCAACTGAGCTATTGTGTGCTGCTATGGCCATGTATGGTGATTTTAGCGTGATCTGAGCTGCCTCAGCCTCCCGTGCCAGAAGCCCGCCTGTATACCCAGAGATCACCTTGGGCAGCTGTGTGCCTGTTCAGCCGGGGCCTCGTAGCCACAGCGATGTGACTTTGACTGACAGTCGGCCTGACAACTCCATTCATGCGCCACCTGCTAGCTGTCAATCAGGGCGGCCATCCTGGGGCTATTGACGGAGCTGTCAGCCTGTGTGAGATGTGTCTGTCAAAGCCCACCCACTCTGCCACTCTGTCTCCCTGCCTGGGCAGTCTGACATTCGTTTACTGTCCTCCTTCCACCCTTCTTTTCCTTCCATCTCCTTCTCTTTCTTCCACTCTCTGTCTGTCTGTCTCCTGCCTGTTTCCCATCAGAGACATGGCAGCCCCTTAATCCCCGATCCAATCACAGATTCTTTGGGTACACATTTGTCATCCTCAAACCCTCTGGTTTTTGTAATGGAGTGCTTCACAAACACTTCTGCAGGTGACTCGGGCGCCATATACATGTGTTGTTTGGTTTTTTCACAGCTGCCTCTCGCACGTGTGTGTACCCAGTTAACTCTGAATGTCACCAGTTCTTTTTTCTCCAAGTTTGTCTCTGCACCATCCTCCTCCACCTCCTCTGTTCATTCACCCTTCATGTCTCTACCTGACAGGTGACAAGGTCTGGGCCTCCAGCTGACTGGCTAATCGGAGGCCTGTCATACCTGTCAATATTTTTTCAGGGCTGTGCCAAGCTAGACCAGACCATCTTTTGAGTTGACCAAGGACACAGAGTTTTGTGACAAGAGGAGGAAAACTCTAGAAAATTCACTAGCTTGTACCCCTCCAACAGCCCTCTGGATATGGTTCATCCCTAAAGCCTCATCCTGTCAAAGCTCCTAATTAGGCACAGTTTCCCTTAAAGCAGGGACTTTAATTAATGCTGAAGAAGTTTGTTAATTACTCTTAATGGTGATGAATGTTTTAGTTAATGTCACACTACCGTTGTCACTAGCACGCTCAGGATTTTTGTGCTTAGGAAGGCCTGCGTGGTTTTTTTTAGTGCTTATTTACATTTGGACTCAATTTTAGACCCTGCTGTCACTTGATCTGAGAAGGCTGTGTGCATATGATTGGCTTGACAGACAAGTAGAATGCAGAGATGCCAAATTCTTGTATTTTTATTTGCCTAAGCTTTGGCTCACCTTGACCTTTTGCTGAGAATGACATCCTGTTTACGTGCAGTAAATCAATCCTCATTCTCTGACGCCTATAAATAACCGTTCTCTGGAGAAAAGGAAGAGATGTCATCCCACTGACTGTCGACGCGGGGTTTATCTTTACAACCTGAAGTCGGAATCAAGCCATTTTTACGCCAAGTGTTTTGGTCTGAAAGTGCAACATTTAAACACGTTAAACAGGGTTAAACACATCTAACAGATGTTTTGTTTTTTCTTCTTCTTCTCTTTTCCCACAATGAAAACGATCACCAACATTTCCCGTTCTTCTCGTCTTCCTTTAATTTCTGCTCGTGTCCTCATTATTATCCATCCTTTTATTACTACTAGTTACTGTTGCCGATCTGCAGATCATATTTGAGGTCTCTTTCTCAGCCTCATTGAGAGAGGCGGGCCATGTACAGCTAATCAGCTTGAATAAGTAAAGGAAACAGTTTGACAGGCCAGGTAATGAGAAGTAATGAATCACTAATCACAATCTCTTACAACCCTTGGAGCACAGATGAAAAATTAAAGGTAATTAGCTTGCACAGTTGTGAAAACAATATTTAAGACTGTTGGCATCACATGGCACAGACTTAACAGATTTTCTCTGCAGATAACATACATCAACACCACGCTGAAGTCCTAATATCAAGCTGTTATTGGAAAAGCTTTCTAGATGCAATTTTAGTGACTGATCTGATTGGGGTATACACGTCTCGCTCCTTTTTTTTCCTTCTCGGGCAATCTTGCCAAAACGCGAGCATGAAAAATGTTTCACTTAGCTTTTACCCCTCAGATTTTTCCTACCAAGGGAAAGAGGGAACATGCCAACAACACGCTTCTAAAATTTAGCTCTAATAAAACACTGAGAAGTCTGTTCATTCTCTGGTTCCCTCACACACACACACATAGAGATGCACATATATAGAATATAAGGTAAATCAGAGATCTGCGGTTGGAGCTGCAAACCTTCTGCAGCTCTCCATGGTTCCTGTGCTTGACAGCAGAGTGAAGGATGCTTTGACAGAGCCCGTGTTTGACAAGTCTGCGTGAGACTCAAAGTACAGGCTCCAGACATGGACTGTCAGTCAAAGCCGGCACATCTCCCAGCTGAGACATGCCAGTTTAGTCACAGTTACAAAGGAACTAATATGCGTTAAGTGGAGCAAGGCACACATATGGGCCTGGTAGAGCCCTGTGTCCCGAGGCTGGGATTGAATGGATGCCAAAGAACATAAGCCCAAGATATAAAAAGAATTACAAGGGGACAAATAAAACATGGGGATTATGTCAGTGTGAGAAATGGAGGCGTTGTAATTCTGCATGTGTGCCGGCTTGCCTCTCCTGTTTCAGCATCCAGGGCCTGTGGGCTGTAGCCCGGCAGTCCTGCACCTGTGCTTTGAGGATCCAGGAGCTTTAGAGACAGAATGGAGAGGAGGCTGTTATACTGTATCAGGGAGGGAGAAAAAAAAGATGGGGAGGAAGGAGGGGGAAGAAAAAGTGGGACAGGACAGACTGATTGGGGGTGCTGGAGACAGCAAGAATGCTGTATCTGGCAAATCAGATGCCAGCACCCGTGTTTTGGATTTTTGGCTTACATGCAGGAGAGTAAAGCTTTCTCAGTACATGTTTACAGTTAAATACTAGTGACGTGAAGTGACTCGATCTGAGTCCATAGGTGCTCCCCGGCTCGGCAGTTTGTGCGGCGTTCTCACCGAAAGCTGATTTGAGTTTCAAGCCTCCTCTCTCTCTTTCACTTTTTTCTTCACTTTCTGCTGAAAAGACCTGTCTCGCATAACAAACAATTGCACCAAACTCCATTAAAATCACTTCATGTGGATGTGATAGTGCCTCAAGTTAAAGGCTATAATTGAAACGCATTTGACAAACCACGCACCGCAAAGCGACAATAGACAAGCTGTGATTCTCACTTGTTATTCAGTGGAAATGATTATCATCATTTTATTCGGTGCCCTACACAACTTCCTTGAATAGTACATCTTTAAAACAGTGATTCTCGGATTTGCTCATGCTAACGATCTTCAGATGGATAGACACCCGCATAACGATTTTCTTTTTCTCTACATGAGTCGGTATATAATGGCCAACGGAACCTATACACGGTTTCCTGATGAACTAAAAACTGAAATGAGCTTATTTATTTATTTATTTATTTATTCGATTTGATGACACCCAAGCAAGGCTCCCTGAATGCCACTTTGACAACTTACTGTTCTCCAATCTGCACCGAAGCGCAGTGTAACCAGTCAAACCCTAAGAAGTGGAAAGTCTCCCTGGGAAGATGCTCTCGTCCATTGATTTGAAGTGACAGCCACATCCTTGACAAACACACCTGTCATTGTCCAAGTCACATCACATTTTCAGATTCAAAGACAGAAGACAGGAGAGGTGTGCAGATTTGTGTGTGTGTGTCTGCATGTGTGTATTTATGCAGAAGTGAGCATGAGAACCCATAAGAAAGTTTCTTCATCTCTCTTTTTTTCTTTTTTGTGGGTAGATATGTCCACTCGGCTCCAGCTGTTGTATAGGAACACGGCCAGATTCTTTCATTGGCTTCTTCAGCCGATGTTTATGAAACAAGACATCTGGGATATTTATTTTGAAACAGGCGTCAGAATGGATTTAATGTGCCAGAATCTGCTGACCATCACTCTGCGTGTATAGTCTTATCTCAGTGTGCCTCTGCAGTGGTGTGGCAAGTTTTAAATGGGGAGGGGGGCTGGTTATGGGGGACTGAGGGAGGGGGGGGAGGGTGATGAGCTGCTGCAATAATAAGCAGATTTTAATGATTTACTATAAATCAGCAGACGAGGCCTCTGCTTGGGGAGACTGAGGGGGATGACAGCTCCTGACTCACACACCTCGCAAATGCCTTGCTGATGATGTGTGTGCGCTTCAGATCATCAATCACTGAGCACACACACACCTACGCAAACACACACACAAGTCAGACTTTTACGAAACACATGCTTTCAACACACGTATGCAGGTGCACGGGCATGCACGCACACACACACACGTATGGTCACACACATGTTTCTTGTCTCTAATGTCTCCTGTGCTGTGGCAGGGGACAAATCAATCATGGGTACAGAAGTTCAAGGGGGTAAGAGATTGTCTGGTCCGTTTTTCCCTATGCTATTGATCCCATTTTACTGGCATCATCGCCAAGCTGTCTCACAAACCCCGGGATGGCGATGGATTGAAAGTGGATGATTGAGAGAGGAGGTAGGGTGACATTCACTGTAATCTCAGCCCTCCACCTACACCAAGCCACCCCCACCGCCTACACCAACCTCCACCTAACATGCAGAGAAATCCAATGACATTGAAAGTTAGGACTGAAGCAGGAGTTTTTGGAGCAGATAGAATGAGGCCCATCAACTTAAATCTGCGCTATCTCGCAGTAAAGGAAACACTCTTGGCAGAGATTAGGAGCGTTTTTTTTTATTGTTTGTTTTGTTTTGTTTTGTTTTTCCCGTCTCTTTGCATTTCTCCTCCAGCCATCATACTGTATGTCTGACTGTCTGAAGGTGTGCTGCCATCTCCTCTTTTTTCAAATTGATGAAAAAGACACTGGAGAGAGAACACCTCCTGACAGCACATCCCAAAGTGTGTGGGAGACGTAAAAAAGAGTGACACAGAACATTTCTCTGAAATTTCAAATGAGGCTCATGTGGAAAATATTGATGCATGCTCAATTTCCTCATAAGTACACTCAGTGTTTCCTTATCTCTTGTGTATAAACAAATGAGGGGGGATTTTTTGCAGGAAATGATGGATAGCCGTCTGGTGGTTGAGAATCGAAAGGAATACTGTTAAAGAGGAGATCACGGGATAAGCATATTGCACACAGATTTTCCAAGAGATTATTGTTTCTGCCAGAACTGGGAATGTTTTATGACAGTTTTGTTTTTCTAGCAAAGTGTTGATTCCCATTGGTCAGATGAGAAAGAAAGATTGCTATCTACAAACTGCCAGTAACACCCTTTCAAAAAATTCCAGATGTATTTGTAATTTGAAACACTGAACCCCTTTTCTCTAGCCTTCCTATAATAATTAAAATCTTTTAATCCTCAATACTGCATTATGCCTGCGCGAAGATATACGCTAGTTCATATCATTCAGCACCAAGTTTTACAATGTAAAGCCATAATGGCAATGTAGCTCAAATCATTTACCTTCAGTATTACAATGCAAACTTCAAGTGATGATGAACTTTAAATCATTTACCGCATTATTAGTATCAGTATATCACCGCTGGGCTGTTTATCACATTATATCTACATTATGATGATGCACAAGTTAATTACAGATGGATAGATGCTTCATTCATCTTTCCTGTTGCTGACATCTTGATTAAAAATGTTTAAAGGATTATCTATGGGGCTTCTATTTGTGTCCTTGTATTTGTCTTTTCAACTTTCATCCACTTGCCTGAATTATTCCCCCTTGTCTATAAATAAGTTGACAGTGTTCATGTGATGGATTAGTCTGTTGACATTGTACCAACTGCAGGTAAACAATTACTATTCATGCTTCATCGCTGCAGAATCTATACCAGGATACTGCCACTTAGCAAGGGGACAAAAGGTTAGATTGTAGGCCATTGTTCTGCATTTGGTCACATGTCATTCATTTTATAATCCACAGCAATAAGAGAAAAATTATGTTTTGGGGGCAAGGAGCACAGATGTGAGCTGGGACTGTCAAAAACACTGAAAGCGTTTCATGTGAACAGTTTTCTAGTTACCGGCAGCAGGGCTGTTTTCACATTAGAGCGGTATGGCCAGCGTCTGTGGCCTATGACTGTCCCTTTTTGTTGTGAAACACACGTTTATTACCACATGCAGCTCCTTCTCATACGTCATTCATTGTTTATTTAGAACCCAGTTTTGCTTCAACCCTCAGACCCTGTGGGCGGGATCAGTCTGTGGACATTATGCTGATACAGTATGAGCAGTGAGTCACTGGGAGAAGAAAGAGGGGGTTAACGTGCATGCATGTGTGTGTATGCACTGGGCCTACATCTGTCAGAGTGTGATTACTGTGTTAGGAGTTTATGAAACAGCCTCTGTATCAACATTATTCATGTCCCTTAGGCCACAGAGTGAAAGGCCTTTTTCATACTAGACTGGAAAAGAGGATTAGACAGAATACTATGAGATCTGTGGCAGAGGAAAACATGTTGTACAATACCAGCATTCAAACGCTATTCAGTCAAACAAATCATCTTTTCTCCAAAATATGATTTGTCTGCTCAATTAGATTCAACTATAGTTAGCTATTGTTCTCTTTTGTTAGAACTGCAAAACATCAAAGGAAAATATTGTTATTCACAGTCGAGCAGAAGCTAGTGACAACGTCTTACTGCCACGAGTCAAAGATCAGGGCTATATACAGTCATATATTAATGCTTTCTATTGTGGGTGATTGAATGGACAAACAAGCATTTAAAAAAAAAGCATTCCTATCAGTTACCATAATACTGTACTCGTGACAGCTTAAATGTTGGAACATGCCGTTGTATCAACAGTGTAACAAAAAACAAGAGCACGTAAATTAAAAACAAGCCAGCAATTTAGCAAAATAATCTAAACCACTTATGTTTAATGGCTGCATTCAACAAACAGATTATCTGATTAGTTTACCTTTCAGAAGTTTCCAAGAAGTTCTACGAGATTGGTGATTGTTTGAATGTTGTCAAACCTTCTCATTGCTCATGTTTCTGATTAGGGGGAGTATTTGAAAAAAAGAAGAAGAAAAGAAGCAACAATTGCACAACAACTTCTTTATTTTATTAAGTGGAAGTAACCTGGAATATACTCCCTAGGCTCCCCAGTTCCCCATGAAATTTAGAGCAGTGACTTAACACTGCTCATTGTCATTGGTGCAGGGAAACATGTTGTGATATGTGGTATCCTGTGATTTAAAAGTCAACTAATACTTCAGAGATAACAGTAACGCACTAATACCAGATTTACAACTAGAAGAAGACGGCAAAGAATGAAATAAACAACGAAAACAAGCAAACTAATGTAAAAATTCAATAAATGTTATTAGTTCAATATTAAGAAAATTGAAAATAATTATCGGAAACAGTAAATTAACCTGTCAAAAAGTGGCAAAAAATGTTAACAAAAAACAAACTGAGTTGAGTTTTCCATTCTGGGAACAGCTTAACCTCAAGTGACCACTTCAGGGTGAATGGACATATTACAAGATGTGTTTGTCTGCTGCTGTTGATCTCAGCAGATCTCAGTACTTATAGAAAGGATCGCCTTCTTTGATACAAAAGTAGCAAAGCACCTTTCTTTAAAAGTATCACTTGAACTGAATATTTATATGCCAATATGCTGAGAAAAGGTAAACCTTTGCCAGAAGATAATTTGTCAGATTGAAAATTAGACTGCAAACAGTATTAGGCGGTCTCATTAACTTTGACCAGAGCACATCCAAAATCAGAACCCAAAGCGAGTGGAAACAAAGTGATAATGATACCAGGTCACATGAACGTGAAGCACTGATGCGATTAAGGCAAGTGTTTATGTGGAGACACATTAACAGTGACAGCAGCAGGCTGCTGTTTGGACACAGCTGTGATGGAGGGACAAAGCTATGGCCCGTGGTTCATTGGCTGAGACATTACTTGGCCATTTCTGTCTGAGGCAGCGTGATGCCTTGTCACCTGACACTGGGCTGCTTTGACAAGCTGTAGCACCTCAGCTGACGTGTTCTGAAGACCTCGTGTGCACACACCATCAGTTTCTCTTACTCATGTTTCTTGAAGACTTGTCTCTGCCAGTGTGTGTGCGTGTGTAACAGTGTCACGTTCTTTACGTTATTGAGAACTAAGAGAGAATATTAGAGAGTCTGAGGAGCAGAATGCCATATTTCTTACATGAAAACTGCAAATTTCCATTGAAGAGAACTCTTTAACTCATGAAACTGCATGGGCTAGCCAAAATAACAAAGTCAGAGTTTTTTAATACTATGAAAACATATATGCTGTCTGAAATCTTGATTCAAATGTAATACTGGAGCAGAAAAAGGTCACAGTTGAGAAGCTGGACTGCTGTGGGGAGAAAAGTGACTCTCCTTCTCTGTTTCCTGCATCCTGCACAGCAAAGTCCACGTCCTGATGGAAATCACTCAAACACTGAATGTAAAAGATGTGAGGGATCCTGGAGAATCCTGTGTGTTTGTTGTTCACAGGAGGTAGACAAAGCTCTAACAGGATGTCCAATCATTTTCCAGCAGATCTTAGTAATGCAATTCAAATGTGTCCAGTTTTGCCAGACCTCATTTCTATATATTTTGCATACAAGGAGCAAGACTTTCTGGGAGTGTTTTTTTTAAGTGGTCTTGATGGACACTTCTCCAGGCCTTCTGAGGGTCTTCCAGAGTTTTGAAAGATGTAACTCAGAATCATAGTTTGCACTTAAGTTTATTGTCCTAAAGATGAACTAGTTTTTTTCCGTTGTTTAATTGCTGCAGCTTTCAGTAACCTCATTTATTCTTGCGCTTACTTCTAAATTAATTACTGTATACTTTATAAAATCACCAAGAAAGAAAAAATGTCTGTATTATATTTATTATTCACTCGGTTTGACCGCGTTTAGTAGGTAAAGGTGAATGGCTTGGACATGAATTGAGCTGCGGCTTGGGGAAGGACTTGAGGGGGACTGGCGGCGAGTCCCGAGTCTGGCAGATCCCCATGTACTAAATAGAAGTTAAAGAATTGAAAAAGGGAGGGAGGGTGGGGCATGTAAACGAGAATGAAGAGCTTGTAGAACTAGAATAGAATAGAATAGAATTCAACTTTATTGTCATTGCACATGCACAGGTACAGGGCAACGAAATGCAGTTTGCATCCATCCAGAAGTGCTTTAGTGATATAGATATATTACAATATATATTAGCAATAATATAGATATGTGAGTATATTACAGAAATGGGTCTATTATGGTATGTTATAATGTACACGGTATGAAGTATGTTGTGAATATTCTATAACTATAAGTATGTACAGGCTGTAGTGAGTACAAGCTATGTACAGGCTATGAACAGGATATAAATATGAAAAACTATACAGAATATGAAATAAATAACTTTACAGAATCTGGGATATACAGCTATACAGAAATGGGAACTATGCAAGTTGTAAACAGTTGTAGGATTAAAGATTATTGAATGTACAGAATGATTATTTACACAGAGCTATACAGTAGTGCAGTTAAGATAAGTGAGGGTGTAGATAGTTTCTACAGAGGCTATATAAAGTGCTAGTGGTTGTGAGTGGTGGTTCAGTCCATGTTATTATTGTGTTTGAGGGTACAGTTGTCCATTGTGGGTGTGTGTATGTTCAGTCCATGAGTTTAACGTGGGTCAGATGTCAGGAGGCAGAGTTCAGGAGTCTGACAGCTGTGGGGAAGAAGCTGTTCCGGTACCTGGTGGTCTTAGTCCGGAGGCTCCTGTGGCACCTCCCAGAGGGCAGGAGGGTGAAGAGTCCATGTGATGGGTGACTGGGGTCTTTGATGATTTTCCCAGCCCTTTTCAGACACCGCTTCCTGTAGATGTCTTTTATGGCAGGAAGTGGTGCTCCGGCGATGCGCTGGGCAGTTTTCACGACCCTCTGCAACGCCTTCCGGTCCGAGGCAGAGCAGTTCCCGTACCAGACTGTTATACAGTTGGTCAGGATGCTCTCGATGGTGCAGCGATAGAAGTTCACCAGGATGTCTGAGGACAGGTGGTTCTTCCTCAGAGTCCTCAAGAAGAAGAGGCGCTGGTGAGCCTTCTTGACCAGCTTGGAGCAGTTGGTCGTCCAGGTGAGATCCTCGGAGATGTGGACTCCCAGGAACTTGAAGCTGCTCACACGCTCCACAGCCGTCCCCTTAATGTGGATGGGTGGGTGTGGGTCAGCATTCCTCCTGTAGTCCACGATGAGCTCCTTGGTCTTCTCGGTGAACATATATAGATGAGAACCGGAAGAAGTGTGTCTGGAAGCGCGGTCCCGCTCCTGAAATTCCGAGACTTAATCTCCAATAAGACTTAAACAATGTGTATTAAGGCACAGGAACTCAAAAGCAGATTATAGCTGCTGTTATCAGTCAAATGCAGATATTTCCCTGGACGGGAGAGACGCATTAACTGAATGTAATGTTTCAAATCTGTTGCCAATTAGATTGACTTTTCTCTCAAAATCTGTTTTGATTCCATTCATCAGCCTTCAGCAGTACCCTAGGTAGCTGCATTATCTGAACACCACTAGATTTAACCATTCCAAGAGTCCATTTATGTGTCACATTCTTTATTTCTATTGTTGTTCATTGCAAAGATGAACATGTTTATATATTTAAAATAAACAGTGGCAGAGCTAGCCTTTATATTATTGACATATAAGAAAGCGCAATCAGTTTTTCCATCTAGCTCTCATCATTAAAGAAACTTTTCCCCACAATCTAGAATTATTTATTTAAAGCGTTTGAACTGATTTCATGAAACACGCTACAAGTCTTTGGATCCCTGAAACAAGTCAGCATTTTATAGTTCAAAAGCTCTTTGCTCTTTATTGCACAGCAGGTGAACAACTTGTTTGCTTGTACGCTGACTGCCAGAATAACATGAAAGGTCAGAAACAGGATTTGGGAGACAGCTGCTCATGCTGTAAATATTGATTGAACTGTAGTGGACCACAGGGAAAACATGTAAATTGTTAAAGTGAACTGTAAACGCTTTTAAGTGGTGAACTTGCTTTAAAAATTGACCTGTAACTGCCTGCGATATGAGTAAAGTTTGGTGCTTCCAGGTATTGTGCATCTGCTTCCTGTCTTTATGGAAGAGGAATATTTATCTATTGTTACATTTTAAGAGCATATGAATTCTTTGCATGTGTTTATATGCTATGGTAGAATATAGCAATGTGTGTGTGAGTGTTTCAGTAAATGCATTGTCCAGAAAGTCTGGAGGGATCAGTTTCACGTTCCCTCCTCTTCCTCCTCTTCCACCCTCAGGAATGGATGACATTTCTTATGAGAACAAACCTTTAATTGTCTGCCCCGACGACGTGTAAGAGAAGTGATGCGTTACATTATATCATCGCGCTGCCCGACGCCCCCCGAATGACCCCAGAATCAGTGATTTGGCTAAATAGACCCATTGTTATCCCTGTGTTAATCTTAAACTTTCATCCATTGAATGAAATGTGTGATGTTAAGGAAGTGTGAGTATATTTTCCTGACATCACAGAACCTGATTGAGATTGACACTGGGCCCAGCACCCATCTTTTCCTACAGGCCACAGCCAATGGAAAACATTCACTATCCTGGTCGAGCCTTAAACTATTAGTGCTCTTTTTCCTTTGTTCTTCTATCTTTGTGGCTGCACCAGAGGGGAGAGCAGAAGAGGGACTGCAACTGAGTGACAACACTGACTGAATTACCCTTCACCCCATGAGGGTGCAAGTTTGGGTCAGTTACTATTGACAAGCCTCTGCTGAGCCCTGGAGTAGCTGGAGGGAAGAAGTGAGGCATTGTTGTCTTCTTTGTGCTGCTATTATTGGTCCAAATGTTGCTGCAGTTAGACAAAACACACAACACTACAACTCTGCCAAAGAAAGTAAAGTGAGCATACTCACATTTAGGGATGGGTATTGATAAGATTTTAACAATTCCGATTCCATTTTCGATTCTGTTTAACGATTCGATTCCTTATCGATTCTTTTTTTTTTTTTTTAAAGGAGAACACTAAAGTCAATTAGCTTAGAACTTTGTTTTATATCTTCTCTTTGAACAAGATAGAAATTTAGGAGTAACATGGCCTTACAAACCCAACAGTGAGATCTTAAGAGATCCAGCCTACGGCTCTTCAATGGGGTGTCACAGGGTCCCCAGGAAAAAAAATGTATATGTAAAATAATAAAATAAATATTCTCCTGTAGCAATAACAAAGTTTAACATAAATTATTCTGTAGCAATTACACAAGAATATCCAGTAATGTCCTGCCTACAATTAAACACATTCACTTACCAAAGTGAAATCGGGGGCATCTGCTGTGGCAAATGGGTGCAAGCCTTTGACCACAAACTTAGACACTGCTCGGTGACATTCGTCTATCCTGGCCTGAAAGGAGACGCTGCCGGTAGACTGCAGCGACAACTGCCAGCATCTGAGCCAGCCAGACTCTGTCTCTCTCATCATGGTTATCTAAATGCAACGCACAGTAATAGCAGGTTTTGTAATAAGGTAAATCGCGCTAACATAATATGCAATGCTAATTGATTAGTTACCTGCAGTATTAACGGGAGAGGACGTGGAAACGCTACCGCTGCTGCTGGGTTGAGCTTCGCTAGTCCGGAGCGGATCAAAAACACGACATTCGTTGAAAGCAATCGCGTGTTTTTTGAGCAAATGCTTTTGCATGTTCATAGTGTTTCCTCCCTTTGATGAAATCTCTACTTTGCAAGTATTGCACGTTGCCCTGTTGTCATCCTTTCTCATAAAGTGTAACCAAACTTTTGAGCGTTTGTGCCGCTCAGGCGCCGTGTTTCCTACTGGGTAAAAGACGCTACTCAACGTGATGACGTCATTCGGGGCGACTGGAATCGATAAGGGAATCGTTTTTAAAAGTGGCAAACGATTCCAAGGAATTGAAACAGTGGGAACCGGTTCTCAACAAGAACCGGTTTTCGATACCCATCCCTACTCACATTCTCTCGACAGGGAGGGTGGATGGGGGGGCACGACTTTCCAGTGACTGACAACTAAATCAGCTGTGGAATTACAACGCTATTTCTCCTTTTGTACATGTTGCCTTACACAAGCCAGGCTCGTATCGGATAACTAATTAGGCAAAGAAAGTAAAGTGCGAAATTCTGCATTGCTGAAAGGTTTGAGAAGGGGAAAACGGCAATGCATTCTCAGACAAGCGACTGTTTGGTGGACCTTATTGATTCCGAGGCAGAGGCAGAGATCAATGAAAAGAAACAGACTGAGACAAAGAGTGGCATTTAAGGGTGGAAAAAGCTGACATTTTCTCCATCACTGTCACAGCAGCAGCCATAAAGCAGCAGCAAATATTAAAACATTTCTCATCTGCGCGGGAGTATTGGCAGCAGAAATTGTTTTCTCCGCGGTGTGATACTCAGGCTGAACTCCCAGTAGAATCCCCGGGGACTGCAGATTGGTGCCTGTGACATATCGGCACCAGCATTTACACACACCTGCCACTCATTCTCAAACAGCCCAGGAGCAGGGCTGTAGAGGGCAGATAGCAGCCGAGGAGGCTGTCGGTTGGACTGCTGTCAAGGTGGGTAGGTGTGGTGGAATTCATCACTGATAACACGCTTATGTTTGCGGGCCTCATAGAGTGCTTCTATTAGTCAGCAGTGCCCTCAGCGCTTTATGCTGGTTATGCATATGTAATGAGCATGTGTGTCTACTGTATGTGTGAATGATGTTTCTTATCTGTAACCGTGTGTGCTTGTGTTTATTCAGCGCCATTAGTGCAGAGCGCAGGCATGTGGATAAACTATAATGTATGTTTATGTGTGTGCGCTAACCCGATTGTATATAATTATGAGTGTGTCCTGTCCTTCGAGTGCACTCCCAGAGTCTTGAACTCTGAGTGACACGGGTACTGCGGGGTCATATGCCTATTTGTGGGATAAATGATATTATGCTACACTAAGAGAATTACATAGAGGATGTCCCTTGGAGTCACCAGTCTCAGCAATCAGTCATAGTTACTTTGTGCGCCTCTTAAGCCCCTCTATCTGTACTCATCCGCTGGTCTGGAACGGGTGTTAAATGGATCCTAGACCACATCCCATCATTATGAGCTTATGATTTCAGCCTTATGACGAAGAGAGAGAGGGAGAGAGAGGGAGAGAGCAAAACGGAAACAACACAGAAGAAAATTAAGAGAAAGATATAAATGAACAAATGCAGAGGATTCATTTTTGCACGCTTTCCGTGTGCACAATTGCACATATTTCCCTCATCCTAACTCATAATCCCTTCATCTCATCTCCCTGTTTTTATCTCTCCTCCCATTTGTCTGCTCTCCTGCGCTGTCGTTCTAAAACCTGCACTCCCTCCCTCCCGTCCTAGCTGGCAACTCTTATTTCACCTCCCTCCCTCCCAGCTCCTTGCCTCACTCCTTCGCTCTCCCTTGGTGGTATTTGATAGCAGTAAAGCAGGAAGCAGGAGAGCAAACAGCAGGTGAACCCACTTTAATACTCAGCTGTGCCATCTGCTGTGGTCACATGACTGAGCTGCAAAACCCGCTCTAACACCATGATGCCCCATCATACCTGACACATCGATCAATCATGACCAAAGTGCAACAGAGAGAGAAGATGGCGGGAGTGAGAGAGAAAGCAGGAGAGTGAGAGGAAATCAAAACAAAAGCATGTCTTATGAAACTCGACCAGTTATGAGTAAAGATATTAGCTTGTTTTGATGGTTTAATCTGGGCTTTTTATTATAATTGAAACGGGTTCTTGAATAAATTCAATCATTTTTGTCCATATATATAATTTAATATACAAAACACAATTTATGTCGTTATCTGCAATTTAAAACGCAAGTTGTTTCTGAAGATAATGAAGCAACATTAACGGAGTAACATTCCATAGTTGATTTACCGGTGCAATTTCGCTTTTTAAAAATAATGCATAATATACATTAAAGTACGAGCTGGCAGCAAACACACAAATAGATGCCAGTGACAGAAATGAAGCCAGAAGGATTCCTATTTCACCAAACAAAATAACTAATTAAAGGAAAACCAACAAACGTCTTCTGCTTCAATCCAAAGGTCTCGATCGGGTGTGAAGAACACATTCAATTACAGCACACAGTGGCCACAGGAAATGATTTCAGTCAAAGCTGTCCCTACCACAATTAAGCTGTGTTAATTATGTATTTCATTAAGTAAGTGGATTAGAAGCAGTGCTGATGAAATCATAACAGGGTTTGCTGGAGGCCAGGCTGCAGAGAACAGACAGGAAACGACTGATATCTCTCGTTCTTACTTCCACTCTTTTGCTATACCCTGAAATAACCCTATAAATACTTAACACTTTTACCGGCCTATCTAGGTTGTCTTCATTCCTACACAGTCACCTGGTCTCTGTATCTGCATACCATTTTTGTGTAGCATCATATAGTGTAATTGTGCCATAGATACTGTTGACATCCACATGCTGTTTGCAAGTCCTCTGGAAACGATGAAGTCTCTCAGTCTCATCTAAGCCAGTTCATTACCATTCAGGTGCAAAAAGGAGATAAAGCAAAATGCAGATCGCTCTCTCTGTCTCCCCCTCTTTCACACCCATACTCTCTCACTCACTCACATGCACTCTTTCATTCTATCTCTCTCTCTGCCGTTCTCTGTGTTCTCTGATGTTTTATTTGATATCCCACAATAAAGCCTCTCTTTGAACTGCCATCAATTGTGTATGGATTTTTCCTCTGAGGAGAAACAGAGAGCTGTCTGAAAGGGCTCCAGTCCCGCAGGCTGCCTTCATATTGATGCAGAGGAGTATTGCCATCCTCATTGCTGGATCAATCACTCACGTCACTGTTGTTTTATAGCTGGGGCCACTTCACAGAAAGAAGCCTGACAACATCACCGCAGAGGTTTGCAAAACGATACAGCTCTGATAGTTGAGGAGGGTGGAAGGGGCGGCGGAGAGATGCAGGAGGATTTCGGAGGCAATAGGGGATGAATTTAGATTTTGTAACTGTCACACACATGCACTCGCACATATCTCTCTTTCGTACAGTGGTGGGAGGCTCTAGTTTATTGTTTGGTGTAGCTAAGTCAAAGAGAAAGCAGTGAGGCTATGGGATGTTGTCAAAGCATCCGGGTCACCTTGTGGATGCAAAATCTCTGTGCTGTCTAACTCTTTATGCGCGCTGTGTTCTCGTTCGGGTCTTAATGTTTTTTGGATGGTGCTGAGCTTCTCGGTTCACTCTCTTGTAGCACTGAGACGTTAATCAGCTGGTAGTTCTTGATATCTTGAAAAGGTTTTAGGTATTTATTATTTTAAAAAATAGTGACTGTCTATCCAAATTCCATTTGAGTTGCGGTCGGTAATCAACCCTTTCACGTTTTATACAGTTGCACCAGGTTGCTCCACCACAGTGATTGGCTCCCTGTCACTGTAGCTGTTCTCTGTTACCAAATGTTTTTAACTTTTTCTGTAGTATCAGTAGTACACTTAAGAAATGTGGCTAAGCTAAGCCCGATTTTATCTCGCTCTGAACTTGAGATTGCTATACATGCATTTATTTCGTCACGCTTGGATTATTGTAATTCTAAGCAAAGGTTCTCTGGATCGTCTGCAGGTTGTGCAAAACGCTGCAGCTAGGCTTTTGACAAAACCCTCCAAGTACTCACATGTGACACCGTTATTATCTCAGTTACACTGGCTTCCTGTTAAATTTAGAGTTGATTTTAAGATCCTGGTCTTGACCTACAGAGCTGTGCACGGACTGGCACCTGCCTACATCTTTGATCTGCTACAGCCCTATGTCCCTAGCAGGTCTTTGAGGTCATCTGATCAGGGCTTACTTGCTATAAAAAACACTAAGAGGAGGACTAAGGGTGATAGAGCTTTTGCTACTGTGGCCCCCAGACTGTGGAACTCTCTCCCCCAAGCATTAAGAACTGTGGACTCAGTAGCTGTTTTTAAAAAACAACTCAAAACTTATCTTTTTAAAACTGCTTTTGGTTAATTTTATGCCTGTTTTATTTTCTCTTTTTAAATCTTTTTATGACTTGTAATCTTATGTGCAGCACTTTGTGATTCTGTCTTGAAAGGTGCTATATAAATAAAAATGTATTTATTTATTTATTTATTACACGTGTTGTTTTTTTTAAAGGGCACATTATTCTGCTTTTTGAGTCCAATCCCAGTTTCTAGCATTTACATCAATGTAAATGAATATTCTAAATGTAAAAAGGCTCAAAGGCCCACGACAAGCAGCTGCAAACAATAAGTGCTGTACCTTTTAAAGCTTTAAAGTTTATGATTTCCCAATGACCCTGACCTCTTCCAGTAAGCTCTAATGTTGATGGCTGTTTAAGGCTATGATTTACCACTATTATGTGACAAGGGTGTAGTTGACCTGACATAATTTTGGTTGTTTACAGGAATCTTTGAGCAGTCTCTTAAAAAGCATCAAAGATATGTTTTATATATTTCACTAGAGCCAATTGAACAACTCTGTGTGTTTACAGAAAGATTTCTGTTGAATATAAGATCTTTGGAAAACTTTAGGGAGCTTTTATTTTGCTCCTTTGATCTTGTACGAGTCCACGTTCCCAAATCTCTACAGATGAGCCGGTGAATACAGTGTTGAGGATTGTATTCACCAAGACTATAATTTTCTTTCATATGAAATGCAATTGTATTGCAGTGATTGCAATATTTTTGCAGCTGTAATTTGCTAACCTTTCAGACACAGATCTGGATCATCTGGTCACATTTTTCATATTTATATATATTTTATAGTTAACAAGCCTACTGATTGCTGGGATGTCAACTAATTTTTTTCAAGCTGCTGTCTCAGCAGGGAAAGAGCAGTTAATGGCATTCTCAGTGCACTGTGACTAAAGTCCAGTTTTTGATGTCCTTGGTCCAGTCTCAGCTTGAAACAACCTGTTTACAGCCAGTGAAGGCTGGTCTTTGAGGTCCAGCAGCCAACATTAGAGTCCCTCTACAGCCATAAGTCAGTGCTCTCGCTCTGAACTCTACATGACCTTCCTCTCTACTCTGGTAGACTAGTTGGCTCTGTGGGCTCTGGTATCTCCTTGTTGACCTTAAAGAGACAGGATCTCTTTCTTTATGAATAAATCCTAATTTAAGAGGTCTCCTTTTCCAGAACCTATGAGGTATCAGAGAGGAAAGCATACGAGCAGAAGTTGCAAGGCCTGCCAAAAAGAAGTGGAAGTCTCCATGTCATGTGAATGGCCCTTTAATTCCCTCTCCTGACAGAAGGCAATGGCTGCCTGGAGGAGGGTCAGGACACCAGTTGGCATGAATAGACACATTTTTGTCTCATCTCCAACTTTCTCTGCTCTGTGCCTCCACTGACTGTAACATCTCATTTTTTCCCCCAAGCTGGAAGTCTCAACAGCCATTCTTTTGTCATTGGAAGGCGGGCAGGCAAATCTCTGTCTCTTCACTCACAGATGAATAGAAAACATTGTGCCAAAAGCTTCAAAATCACCAAGCTGTTTTCGATTGCATATAAAACACAGAATTCTCGAACATGTTTGAAAATGACAGGCTGATTGGCTGTGGTCATTTCAGGCTGTGTGGGCCTCATTTTTTCCTGTGTTTCATCAGTGGGTGCATTCATCCATTCAGGATAGATTGAAGCAGTAGCCTTTAATAAAGTCACTAGGCTTGAAAATATATGAATAAAATGACATCCACTGCCTTGGATGGATCAAATTGACTTATCCTGGTAATAGCCCAAGGATAATGTGTGCGTGTATGCGAGCGAGATAGTGTGTGTCTGTGCGGAGAGAGACAGGAAAAAGAGAAAAGGGCAGAAACAGAGATGTATATAGTGGTAAGACAAAGGCAGGAAAGAATATCAGAGAAATAAAACAAACTTGACCTAAGGGGACAGAATTCAATGAAAACCTGCAGCTGGACACATGGCTTTGAATCTTATTTGTATTGGTGAAAGTGACCCATCTCAGGCGCAAGCATTATTAGGGATGCTAGGAAGGAGAAAAACAAAGCCATTAAAGGAGAGAGCACAAGAGAAAGAGTGACAAACTTGATCCTAACAAAGTTAAAGGGTTATTCAACACAAAACATCAAAATTATGAGTCCAATTTCTCCAATTCTGCAGCAATTTGATCGCGCTGAGCCACCGAGGATTCCCAAATCCAATGATAGAGCAGAGGAGGCGTTGAACAAAAGGAAAAGAGTTGAAGAAAAAGGAACAGTGATGACAACAAAAGTTTCACGTTTCAGTCAATTATAAGAAAAACACCCTCTCTCTCACACGCAGTTGAGAATCTTGACCCATTATACTGCTTTCCCATCATTTCCCCTACTTTTTCATCCTTGTTTGGCAGATGCGTGTCAGACCGTGGCTTTGATGGAGTGGTTGTGTACCACAATAATGACAGTCAGAAGCGATGGCTGTACAAGGAGACACATGTCTGTTCTCCGTTCTTCAAACATCCAGCTTAAACTCCTGCTATGTGTGAATAAAGAGGACAGGAAGTGGCAGTTTGGCAGCTCCAACCAGGAGTGTCACTCTCAATTGCGTCCCCTGCCAGCTCCAGACACATCGTGCGGCCGAAGAGGTCATGGGTCTGACTCCTCTTTCTTTTTCTCTCTCCCGCTTTTTCCCTCTCTTTCCTTTTCTCCCCTCTTTCTTCGGTTTTCCAGGACATTCCGTTTCAATGCCACCTACGTGTCGCGTCACAGTCAAGAAGAAGACAGAATGATGTACGGAAGACACAAGCAAGAGCGACGGCGGCACATTTTTTGAACGCTCCGATAAAACATGAAGCTTGTCTTGTCAGATTACCCTGATACCCCGTGTCAAAATCTCTGCCACGTCTTCGTGAAGCAGAGAAGCAGATGTCCCGAGTTTGCCTTCCTACTCTGGACAGAGCCGTCAAGATTTGCTCATGAAGGACAAGGAAGACAGCGACAAAGGAAGAAATTAGTTACCCGAGGTTTAGTTTATTTCTGTTTTGATGACAATGACTGCTGAATGACTTCTTTTTGTTCCAGAATATTGCTTTCTAGAAAAACACACAGCCTAATATTTGGTTTTTTTTTTTAAAGATCCATATGCACATAGCAGTCTGTCAAGCTGCCTTTTCCTTTAAGCATCACTTCCTCACTTGTCTTAATCTAAAATATGGACAGTGACATTTAGTTAAAAACAAATCCCATTAAACATGACATTTTTACATGCTGAAAATACAACACCAAACGGCACTACTGCCATATGCAGTTTTAACAACAGTATTGTAGTGTTGAGTATTATTTTAAATATTAAACTTTGTTAAACTGTACAACAAAAAAAATTAACAGCAGTCATTTTGACATGAAATAAATGAAATCATACTTAAGAGGAGGTGTCACATTAATTAGGGTTCAGTAATATTTAGGTGCAGAGCCTTAATTAATATCGTGAGTGACATTTGTGTTTACCTACAATTTCATGTCAAAATGGCTGCTACAAATGACATTTATGAGTGTGTTACAATCCAGGCTCCTGGATTTAAAAGTTAACCCACTGTGATTTGTACAGTGCTGTGCAAAAGTCCTGAGTTGCCCTTATTCTTTTAACATTTTGCTTCAAAGGAGACAAACTTCCTGGTATTTTTTTTAAAGTTGTCTTGAGCAGGAGTTTTCGGGGATTTCTGAATGCTTCCAGTCCTTGTACCTGACTATTTACAGAATAGTTTTTCTTTTTTTCATTAACCTAGTTTGGAAGGCATAAAATTTTAGGTTGATTACCAAAATGCAATCACATTTTGGTAATCAACTTAAAATTTTATGCCTTCTGTAGAAGCCAAGATGTCAAGTTTTCAGTAGATTAACTGAAAACTTGACATCTTGGCTTCTACAGAAGATGAACAATAGCTTAAAGTCATGCCTTTAAGAATTAAGAAAACATCTGGCAAAAACCTGGAATCTAATAGATGCATCTGACCATTCAGTTGCTCCATTAATAGTTCTAATGAAGCCTCATCAGAAACAGTCTCAGTGGACGTGCAGCCGTCAAAAAGCCAATCTTTAGGAAGGGAAAGGCCGAGATCGGTGACATCTTATGAAAAGGAGGAGAGACGAATCCAAGTTTTAAATGTTTGGTTCAAATCACTGTAAAACACGGTGAAGGCTCTGTCATGGTTTGGGCTGAATTTCAGCTAGCACTGTTGGGGATCTTGTCAAAACTGATGGAATCATGAACGCAAAAAAGTACCATCAGATTTGCATGCAGTACCATCTGGAAAGCGTTTGACTGGCAACAGCTTCAGCAATGGTGTCAAACACATAGCTTAAAGCAGTAAAAACATACCCATACTCCGTTTTGCCTTATTTAGTCTAGTTCCATCTATGTTTGAATATGTCTAAATAAAAGCTGCACCTATTTCAAATTTTCCCCATGAGACATAAGGAAATGAAGGGATCCAGACATTGTAGAATAATGTAGCTGAATAAAATATTATTCTGCTGTTGGTAAACTGCTAAAGTCTCCCAGCACAATTGCTTATTACTGCTTTTATTAATTAAAACAAAACAAAAAACAACAACAAAAAATTATAGACTTTAGTAGAATGTTAAAGAGCAGCTTAGTCACAATGTTACCAGTAGTTACAAATCATATAGTCAGTCAATACAAGACAAACATTTATAATGTCACTTGCACCAATCACTTCTGACCCAAATGTGTTTTTATGGAGCAGGTACATTTACTGGGGTCTGTTGAGAAAAGGAGTCTTCTGTGAAGTGCCATGTTCTTTGTTCTTTAGGTAAGATAAAACAATTGGAACACATCCTTATCACCCTTGAAAACCTCAAGTGACGTGTACCCCAGTACATGTCACTGTGCGGCTGCTGCGCTTAAAGCCATAATATCCACCTGAGATGATCGCATTACAGACCCCCCCTTTCGTACATCATACAGATGTAAGAGTGTAAAATCTGCCTAACATCTAGCTTGGGGCTCACTAAGATTACTTGACACATGCGAATACCTAAATGTTATTATCCAACCAGTGTTGGGAAGGTTACTCTTAAAATGTATTCCACTACAGATTACAGAATACATGCCCCAAAATGCATTTTGTATTGTATTCTGTTACGTTACTCAATGAGAGTAATGTATTCTGAATACTTTGGATTACTTAATATACTGTCAGGCTTTTTACAACTACATGAATGTATTATTGTGTGATTTATTACTATTACTTAAGGTTACTCTCCATACCAATGCCAACTACATTTTTAAATCTTAATATAAAATGACTAACAGTAGGGGGACATTAGGTAAGGCTGCACTTTTTGCAGCGATCTCGTATAGAAAACTATTCCGCGCATTTATAAAACAGGTCCACGGCTCCGAGCCGTATAAAGGGACCTCTGGCTAATATGTCGGGTTCATGTCGGGGTTGTAGCCGAAAACTAGCTTTACTTTGTTGTCTGGGTCAACTTTGCTAGCGAGAGACAGAGAGAGGCGTTGAAAGGCTGCTCCAACGGAGCTTATTGTTTCGGAGGAAAACACGAACACGGTGTACAGTCGAGTCTTAATAGCTTACTTACAACCGGGCTTGTCGGGCACTCTTTTTGGCTGCAGTGGTTATTATTATATTTACATGCTTCCAGCTCCCGTTTCTCGTCGGTAGCACCTCATACTTTGGACTTTTTCTCCCTCCCTCGCGCTCACAGACACATATGAGCAGGAGGCAGGGTATGGCAGTCCATTCTCCCTGCAGCACAGACTACACTGCCCATGATGCTACATTCTTTAGGGCGATGCCTGTAACACTCTGCCTATTGCCTTCATATTAAATCATTTTTTGAATAATAATTTAAAAAAAAAATTTCTTCACGTAATTATGCGGACCGCAAGTAGAGGTGACATGGGCCGCGAGATTGAGACACAGGCATTAGAGCCTGTGTGAAAAGGAAAAGACCTCCGTGTAATCCATTTATTTCAACAATGTAACTGTATTCTGAATACCACCTTTTTAAACGGTAACTGTAACAGAATACAGTTACTCATATTTTGTATTTTAAATATGTAAAGCTGGTACATGTATTCCGTTACTCCCCAACACTGTATCCAACATTATAATGTGCAAAAGTCTTGAGTCGCTCTTCATTTCTTTATAATTTGTTCGAAACATTGTGAAAAATCTGCAACATCTTCTTGAATGTTGGCTACCTTTTGACCCCAAACTCCAGATAATTTTGCATGGTGGATCAAGATCTGATGATACTTTTCTGCATTCATAATTGTATCAGTGTTGTTAAGATCCCCAACACAGCCACAAACCATGACAGAGACTGGCTGTACCTAATACTTTTGTACCTGTCTCGTGACCTCCAACACTGGATTGGAAACAAAACTTCAAAGTTGGATTCATCACTCCACAAGACCTGTTAGCTACAGATTTTCAGTCCAGCAATATTCACCTTTTCCTCACTTCCTTAAGACTGGCTTTTTGACAGCCACACGTGCACCGAGACTGTTTCTGATTAGGCTTTATTAAAACAGTAGATAGATCAGCTGAAAGGCCAGATGCATCTCTTAGGTCCCATGTCAGGTCTTTGCTGGATTTTTTTCCTCTTTCTTCAGGATATGACTTTCAGATACTGTTTATCTCGTGTAGATAATTTTTCAGGCTTGCCAGTTTTTTTTTTGGTCCCCTACATGTCCAATTTCCTCAACTTTTATAGGGAAACACTGCACAGCATGCTGAGAAATGCTAAGTTTAAAGTTATTGGCTATTTGGGAATGATCTTCTTGGTGAAAATATATTGTTTTATGCCTATCAAACGGTATTATCTTTGTAATAGATTCAACTAAAGAAGAGGGAACAAATGATGTGCTTTTGTAACAGCTACTAGTGACTTAGTACCTAAAGATACAATTGAAACTGGTTTGTTGATAAGTTGTCTGTTTTGTGCAGACACAACACTGGTTTATCCCTTGAGTTAGGGATGAGTTATCGTTATCCCTTTTTATGCTTGAATAATTCATAGGTCAGCATTAAGTGGTTCAGAAAAAATGAAAATAGTTAGGTACAATAACTGGACTTACAATGTCCAAAAGAAAAAGAAAAAAACTTGGGAATAGTCTTGGGAACTACTGATCAAGACCACTTTCAAAAATTCAAAAGAAACCTTGCACCAAGGAAGCAAAAGATAAAGAAATGAACAGTGACTTGAGACTTTTGCACAGCACTGTACATGTGACAGAAGATAAAGTATATCATGATAGGTTAACTTTAAATCCTGAAGCCTGGAATGTAATGCACTCATAAATGTCATTTATATCTGATAAGAAATGATTCTAGATAATGATATGCCTTTGCCAAACAGAAGGGAAGTCAAATGGATTTTGATTCCACTCCAAATCATTCAGTAGCTTTCCACTAATGTAACTTGATCAGAGCACTCTCAAACCCGAGCTCTGTGAAATGACAGTTGAGATTAATTTTGTCAGCCTTGTAATCGCGCCTTATTGATGTGTTTCCTGTGAAATGGCACATCGGAAAGAGCATCTTCAGCCACGGGGCAACTGTGTTTCATAGAGTAGTCATGGATGGACATTTGACGTTGACCTCTTGATCGCACACCTTCATATCATCAGGCTGGCACGCACACACACTCGCAGGTAATGCTCTATTATGCTGATTTATTGAAGGTTAATTTAATCACTCTTGTAATACCTGACCAGAGGGTGTTCTTACCCGTGAAAAACCCAAGTAGCAGGAAAAAAAGGAGCAAAACATGACAACAAATCAAAAAGTGATTTCATGAAGGTGGCACTAGAGACAGGCCAATCCATCAGAAGGGTGGCAGAGTGTGGACGTGTTGCCACGCGTGGTGCCAGGCGAGGTGCCAGGCGGTCCAAGGCACATCCTCCATGCCAGAGCCCCGAGGCTGAGTGTCCTCATCACAAGGACAGAGAGGTCGTTAGGACCAACTGCACTAAATCATATACCTCCTCCCACCCACTGTCGTGGCCAATGAAGCAGGTTGAAGCAGAAATACTGGGAGAGGAAAAGCAGCTACTGGTGGAATCCGCTGGTTTGTTACAACTAGTGCACATCATACCCTCTTATTCCAATTGATACAGTGATATATGATGTTGTTATGACACTTCCCCTGCTTTTGAGAGCACCCCAATGTCAACAAGGCTTTACACCCAGTGAATGATTCCTCCTAAATGCATTTTAGAGTTTTGCACAAATACATTTTCAGAGCTAAGTAAACAATGCGGGCCATTATCTAGATGTATTGTTTATGCATTTTGAGCTCCGTGGCTTGGATGAGCAAGTGAGCGAGAGAGCAGCAAAGAGAGGGAAGGAGAGACAAAGCAGGAGCGAGAGAGAGAGAGAGAGAGAGAGAGACTTTCTCCAAAACACATCAGTTCTGTGAGCAGCACTGGCAGATTTTCCATTCAGTCAGCATTTTTCTTTACATGCTGAACAGATAGCTAAAGGTACCACTTAATGTGATGGGAGACAGGATCTAATGGATTGATACACAGGTTTTGACATGCTATTTGAGCATGGAGCTCGCTATAATTGGTCATGTCATTGTGCATTAAACTAACAATATATAGAGTACTGCCCTGAGACGAGTGTCTTTAGCAAATCTGTCAGATATCACACCAAAATACCTCTGACAGCTATCTCAGGCAATGCCAGAGCACTGCAACACAGCGGCATGAAAACTTGCACCCGCTAAAGAAGGCACATTTGGGAATCCAGACACCTTAAACTCACCTCTTTGTCTCTTTGAATGTTGTCTGCTTTCCAATCTCTGTACCGCTTCTGTTCATAATCGTGGCATTTTGTGGATAACTCAAACCTGTTATACACTGCGACTTTCTTAATATGAAAACAGTTCCTTTTTGCACAAATGTTGGCGGGCCATGACCTCTATATCGCTTGTCATAGACACGTGCGACTCCTCCCATACATTAGCGACACGGATTAGGGGTCCAAGGTGAAGCCAACTCAACCCATGACTCCTGTGCTGCTGTCAGAAGACATTGTATCATCTTTGGTATGGAGGCTATTTGAATTGGCAACACTTCGTACATTGTCTTCCGTCTCATCACGCAAGGAGATGATGGGGTGGGGAGCTGATTGTAGCCAGCAACATCACACATGATGTCAGGCCAAGACAAACCTAGACAAAAACTATTTTTTTGTCCTTTTAATAATTTTATCTCCATGACCTGTTGATATTTTAACATTTTCTCTGATTAAAGTGAAGAAGGCCGGCTTTTTTTCCCTACAGAAATTGCAATTTACGAATTTCCAGAAACACATACTTGCACATAACATTGTGGCCTGGATCAGCTTAACTGTTCATGCACACTGAGACAGGAGTGATCTATATCACTGTGCTCTAAAGACATCCACCACTATTTTGGCAGCCATTTTGTTTTCCTAAATACATAGTTTCTCCTTCTCAGCTGTCTGTCTGCTGGCACTGTCAGCCACTCTTGTGTGATTGGTCTGATGGTCTTGATGCTCATCACTCTGTCAGGCTAGGCTCGCCTTTCATTAGTCTGGGCCCCTCCATCCGCCACACTCACACAAATCACATTGACATCCAAACTCCTCAGATCCACAGAGCAATTTAACTGATATTCATTAGAGGGATGACAAGAGCTGATGGGAGATCTGTGGAGTGGAGGAGTGGGGGGACTCATTGTCCTCCTATCCTATCCCTGTCCTGTCCGCCTCCTTCCTTCCCCCTTCACTGCTGACTTTGTTTTAGGAGCATCGAGGCGCATCGGCGTCTGTAACTACCCAACCCTCAAGGAAAGTCAAGACAAAAGAACAATGGATAACACATCTAATCTCCTCTTTATTATTGCAGAAAAATACAACTGAGAGGAGGTTTGTGTTCTTCATTCTAAATAATTGGCTTTAGTAAAGCTGCTCCTTCTACATTGCTCTCCAGCAGCCACTATAATGCTCATTCAAGCAGAAGTCCAATCATTTAGCCTTCTCCCTCCAGCCCCTCATTAACCCCCAAAGTGTCAACTATCTCATTAATGTCCCCAACCATCCTCACCCCAAGTCCATCACTAAGCCCAAAGCGTTATCAACACATACAGTGGTTAAAAAAAATTGATCACGTCTGAGAGGTAATTTTATATCTGCGAGGACTCGGTAAGCTCTGGAAACTCACAAGATATTCAATAAGGGTGCTCAGCCTTTTTCATTTGCATTATCAATGGCTACCGGCCCGAATCCCATCTTTCAATTATCATCCTTTGTTAAGGGCTTTATTCTGCTTGTCAGATGTGAGTCATCGCTGGGTTCTCCCACAACGTTTCACCAATGTATCCTAAACGTCGGAGGGCTGGGAGCAAGTCTGAGGCGGTAATGAGTTTGTGTGAGAAGACGGGGTCAGGACACAGTGTGTGTGTGTTAATTAATCTGTTCCCGGGTGGGAGGAACTGAAGCGAGATGATGAGATTTAAGAGAGTAAATGGGTGTGCTGCACTCGAGCTGTCCTCTGCTGAGTGAACGAGCAGGGTTAGAGGCTGGGCAAATGGCCGTCGTCATAGTAACCATATAACTTCCCCAGCCCTGAGTCACTTAGTCAGTCAGTCATGACAAGCAAAGGTGGGAACATCAAACACAAAGAACATGATGTCCCCAGGCGTCATCGAGTAAGGCTAAGGTAGCTGGTCAAAAATTGAAAGAGTAAATATGACCGTTCGAGTGTGTGCGCGTGCGTGTGTGCGTGCGCCTCCATCACGCCTGCTGAAAAATATAAAAAAAACCCCCAAAAAACCACTCTCATTATATGGCACTGAGCCTGAATTGTGACTACTCTGATAGCATCAACACCTGCCAGTAATATTGTTAGATCCAAAAGCCTGCTTTGAGGGAATAGCACCTGTCTGTGCATTCTGCACCACTGTCAACTTGTCTCAGTGTGCGTATATAGGATCTGCTTTATTTTTTTCAAGGGACAGTCTTGGAGTCCAGGTGTGTGCCAGATCTGCTGTCTATGCCCAGGGCTCCTGATGGCATCCAAGCCCCCGTGGTAATCAGCCCACTCTGCCTGCTGTTGCAGCTCGCCTGCCTCCTCCTCCTCCTCCAGTGGCTCGTTTCAGAAACATCTGGTGGTTTACATGCAGCACACACCACCTGCCAGACGCCTTGCAGGCAGTGGCACCGCTTGCACCTCTACAGTCCGCTCCACAACAACGCAACAACATAGAAATCACCGCGAACGCTTGACAAATTGTAGTTGTGGAGACAACTGCACTGGAAAATGTTGAGTTTTAAAGTTCTGTTTAGTGTATCTGCAGATGTAGCCTGGTGAGCAGCTGATTTGTAAAGGCTTACTCAAAGTGGGACAAAAGAGGGGAGGGCTGAGGTTCTCTTTTTTCGGCAACATTCGGCCAATACTGTGATGTTTGTCTTCATTAAATCCACCCTGATCAACAAATATAAAAGAACACAATGTATTTTTGCAGCAATTAATTTGATTTAATCATAGAAGCACAAGGCATTAACATATCTGTATTGTTTTTTTTTTATTTTATCAAATAACATTTATAAAACTATTGTGCAAAACAGTGTCCTTTTTAATCTTCTTCAAAGGCTCTGCACCAGTGGATAGTCATAGTCCTCTTAAATTAGGAAATATAACAAGTATGCATAATTTAAACAGCAAATCATAAGCTTACACACTATATGTACATTTTTACACAGACCTGGATTTTAGTGCCCCTTAATCAGTGATAAAGAACAAGGCAGCTTTTACAATCAGCAAAAAACAAGACCGCACAGAGAAAACTATAAAACAAGCAATGAACTTCTGCTGTTTGGCAGATTCTTTAAAGGAGCTTTCCCAGGCATTTGGCTGTTTTAATGTGTTGATGACCAGTTTGGAAGGGCATTTTAAAATCTAGACAGGATAGGACTGTACAAATGTAACAGTAAAACATGCAGTCTACCAGCAAATCGAAAGCAAACTCACAAAAATACAAAATAAATACAATAAAATTAGTACATTTCAAGTCAATAGTTGACTCTCGAGTCAAAAGATTCACCGAAATAATCGTGAAACAATCCGTCTCACAAACGTGAACACAGACTGAGGGAGCTGAATAGCTTTGACCTACAGTATATTTTAAAGTGAAATAAATGTCTTTTGAAATACAGAGAAATCAGAAATGTGTATAGGCTGAATAGATGTAAACACCTTGTGCTGAAATTTTTAACAGTAGTTCATGGCAACTTTGTGCATTACCACACTTTTCGAATATTTTGTTTTTCATTTTATCTTTTTTAACAGTCTGTCATTCTACATATGTTTTACAGTATTTCTACTGCTCAGAGGGATTTAACATTTCTCCGTCTCACACACGTATAGCAGATGGTCCTCTGGAGACTTCCCATGGCTCTTGCTGAGGTGAAGCTTGATGGCATGCTTAGTGGCAAACTTACGGACACAGAGCTGGCAGCGATAAACTCCCCCATTACTACTGCAGTCATCTTGCGACTGTGGAGGAAGAAAGGACTCCAGGGGCACTACTTTCTCAGTGAGAGTCTGAGAGTCCCTGACAGTCTGTTTGGGAGACAGTTTGGCCAGGTCCCTGATTCTGAACCCCAAGTGGGCTTCCAGGTGGCATACGTAAGCTGCTGGGGTTCGAATCTGCGAGGCACAGTCACTGCAGAAGAATATAGGTTGACCGGAATCTAGGTTCTTCAGGAACTTCGTTCTGCCCGTTCTCCGTAGCTGGTACTTCACGTTGGCCAGCCAGTGGCTGATGGTGGTCATGGAGAGACCCGTGAAACGAGATATGTGCATTCTTTCTTGTGGGCTGAGGTCATTAATGATATATTTCCCCTCTGACGTCTGCCTCAAGCTCGAGGCAAACTGGGCCTGCAGAAGAAGGAGGTGCTGTGGGTTCCAGTTGGAGTGACGACCCTTTCGTTTGTGGCCATGCAGGGACACGTCATCATCGTCGTGGGTAGAGCCCACAACTTCAGTTTTATCCGTCACACGTGGGCGTGACGCCGACTTTGTGACATGGTGGGACTGTGTAAGGTTTCTCAGCATGTCTGAGATATCCGACAATGCATTTTCGTGTAGAGGGCTGCTGGATGTGTATGGAGAGACCACTGTTAGCTTTGCAGGAGTAACAAGAGAGATGGGAGAGACTGAGGAGGCCGTGGATGAGGGCGTTAGAGGAGCTGAGTTTACAGAGTCCCCTCGATCGCTTTTCCCTTTTGTAAGGTCCATGGGTTGGTCATCATTTGGCTGGCAAAAGCTATTGTTATTAGCTACACTTTGCTTTTTGGTCTGTGATGGAGGAGCAGCCACAGCGGCCTTCTCAGCCATGCTCTGGCTGAGCCTAGAGAGGAGACTCAAGGGATCTTGGTTTGGCAAAGAGGGCTTGGCTGCTTTCCCCAAGTGAATGTTCATTACTGACTGAAGAGCACTTAGAGGGTTGACAAAGGGCTGCTCTGGAGGAGTGTGACCAGTGATAATGGCGGTGCTGCATCTCAGTGCAGAGGCAAGCGGGGATTTCACTGCTGCTTCTCTCTTGGGTTCGGTTGCTGGAGATGTTCTGTCACCATGGCTTCCCCTGTCGCTATTGGTTGGGGTAACTTCCCTCCATTCCCGAGGCGAGTCTGCCTCCCCTCCCTTGTGGGATTCTCCAGCCTCACTGCTGCAGGGGGAGAATTGGTTCTCCCTCTTTGGAGATAACTGCTTAACTCTTTGTTCTACTTTTGCTACTTTCTCAGTCACTTTTTTCACTAAGTCTTCCATTGCCTGAAAGTTGTTGCTGGGAAAAAGTGATGACTGACTAAGTGGTGGGGAAATGAGGGGCTGGTTCTTGGCAAGGCAGGACGGCACTCCATCGCCTCCATTGAACAAGAACTTCATTTGTGAATTCTTTTCCATGTGTCCTTGCTTAAGGGCACTGGGGAACTGGTAGGCAGCATGGATGCTAGGATAGCCTCCCCAGCTTGGATTGCCACTCTGTGCCTTATTGATGGCTGATGTCACAGTGTTTTCCAGTGATTTCAGAATATCCAATCCCCCTTTAGGGCTTTCCTTCAGGTCCTCTTCGGTAAGGTAGTTATATTTCGAAATGTCGTATTTTTCCTCCCTCTCAGTATCTTCCTCCTTACTAACAGTAACTGCAACTTGCTTTTCATTTCCTATTGCCTCCTGCTTAGTGCATTCCTCCTCAACCTCCTCTTTCTTGATCTCTTTGAGGGGAGGGGAGGTGGCCGGGGGAGTTGTGGTAAGTTGAGTTTGAAGAGGCGGAGGAGAGAAGGTAGAGGGTGCAAGAGGTACAGACTGGACCCTCTGTTCTGTAGGTGTGGTAACTCTCCCGGGATTGGGGGAGGTAGCCTCGGGAAGTATTTTGATTCTCTTTCCCACAGAGCTGGTCACCCTCAGGAAGTGTCCTGTCACCATCATGTGGGTCCTCAGCTCTTGGAGTGTATTATGGGAACTCCCACACTCCATGCACTTGAGGATCTGAAATTTGTTGGATTCAAATTGCCAAGCATAGCTAGCACCATTCTGGTGTCCATAGCGGTTATTTTGGGGAGTGTATGGGCTGGAGGAAGGTTTCTGTGAGGATTCACTAAGTTCTCCTTGTAGGTGTTTAGCTTTAGGGGTTCCTTCTCTAGAGCGCGGTGTAGCACTGAGGTCTAGCCCCACAAGTCCCCGCTTCTTTGAAGACATGATTTTGGCTGCCACAGGGGCCATGGGCTCCTTCAAAGGCACTTTCTGGTAGTGTTTGGTCTTGATCATGTGGACACTGAGGTCCTGGAGGGATTCAAAGGAATGGCCACAATACATGCATTTCAAAACTTTCTGGGCATCCTCTTTTCCCTCCATCTCCAACAGGGACCGCTTACGTGGTTTAGACCAGCGCTTTGCGCCACTGCCTGCCTTGTCCTGGTTGTCATCACGGTAGTGGCCTGTATCATTCATGTGAACTGTCAGCTCCACCAGAGTGTCATAAGCAGCGCTACAGCCCTTACAACGGAATTTACTGGCCCCAGTAAAGATTGAGCCAAACAGCTTTGGGTTTTGCCTGTGGAGTTGGACTGTACTAAAGAGACTGGGCTCTGACTGAGCGGGGTGACGGCTCTGTGGAGGATGCTGCTGTAGTGTCTTTGCCACTGCAGTTTGGTGCCAGTCATAGCTACCACTGCTACAGCTACTACTGCTACTGGTGCTGTTACTGCGAGCTGGCTTCTCTGCAGAAGTCGAAGACTGCGCCGGTAGAGGTGTGGAATTAAAATTTAGTGGTGACCACAAGGGGCTGGTGAGAAAGCTGGAGTAGATAGCCTTCATTTGTTCTAACGTGTCCATGCCTATGGGAGGCGTCTTGCTGTCAGCATTTATAGATGCTGTGACAACGCTCCCCTCAACTTTTCTGGAGGGGCTCTCGAAGTCTGAAAGACGGTCACTAGTCTCACTCACATGTGACTCACTGTCCATCTCTTGTCCTGAGAGCTCTGTGGTCTCAGCTGATTCCTGGTCACATGGCTGCTCCTTGGCAGTCTCTACACTTTGCTCCACAAACTCATCTTTCATGGGAAGGTCGTCCTGAGGGGTTGAGGGCAGGTCGTCCGCTTCTGCTTCCTCATCCTCCACATGGTGCTCTGTCAGCTCGTCGGGAGAATAAGCTGCAAGGAGAACCAAGACAAAGAGAGAAGGAAAGAGATGAGTTAAATTGCAGGGAGTGAACACGCTATGTTAGAATAACTGGAGAAAAAGTTTCCCTGCTATGTGTGCCCGAGGACTCCCAGGGATAAATGAGCCATCTGTGTGGGAGCCTTTAAAGCTGAGCTGAGAAATTACAGTCATCCCATTTCACCTCATCAACCGTTGAGGTGTTATTTTCCTCTAGGCGAGCCTGTATTTATATACTACCCCAGCCACACGGAACTTATGCCTCCCCTCTTTTCACTCCTTCTATTGGAGGAAAACAAAAAAGAAATATCTTGGCAAAAACATAATGCACCATTTTATTTATCTCAGGGCGCAACAGCTTGAAATGAAAACTAAATCTGAAATTAATGAAGCCCAATCTCACTGTGGCATTCTCCTCTGGGGTAATAAATGAGTTGGATCAACCTCCATCTGTCAGTTAATATGTCTGACGCCTCTTCATCTGCCTCTTCTCTGATTACACACACATACATACTGACACACACGCACACAGGCAAAGAGCATGTCTTCAAGAATTTCAAGAAAGGGATGTCAAAATTTTGTTGATGAAATGCAGATATGTTGAATAGACACCACACAGTTCCATCTGCACTGAAGTAAGTTCACTAGTTTTTTTTGATACGACAGATAATCAGTACTCCTTGTTCAAACTATACACCTAAAGACCCAAAGAGTGTTAAATATCACATATAAGACATTTTTAAACAGACAAAGAATTCTATAATTAAAATCAAAGGAAGCGGGGATAAAGAGAACGAGGCGAGACTGAGGACGGCTGACACGACGGCGATGCATAAGTGACCTGTCACTTTGCATGGTGGCGTCTACAGCTCACACAGAGACCGATGAGTCTATGTGCGTTGGTGTGTGTGCACTGCATCCCCCATCCCTCCACACACACAACCACTATGTCTGTCGTGATGATGAGCCTACCCACCTAGCACCGACTGGCCCAGCACACGCCCCCTTTTCCGCAGTGTCACCGAGCCCCTGCTCCCTCGCTTCCTGACCACCTCACTCACAAAACCACTCAACTTAAGGAAAAACAAATACTCTCAGAAAATAGTGGATGGCCTGTGGACAGGTCTGAGGCCATTTGGACAATGTTGTAAACCAAGACAAATACTACGGCAAGAACCTTTAGGTATAGGCTAAACGGTTTGAGCACTCACGCACAGTCGAGTCTATGTGTGTGGACACAAACAGATACACACACACACACACACACACACACACACACACACACACACACACACACACACACACACACACACACACACACACACACACACACACACACACACGCTGTGACTAAATCCTTCATTCCCCCCCACCTCCCCAAGCACTCACATCCAGTCTAAACAAAAATGTCATAGCTGAAATAACTCTCATTTCCAGTGCTAACAGCCAATCTCTAGGCAGCCATGCGGCTGGCGCTGGTCTGATTTGGGCCCTGGGGGCACAGTCAGCAGGCAGCCCAACTGAGAGGCCAGCCTAATGGAGACCTGGCAGGTGCGGCCCACTCTTCGTCCTCCCGGAGATTTGGTTTGTCACTGGGTATCCATTACCTGCCATTCTCCGCTGATAGGCCCCGACAGCCCTGATCAAAAGATGTCGTTGGGCCCCAGTCCGCTTGGCAGTCAGTGGCATGTCGTTTGTAAAAAGGGCCAAGCAGGGTGTAAATAAAATGACATGATCACTTCCCCGGCCCCTCATGTTCTGGACACAATTATGATAATGTGGACGTTGAAGGGGAGGGAGGGGTCTGGGAGGCTGGCGAAGTGGGTGAGGAGGTAAATTGCTCACCCTCAGGAAAACATGCAAGAGAGATATCTCTGTACAACCAGTGCTGAAGTGACTTCCACATCCTTCTTTTCTTTTGCTTTTGGAAGGTCATGTCTGATTCTAATTTAAACGACTAAAACCAGCCAGAATGAGGTAGTTACCACATTTGTGTATCGACTAGCTACATCTCTTGACTGAATCGTCATGTCGCCTTTCTCAGCCTTCAACACAAAAGCATTCCGAGCATTTCTTCGCATTGTCTGGATATTTCAACAAACTGTTGCTTGAATAAATTCTACATCTACATCACGCCATTGCATTTGTAAGCCTTGCCAGGTCCCTGTCCATTTCTTAACCTGGTAGTAAATGTTTTACATTTTGTACTAACAGAGCTCCAGTCCTATGGTTTATTGTTCATTTGTCATTAAGCCTAGAAAGCACTGAAAGGGGGAGTGAAGTCCAAAAGGACCGGCTATAAAAACCTATAGAGTCAAACCATGCTCCCAGGCAATTTAAAATGCAAAACAAAAACCATTATGTCTGAGCACTATCTGTTAATTTAATCCCCAATGACTGATAATCCATCACACAGGGCGACAACCACATCCAATTATTCTCCCTGCCTTGACTGACAACAGAGGTGATTTATCAAGCTAATAAAAGGTGATGGGAGTATAGAGGCTCCCTTAGAATAAATTATGAATATTATGAATACAACAATACTCCTGGATGCAGTCTTAACTAATATCTGAGCATATGGTGTAAGACCAATGTATGAATTTTCCTAGTGTGTGCGTTGGTGTGAGAAGCAGAGAAAAAAAAAAAGGAGATTGCGTGTGTGTTCATGTAATGATAAACTGAGCTGAAGCCATGTGGGGGAAAGACAAGAATCATTAGGTTCTATGAATGATTCCTTTAGGGAGGGGAAATGGGGTGGAGGGGTTAAGAGGGGTAGGAGGTGCACATTCACACACTCAACATCTCAGTCACAGCTCACACAGAAATAGCAATAACGACTTCACACAAACACACAAACTGCAGAAAATCGAACTCTCGCAAGCCGAAACACACGTTTCACCTAATGTAAAAATACACGACCTCAAATACGCTCTCGCATAATTGCAAACACAACTACTCAGTCGGTTATGACACCCCCCACCCCCCCCTCAACAAACACAAACACACACTTGTACACGCATGTAGATGCAAGCGATGAGGAAAGACAATGACATCTTGGCATGCAGGAGGCATTCCTGTGGAGTATCATTTTCATAAACATAAGGGCCGCAGACGAGGAGGGAGAGATCATCTGATAGAAATACTGCAGTGCTGCTCTGACGATCAGGAACAACAGAGAGGGCAGGGACAGGGGGGTGATTAAGCAGGAAGGTGCTGTGGCTGCCTCTAAAGCTGAGGCTTTAAGTGTCGCTTTCTGTCTGTCTCTTTCCTTCTGTCCTTTGGGTTTTTTCTCCTCAAGTGCAGTTGAAAACATTGTTTTTGATGCTACGCTTTAAACAGTTTTTGTATGCATAAGGAAAACACGGCGTATGTTCCTGAAAACCAAAAACTATGTAATTTTACATTTGCAAAAAGGAGAAACACTCAGTAGCCTGCATAATTACGTATTTATTAGCAAATGTAAATTTGCGGAACGCACAAATAGGTTTCCATCGAACTACAAATTCTTCTAGACCCCTTTCTTAAGTTACCCCCTTGATGACCAAAGGGAGTGTCTGTGGTCTGGTTTTCACAGCTGGGGAAACAGTCTGGGAGCCGGATCACACCCAACACAAGCAGGGTAAACAGGATGTGTCATTAAAATCTCTACCTGTGTCTGACCCTTATACTCAAATGACTGCCTCGTCAAGAACACAACCTTGCTAGAGGCATCGTAGGAAAGTCCTTTACGCGGTCATCATGAGCACAATATTTTATTTGTCGGGTTTTTCCGCACTAAAACAGGACACCGCCTGTATAACAGATGGCTGTAAATTGCAGAACAAAAGCACCGCATCTTCATTTCTTTTCCTAAAATTATTGTGCAAAACTACTGCTATTAGTAACAATCTGTAAAATGTTTTTAGCTACGCCACAAACTAATGTATTGCAGAGTGTAAATCCAGCGTGTACATTATATAGAATTACTTAGACAGAAAAGAGAAGTAAGACATATAATCTTTACATTCTTGGGAAAATAAAATGGAAATTAATACTGCCGAAGGAGCATTGTCTGTGTGGGTTTTATGGTTAGATCACCTTCAGTGCACAAAGACACAACCGGGATCCAGGGAGGGAGCAGGAAGCACGAGTGGTCTCTAATAGTTTACTGTAAAAGAAAAGTTCTGCAGTGGTAATCAAAAGGCTACAACAAAAGGCTAAAAGTAGCTTCCAGCACAAGAAAGTGAAGCTCTGCAAGGAGAGGGTTAATCTGTATGAAAACATGGCGTGTGTGTCTCGACATGTGTACAATATTTTAGCTGGAACTTGACATCCTTAAACCAACACGAGCCCTCAGCGGGGGGCTCTTACCAACAGGAAAAACCTCCAGCACATTAAAGAACAGGAAGTAACCTTCAAAAAACCCCTACAAACCACTGCTTCTTACTCAAGTTTTGCAGCGATCTAAACCTCTCTAATAGATTAGAATAATTTAGCCTAAAACAGCCCCATTCTGTCAAAATAGCAGCAGATCAGGAACATACCTAAAATGCCTTTCTCTTGTACACATTTGTCAAAGTAACACACTCAATCAAACTTAGTTCTCTTACTCTTTTCCCTTTGATCCTCACAAGCTGGCTGAAAGTCCCATGAGAAAAAAATGAAACAGGTGATGTGTGATTATTTTAAAAATTAACAAGCTCTGACATAAGTCGCTTTTTCAGATATGACCGCAGAAGACTGTCTTGTGCTGCTCTCTTTTTGTAGGTTTTTAATACATTGCTTTGCTGCCTCATTGTGCTTATACAAGCTATCGTGTTACAGACAATCGTGGATGTCTTTGTCATTTTTTATTTGTGTGTGTTCTCTACCCCCTGATGGCATTGTGAATACATTGTGTCCGCCGATTGTAGTGGAGGATGTGTGATATGGGAGATGGGAAAAACAGAGAGATCATTCTGGCCCCAGGCAAAGCTTAGGGCTGAACCTTGTCAATGCACATGGTAAGAGGAGGGAGAGAGAAAGTGAATAGAGTCAACCCTCAGCTGCTTGTTGTGTTATAACTGGACTTCAAAGCTGCCAGCTGCAAATACAGACCTACAAGACCCGAAACTTCATCTAGTTTATCTAGAATAAGACAAACCACAAGCACACAAAGTCCTCCTGTTTCTTACTATAACCTCCATCTAATATTGAACACTATAAGTTAACCGAAGCCATAAAGTCCTATTTCAGAGCAATAGGTGATAAAATTTTACAGAAGAAAAAAAAAATACACACAAACTACTTCCACAGGCACGGAAATAAAAGGCAGTAATAAGGACTGAGGCTCCAGAGGAAGGTGATGTTCCAGTCTGATGTGCACATCAAGCCTGTCTCGTCTGATGATACGTAGTCAGTCAAACTTCCTTCAACTATTCCACATCTTCCCTCATTCTTTCCATCATTTTTTATATACGCCTTACTTGAGCAGCTCTCAAGCAAAGTTTCGTGAAGCAGAACTGCTGCTCAGTCCTACATTCCTTGAACTGTTTAGGCCTCATATAACAATGTTGTTAAAAAGTCACTGGGCTGTGTGAATGGGGCAAAACAGAAAGACAGCAGCCTGAAAGCCGGACTAAAGCTAAACTAAGGATATGAAGCCAGCTTCAAATACTGGGACTATTTTAGTTTAGACTTTCTGACATTCTAGTTTGCGCAATCTGAAATACTTTCTAGTGGGGGCATGCATATGTGCACCTGAACCTGTAGCAAACATAAACACAATTATCTGTAAATGTAATTCCATGCACCAGGACTCGTGCCTATAAGTCATTCATGTCGCTGCATTGCAAGACAGCATGCAGTAAAACCGCATTAGTACAGTAGATCAAAGCCGTAACAGTTTGCAATGGCTAGCTTAGTTAATCATTTTGATGTTCATATTTATTTTCAGCTCCTAGTGTTTTCATAACTGGATTAAACTGGACTGGTCCAATCTGCCCTCATTTTCTGTGCTACGTGAAGTAAGTTGTCACTCTCAAAGTGATATCGTGGCGGTGCCACAGCAAGGGAGACAAGTATGTAGGGTTTTTTTTCTCATTACAAGTAGCTTGAGTAAAATATTTACACGACTGGACAGAAAAAAAACTGACTGACTGAGATCCAGTTATTTTAGTCAAAATGAAGACCCAAAGAGTGCGAGCCTAAACCAAAGGACAGCCTCTGGGGTTGCCTTTTTTTTTGTTTTTGATGTTAAAAGTCGAAACTTTGGGTCAGAGCACAAGGTGAAGGGTAAAAAATCAGGACTGGGGAGTGGGATGACCGAACCCCTCTCAAAACACACAGCTGCTGCCGTGATCGCCTAGCAACGAGGAGGTGATGGACGCAGCCCGAAGATGGATGGCCACCATAAATCACAGGAGTGTGTAGGAGGAGGAGGTAGGACACAGAGAGAAGGCAACATGAAGAGGACAAAAACAAAAATGTGTTTTCCAGTTTTCTGCCGCAGCAGCACCAGCAGAGCTGGCTCCACTTTTCACGATTGTTGGGGAATGATGTGGGTCTGGGGACTCTTCTGGGCAAAACTAAATGGAAATTTCTGGGTAATCATTACACTGGGTTATAAAGGATCCAATGGATTGCTGTATAAGGCATAATTGCAATAAACTCTATAGCGGCTTCTACCTGCCCTTTTACGTCTGGAGAGTTTTTTGCGATTCAACTAACTTTTTTAAAGATGATAAAAATGACAGACTATACCTTTCATAAAGCAACCCTTCAGGCAAGGCAATCTGGGTAGTGTAGTTGCGGGATAAACATCCCTGGGCTATCTGATTATGGCTTACTGCAGCGGCACTGGTGTCTAGTAACACTCAGAGAGAGCGCTCAGCCATCCATCACGCAGTGAGTGTCTGTCTAAGGCTTTCCACCCTGCTTCTTCTCGTCCTGGCTCTCCAGTTACAGCCATACACGGCCGGCCTAAATAATATTCTTCATGATAAATGGCACTATAAGCCTGGTATCCATCATTAATCTGATTTTTAAAGAAGCATCCATCTTGGAGAGAGCCTGTTAGGGCCACGGGAGAGCAGAGCAGCTCGGGTTCATTTAAAGGCCAGGCTGCTGCATGAGTGATACCTGTCAGCCCTGTTCATCAGGGAGCAGCACACACACTCACGCAGCATTAAACACTGGCGCCATATGGCCACATCTGCGCACAGACACACACACCTCTACAATGCCTCCAAGCGTCCTCGTTGTGCATATATTATGAGTAAACAACGCTAACACACTTGTCGGACTTGTATACTCACAAAGCATATTTCTCCCCTTCAGTCGACATCCAGAGATGTGTCATGGAAGAACATTCTGTCACTCATCAAAACACAACTCGGTGTAACTCAATCCTCTCTGTCATCTCGAAAAAATCTCCCCTCCCAAACGCTTCTCCTTAAGGGTTTCAGGAAATCTCACTCGCCCCTGGAAAAACTCTCCCAAACTCATACACAAACAACTGTTTTTTGTGTGAAACTCTGCTGACTTTACACCTCATACTACGTCTCTTTGTTTCTCTCAGTGCAATCTCTGTCTTGTTTTCCCCTCTTTCACTCTCTCTTTCTCTCTGCCCCCTATCCACCTCCCTTCTCTGTGTGTCTGGTAAAGCCCGTTTGATAAATGACACACGTCAGCGTGTCAGAAGCGAAGGGTGGGTCAGTGATAAATGACTCTGTTGAAAAGGAAATCGGCTCTCTGGCATGGCTTGGCTATTCTCCTCCTGGATTGGGTTTCAGGACCCCTGAAGACCGGAGCAGCTCAGTTTCCCTGAAAACAGCACACATCCCACCAGGCTCTAACACTCTCTAACGCTCTCTACCTCTGGGAGGGGTGGGAGGGTGGTGGGTTTGGAAGGATCCAGCCTGTCCCAATTGTCGCCACAGTGCAGCTGCATCTATCACAACAGCAGTGGGACTATTTTTACAAAGCCTCCGACTCGGTGCCCAGACAGCAGTCTCAGCTGAAAACCTCGGCTGAAAGCACACTGAAAGCTGAAAGGGAAGAGTGTATGGCTAACGGTTTTCTATTTGTGACACTACTACAGCACTTACACTCTTCTTTTGCTCTCAGAGCCCAACCCAATGGGTTGACGTCTGCCAAGTGCGTGTTAAAAAGGAGAGAAGGCCCATTTCAGCGCCCTCGCTCTTCTTCTCGTCATCCCGCCCCCCCCTACCCCTCCACCACCCACCCCCATCACCACCACCAGCTCCTCCTCCCCTTCCTCCCCCTTCTGCCCTCGTTCTCTTCTCTTACACTATCTCTTTCAGTCACTTGCTGGCAGGGTGGCACTGTTATCATTACACAGGCAGGATTTATGGAGTCAAGGCCTATGGCAAAAACAAAAAGGCGTCTGTCAATACCTGTGGGAAACATTCTGTCAGCCTTCCTCCTCCTCCTTTCCCTGGTGCTCACAGCCTCATTAGGTATGCACTTATCAGACACATAGATCACAGACGTGACTCAACCTCACCGGAATCCAGCCACAGGACTTTCATTAGCAACGGGCCCAGCAAGGCCAAAACACTTGCCTTGCTCACACCTGCAGACAACAGCAGCTGAGGAGACGTATTGTTGTTGTTGAACCTCGCTAGCGCTGTCACTGCGTTTGTCAGTTGGACAATTAAGTCCAAACTTGCGGTCCCCTGCTGCTTCCAAAAGGGCGTGCTTTTCACACATAAACAACAGGAAGGCAGACAGATATAAAAGCGTACTTAATTTCACTTGGTGCTTTTACAACCCATTCAGAACATATGGGTGTGCGTCTGCAATGTGTGCTGTAAACGCTTGTATCTTTACTGGTGTCAACACTCTGTGTTTGTTGTTTCTTAGCTGGCACACACGCAACTGATTTGCTAAGAAAGAGGTGGGAAGAGAAGAAAAAGTGGAGACTTCTTAGGCCTGAAGGGTTCAGAGAATTACAACCTGACCGCAGCAGGTGGTTTGTAATTATCATTCCCGTCCATAGTATCAGTAAGTCAAACCACGTACACATTCAAACCCAACAAATTCAAAGGTAGATGCCCACTTATTTAAGTGTATACTCACTCACCCGCTCGTAGACAAACATAAGTGATGGCTGCCAGTTTGGCAGCTGTACTCCTGACCCTGCAGAAAGAAGAAACTGTTGCTGTGGAGTCCTGTCCAAATCAGACCGACTTCCCCACCCTTCTCCATCTACATCACACCCTCTCTCAGACTAACTCTTACACAAACGAGCAAAGCACAGCGTTTTGAGAATGAAAAGGGCAGGATGGATTTCGCTGTGGTGGTGTGACAATGCACTGACACGAGCTGCAAACAGCTGCGTCTTCGCCCTCATGTTGTAAAGCCTATGTCGACTTCCTGTTAAGTCGACGGAGTATTTCAACTTTCTGAAGCCATTTCAACAGCTTCGGGACCCCGAGCTGGTGGCAAATTCACGAAGGGCTCTACATTTCCACAGCCGGGAAAGTCTCGCTCTCTCATGTTTGCTCGCCTGTTTATGTGGCCAGCTGCCCTTGGCTGTTAAGAGCACTCAGACCTGACCCAGGTACGCAGGCCCATTTGTCACCTGCAGCAGAAAATTGAGTTACAGCACAACCAAAGGCGAGCGGCTCTGTGTAATATCAAGTTGATTACATCAAAGTGGTGGCAAACCTCATTGGGCTGGGCACCCCGAGCTTGTCATCTCCAATCACAGGGCCTGTCAGGACTCCATCAGCCTCACGGCTAATTGGACCAACGCTAATGAAGCAGGCAAAACAAGTTTTCTACTGTGGAGAGAGAAACCCTCTCAGACAGGAAAGAAAGAGAGGGAGAAGCCGAGAGTGTGTTTGAGAGACAATGAGAGAGAGCAAAGCAGGGTGGTGTGTGCGTGTATATGTGTGTGTGAGGTGGAGTGGGGGGGTAGATTTTTCATGCAAGTCTCAAGGTTGCAGTGGGCTGACTCTCCCCCTAAGTCCCTAATCAAGGCCCATCATCTGTCATCCTTTTCTTTGCTCTCTCTATCACCATGCTCTGTGCTGCAATCAATTCATCATCACCCTTTGTGTGCCACTGAACAGTTGACAACTTTATAACTTGCAGCTGCACGGGTTGACTGACAGGGGTGGAAGGGGAGCATGAAAAAATGAAGAAATGAATAGATGAATGAATGAACAAAGAAGCCTGGTTTCAGGGAGAAAAAGTTGTTTTCTAAAAACACAAAACGATCTATATTACAGCCTTTTATTCCCTTTCGTCAACAGAGAAACAGCAGTGTAGCAGGGAAGAGAGAGGAGAGGAGAGGAGGAGATGAAAAAAGAAAAACATCCTTCTCACTGATCTGAAATCAGAAAGCTTTCAGTCATTCTTTATGTGCTCCCCGCGGCCACTCAGAGCCAGTGAGCATGTACATTAGGCTGGGGCATTTTGATGAAATAAAAGCCCAGGCCAGCTTATGGCTAAACAGAATGGGAGCACTCACTCAGCTTGTCTCTGATTGACCATTAAAGCCATTGATGAATGGGCCTGTCAGGGGAGAGACAATTAAATCAAACATGAAACAAAGCCGTTGTGACGGCCCGGTCTGACAGAGCAAACCCATTCCTCCCCTCCATTACATAGCACACGGCTCCTTTTACAACCCCTAACCCACTCCTCCCGCCTCCTTCACCCACTGTATGTGTGTAACTGTGTCTGCCTATGTGTGTTCAAAGTGAAGAAGTGAGCATGTGCACATGGAAGTGTGATGTTCTCTGCTGGAAGTATGTGTCTGCTTGTGTGTGTGTGATGTCTCACTGTGAAACCACTTTGTCCCCCCCTTCCTTCACTTTTTCGTGAGTCACTTGACCATCACGGTAATAGAAACTGTGTGTGTGTGTGTGTGTGTGTGTGTGTGTGTGTGTGTGTGTGTGTGTGTGAGAGAGAGAGAGAGAGAGAGAGAGAGAGAGAGAGAGAGAGAGAGAGAGAGTGAGAGCCAGTGTAAAAAAGTACACAGGGCCTTTCAAAGTGGTTTAAACGTGACGTCAGGGGCCTGCAGCACATGGTGGGAAGTGATTTTCTGATGCAAATCGGGAAGGATCAGATCAAAGCCGCATGACAGCCAATCAATCAACCGTCAAATCAGACATGGCAACTGTCGATTATGGCTCCTTCCAGCCCACGAAACCCCATTGTGTGCTCTCAAATTGTTTATCTTATCCCAAGAAAAGAAATACCTCAGAGGTAGAGTTTTTTTTCGCTTGTGCAAATAAGTTAAGCGCTGTGATCAAATGCGCACAAAGCCCTTACGCTCTTATGGCACGCCTCGGGCACTCGTTAAGAAAACGCCGCTTATTTCCAGAGGTTTTACGCTTAAAGATCCAGTTTATATTACATCTCGATGCGGTAAACTATCATGGATTCAAGTTTGGAAAAATAGGAAGCGAAAGTTTACAGCAGCCGACTCATCCGACCGGGGCACACCAGCCACTCTAAGCGAGAGCGAAAACGCAGAATGTGGTATATAAACTATACATCAGCTTTATATTGGTAATAGTTTCTATTAGGTCTCACAAGAGTAGCCAAGAGTGACAAAGCGCATCGTTGGAGAGAGGGGAAAAAACCCCGAAGTGAAAACGGAAATGCGGTGACTGGAAAGTGAGCTTTACAAAACAAATGAACCGCAGCTTTGCCACCGTGAGCCTTATTTTACGCATATAGTATTTGGCTCCACATACCTGCTGCGCGCTTCGGCGCTTCTTGTTTCCTCCGTGGCATTGTGTTTTTTAATCTGTGGGGATTTCCGTGAGAAGTCTTCTTTTTATTTCATATAGCTGCCCCCTCGCCGTATCCGGGAAGATCCACCTCTACTCAAAAAAGATTCACGCCTTCGTGTAGTAGACTGCACAACATCGGGGAGTCCGATGAAAAGAAAAACTAAAAACCATCGTCACTGGAATAAGGGCATGCACTGAGAAGTCAGCGGGAAAATACATAAACAAGGTGAGGGAGCATATTTTTGTTTTGGTGTGATCGCGTTAAGAATGTCAGCGGTGATAGCCAGCGTCCACCTCGGCTGCCTGGTCTGGCAACAGGCAAAGTTGAGGGATAAGAGAGATGATCGCGTCACTCACAGCAGGAGAATGGGCAAACCCACCGCTCCGTTAACTCTTTACTTCTCAGAGAGGGGCGGACACCACACACGAGTGTCCTCCTACCTCTGGTTTTCAGGCAAGTCAGAGGTTATTACACGCAGGCGGCTGATTATTACAAGCTACAAAACCACAGCTATCATAATGATTCCAGTAATACCACTAGGCACGTCAGTCTAACGAATAATCATAGAATGTAACGTTTATCACACGTTGTGACTTTGCTTTATTTATTAAAAGAACACATTTCCCCCGTTGTTTACTTACGTAACTATAATTTTCTTGCCACATAGATGCAATGTGTCTGTTACATTGTAAATCATTAATCTATATGACATTTTAACTTTTGATCAAGTTCTTATGATTTTCTTTTTGATTCACCAGTATGTGTGTGTGTGTGTGTGTGTGTGTGTGTGTGTGTGTGTGTGTGTGTGTGTGTGTGTGTGTGTGTGTGTGTGTGTGTGTAAATAATCTCCCACAATTCAATCTTGTTCTTTTTCATACTTATGGATCACAGCTGGAGAAAACCAAAATTACTAGTATATAAAAGTTTTGATTCCATGGTTTATATTCAATGTAGTTAAACCTTTTTTATTTTGCCACAGAATAAATAAAAAAAACTTACAGTGTATAAAATATGGGTGGGGACAAATTAATAACGCAGTACAATAAGTACAATTGTATGTACATTGTCAACGAAGACAATATGTACAGTATGTATATGCAATGTATTTATGTAATATGTTAAAGACATACAATCAATTATATATATAGCAGGAGATGCGAACAGAGAGGACAATGGCTCTCGGAGGCCTTTATACTGCATATTGTAAGTCATTTTCATTGCAAGCTCACATAGTCAAAATATTTTATAACTGATGAACAAAATTTGTAAAACAACCCCGCTCCACACCGCCTGAAAATGCAAACATGCCCGATGCCTCAGCCACGATATTTTGATGTGAACAGTTAAAAATGTTAGCTTTCATCACAGTAAAAAAAGAATCACTTCTCCCATATATCTGCATTAGGTAGAGATCAAAGCCAGTTCGAGGGAACAGCGTCATGCCTTAAGAGCCAAGGTAATGAGTTCTTTTTTTACACCACTTATATCTTTCTTTTTTTCTCGAGCCAGCAGCATCTCTGCAGAGTGGGATGGTCCCAGGTCTCCCTCTGTGTCTCTGATGTGCGTTGACCCCTGCCAGCAAAAACGGCACATACAAATACCAAAACATACTGTATGCAGTGTGCTCAAAGCCACACACGCATTTTGCAGACACACAAATGCTTGCGAGTGTGCTCCCTCTTTGCCTCTCTGTCTCTCGCTCTGTCTGTCTGTCTGTCTGTCTGTCTCTCTCTCACACACACACACACACACACACACACACACACACACACACACACACACACACACACACACACACACACACACACACACACACACACGCACGTAAGCATCCTCATTCAGAGAACAAGAGTTAAAGCCCTCTCTGATGAGGACTGGCCTCTGTCTCTGCATCTCTAAGAGCACATAAGCTGGGTTCCTGTCACTTTAACAACATGAAATTACAACCCAAATGGGATGTCAAGGGTTAGCAGTGTCTGCTAGAGAACTATGCGAATATATTCTCTCCTATGGACTTGGCCCCACTGTGACCTCCCCCAGGAACAAGAAGTAACCTGGTGATTGGCGTTTTTACAGCCAAATTAAACCGTCTTGGAGCCTGCTGAAGGCAGGAGGAGAAAGCAGTCACTCCAAAATTAGTGAGCCATCATCATGACAGAAAGTAGCGGGGACATGGTGTCATCCAGCTACTGTATCGATTAACCCATAAATAGTATATGGCCTCTACACTGTGGCTCTCCCAGGCTTACACTGTAAATGGAGGTTATCTCAGCTGTGCATCTGTCTTACTTTCCTGTGTGTGTTAAAGCTTTGAAACGGAGATGCTTTAATCTAGCCGGGTGTTTAGCACATTCAGAAAAAGAGGACATTATGGGTATAATTAGAGTGATGCAAATGGTATCTGGTATGCTTCCAGCATTTTAACAATATTGTACTGATGAAAGTTTGAAACTCATTGTGCAGGGTTTTATTAAAGAAAACAACAGCACACAATTTCACAAGCTCAATTACTCACTTGCTTTAAGGTATGCGATTTTATACAGGAAATTTGGATATTTTAATAATACTCAGATACTTTCTTTTTAAGGCATATGTGTGATTCCTTCTTATGTCAGGTAGCCCTGCTGCATTATTCCTCTCTTCTTGCTCTCGACACCAGGATTATCATAAAAGAGGAACGTCTGTCAAGCCTGCATTGATTTGCACACAAGTTCGCCCAATCAATCTCAAAGTTGTGATTAAAAGGCATGAGCTGCTTCTATTTTTCTACAGAAATCTTTTGGAAAAAAGAGAGAGGCCTTTCAATTTCATAGCCTCCAGAACACTCAAGTATTCATTGCGCTCTACTTTTTGCTTTCAACCTCTCTGCGGGAGGCAGGACTCATGACATCTATGTATGCCGCTCCTATTCACAATGCTATTCAGCCTTCCGATATGTGCTGCAAGTGATCCCTCAGTACCATCAAATCGCTCTTATTGGCCTGCACCGTTATGGGCAGCACAGTGCAGAGCCACAGCGCAATCTGACAGTTCTGTTCTCATGAGAAGTCCCCGTCAGCAGCGCTTTGTGCAAGAAAAGGACCAATCTTTTATAATATTGCAACGTTTTTATGCTATTCTCAAAAACGCTTAGGAATAAAACTTAAAAGCCAACAAATTTGCGATAGATGGGGTATTTTTTATTGATTTCTTGCAAACAGACACTAGTGTTTGTCTGTGCACTTGCTTTGTCTGTGTATTCATGTGGCTATGTTCACGGGTGCATAATGCATGGCCATGTTGAGAAGAATGATTGCTTTATTCCTGCCTTGTAGGTGCAATGGGGGCCAGGGCAGTGTCTTTGGGCAGCTGTATGGATGGCTTGAGGAGGTCTCCATCATTCATAAAGCGCACTCCTACATGTAGAATTGATCTAGCAAAGAAACAGGGTGGCAATAGCAGTTCATCAGTCTTCCCCAACCACAAATCACTCGGAGGTGTCCCCCCAAGGGAGAGGTGACACCATTGTCAGCGCAGCAGTCCCCTCGGACAACAAAAGGGGCAGGGCAGGGACACTTGCTCATACAGCGACCCCGAAGTGTCCAGTGAAATGCGAATACCCTTTGTGTAAATATAGTGTATCCATAGGAAAGGTTAAAAAACAACAACTTTAATATAAAAACGTGAGTGAAATGACTGAGGGTGGAGCTAAATTAAGATGTAAAAGTAAACAGCCGTGTGACTCCTTCTGTTTTCTTTTCTCACTGTCGCTACAGGAACAGGAAAAGAGGCACAAGTGCTATATGAACTAATTTTTCAACATTCTGATTAATCTCGAAAACACACCTATGCACCACGTGCTGAAGTCAAACAGGTTTTATAAAGGATGCATAATTAAAGCTACCTTTACTCATAGTGTTTAATATATGCACCTCTTCCTATTAATAAGCCAGGTCATTAATTTGTATAAATCAGCTATGTACGGCACAGAGTAATTTCCACTCCTGTAAAGAAAATTGGTGAGATGAAGCTCTTGCCTTTGGCCTTGGGTTGCGCATTACACTCATCTTACATTAGGGCACATGATTCTCCTGTTCTCCTCCTCCTCCTCCTGCTGCTCCTCCTCATACCGTTTGGACTTTGTCATTGATCTTCATTCTAAAATAATCTCTTATCATTTCTCATTGTAAGCCTGCAGAAAAACCTTTTCCAGATCCCAATTCATTAGCTTCACACTGAAAATAGAAAAGCTCAGGAAAAGGTGGACATGTGATGATGGCTCAAAGTAAGCACTTTTTGTAATATATCCCATGAACCACCTTAAACACTCTTGATCTTGCTTTAAACCTTTGATGGAGAGATTTTTTTTTTACATTCTTGAGGCATGGATGACTTAATAAAGAAACTTTAATGTTGTCATTCTCTTTTCCCTTGTTATTAAGCCATTTAGTTTGGTTTTCCCTTCATGTCCTCATTAATAAACATTAACATTCACAAACTGAATGGGTCAGGCATTGAAAAGGTCTCCTTAACATTTCTTTGTGCTTCGCTCCAGACAGCCGACAACCAACTCTCTCTCAGTCATTGTCCAGACGGGAAAAGTGAAGCATATGGGAGACAAAAGTAGGATTTATATTTTGGGGGAAATTATTAGGAAAAATTGTTAATTTGATAGGGTTCATCCTTTAGGGGTGGTAGACGACTCCACACCATTTCAATTAGTGCACTTCTGATTGTAAAGGCAGAACTCTGGTGATTGATCAAGTCTCTCCCTCTCTCTCCCTTCTCTTCTTCCCGTGCTTCATTGCCCAAAAGACCCTTTTAAAATATTCAGGTAGATTATGAATTGTTACACCCCTATCTATTTATATCTCCTTTATTGACAGAATTACATTTATATGAAGTCAAGGTGAGGGATTTAATTTAGGACTCTTGCTGAACAGCTCAGAACATTTAGAAAAAGACTGATTAAAGGAAAATGATGTATATGATTAACACTTTTCAGAGAAAAAAAGTATAACACAGTTGTAACTCTAATATGGATTTGCTGGGATTTTTCTCTGCTTGAAGTACTCTGAACAAATTCAGAAATATTTCAATAAGTTTTAGGAGCTATGGTCTCACTGAGTGACTAATAATTGTGGTGTTACCTTGTTATGGAAATTCAAAGCTATGTCTGGCACATCGCTCCTCTGATGTCACGTCAGTCTGCTTAGAGCTGTCAGCATGTGTTTGAGAGAGGGCTGATTTCTCTCTTTCCTGTTCCTTCTCAGGCGGGGAACATAAAAGGGAGGATGTTTATGATGGACGGGCAGCTTTTTAAAGAGAAGCATCACAGGGTGTTGGATGGGAGGGATCCGAATCAGGACGTCTGTGATGTGACGAGACAGACAGGAACATCCTTCTCCTCGTGTCGAGATGTCAAGCAGGGGGAGTCTTAGCAGAGTAGACAGTATCATCACTCTCCAGAGTGAAGCAAGAATTCACAGGGGAGAAGAGAAGTGGAGGGACAGCGGTGCAGATTGGGCACCGTTGGCCTGACTTTTGTGTCAGCTTGGGTTTTTCCCTCCTTGCTTACCTTGCTCACTTAAAGCGTTGGAGATGCAGGTTTGCATCGACTTTGTTGTGTTAATCACATGATATGTTTTATTTAAAAAATCCATTAAAAGAAGCTGTAAAAATAAGAAAAATTGTTCACAGCCATTCTACTGGAAGCGTGCTCAATCTCTAATAATCCTATCAAGCCAAAATTGGCTGCACTTCATCTTGAGGGTGCTCAAGTTAAATAGGGCCAAGTTCATAAAGTGTCTTTCTTTCTTTCTTTCTTTCTTTCTTTCTTTCTTTCTTTCTTTCTTTCTTTCTTTCTTTCTTTCTTTCTTTCTTTCTTTCTTTCATGAAGTCCTTTGAAAGTTAAACAGTTAAAGTCAAAGTGATATCATGGATTTTATGTATGTAAGATGGTGTGAAGTTATACACTGGTTTGTGAATGTGTCATTTTTAAGACCAGGGTTTGTCATTTTGGCCATCATAGCTTGGTGTTTTAAAAACAGCAGCGACAAACGAGGTACGGCTCTGAAACTCAGCGTGGCCACACAGCAAAGACTTTTAAATTGAAAGCCATAATTTAAAGAAGCCTTATTGTCAGGTTTTACTATAACTTCTAAAGTCATTTGCATTTTGTGTTGAAGGTGACTTGAAACTAGTGAGTGACAACATATGCTCATCAATGTTTACTGAACCCTTTATCTAATCAGCAGTTTGATCTTCTTCTTTGTAGACTTTATAACTGCAACCAGTGGAGTGCCCCCTGCTGTCCACTCCAATTAATGAAGATTTAAAATGCTTTCATTGGCTAAACTTGACCTGCAAGCTGCATTCATAGTTTACACACAGTCTGTCAGGGACACTCTCTGAAAGAGGGAAGAAAGACCTCTGACATTACTCTCATGTCTGTTTGCAAAACATAAGCTATAGCCAGTGAATAGTTAGCATTAGCTTAGTATAATATAAAATATGAATAAAAGTGACAAAACCACTGACTATTATCTGTGAAAACTCACAAAATAACACAATATATGGCTTTTCAAATCTTAGCGAAGATTATTTGATAGTAAAATGAAGAGATATACCTTTAGTGACACCATTACATAACCACTACACCCAGTGAGGACTTAAGGGCGTGACTATATTCAAAAGACAGACAGACAAACCCATTCCAGTCTTTATGTTCATCCTCTTTTCTAAAATGATGTTCTCACACAGCTGGCTTCTCACTGACATTTAAACACAAACATGTTTTCTCTCAGATTACATTTGTTTGTGATGTGTCACAAATTTGTAATCAACATGTACCGTGTCATCGCTTTGCTATTCGTTTTCCTGCACGGCACATTAATTGAGAAGCATAAAAATGTGCTCATCTTTTTTTCCTACATGTGAATTTCTCCTCATGGGTTAGACTGCAAAAGGGCAGTTAGGCAGAACAAACGAACAGGGTCACTGGAAAAAGTCCAGAATTGCACAATGAGACTACCTTGAAGAGGATATCATTCCCATTTAAATCCATTAATCCATCCATTTTCTGTTGCTTATCTAGGTCCTAGTCACAGGAGCAGCAGTCTAGCAAAGGCACGACCTCCCTCTCTTTTCAGCCATCTCCTCCATCTCTCCTGGAGTGAACACCAAGGCTTTTGCAAGTCAGCTGAAAGATTCAATCTCTCCACATGTCCCGGGGCTTCCTCCAAGTAGGACATTCCCGAAACACCTCACCCAGGAGGTGACCAGGAGCCATCCTAGTTAAGAGGTACCCACTTCAGCTGGCTCCTTTCACTGTGGAGGAGTAGATGCTCTATATCTGAACCCCTCCTGTGTGAATGAGTTCTTCAGTATACAATACAAAACACTTTAGCAAGCTCTTGTTTTCTTTGGGTTTTTTTTTTTTTTTTGGTTTGTCTTTTTGTTTTTATGCTAGGAAAATGGAAAATAGGCACAGTGACTTTTTGAAACATGCAAACACAATGTATACAATATGTAAACCAAATAGAGTTTTTACATTTCTAACAAATGTTAATTATATTTGGTTGGACCACCTTTATTCTTCAACATGTACTGTGAACTCCTTTACACAAACTTTCTTGCAATTTCTTTTAACAGTCTTCAGGAAAAGTTCTCCGGGCGTCTTGAAGCAGATTCCATAGTTTTTCTTGGATGTTGGATGTGATTTGTTCTGTTCTCTGTCAAGTTGATCCCACACTGCTTCAATATTGCTGAGGTCCAGAATGTGTGGAAGACTGATTGCCTTCCAGCGTGTGTCTTGGTAAAAAGTTGTGTGTTTTGTGTAGACACAACACTGGTTAATCCCATTAGGTGCCTTTTTTGTGCCTGAATTATTCATAGGTCAGGGTTTAGTGGCCCAACAAAAAAAAAATCAATCCTCTGAAAATGGACGGGTATAAGGACTAAAAGAATTAGCTGAACTCCTTGGAAACAAAATATTAAAAAATGAGAGTCGGCCAACGACTTTTGTACAGTGCTTTATATCTAAAGGAGACTGAAGACACGCTGCGTCTTATTTTTATCACTTGTATCAACAGTTTTATTCTTTTGGTTCTTTTGGTTTATAATCCTTACGAGACGGGGCCCTGGTAAACTTGGACCTTTGCTTTTGCAGTCTATATAGAGGTGTCAATTAAGATATTTTTTGACTTATCTTAATATTTTTATGCATGGTGTCAAAACATTTGGATTGCATTTCAAATTTTAAGCCAAAAATGTGACGTTTTCTAAACATAAGCTTTACTGTCTTAACCTAATCAAACAGTCTCTGAAATTCAAAAAACGTTACAAAACAAAGTGAAAGGCTAATGGTCCCACACTAGACTCAAAACCTATTTTCCTCGATGACAGTGAAATCTTATGTGCACTTTTGGTAGCAAAAAAATATGGTCTGTACAAGGTCTTAGTGAACGGGTAGGTCAACTATAGCTATAGCTTCAAGATTTATTACTATTGCAAAACAGGTGAGGTAGGTGAGTATGAGAAAGTAAAACCTCTTTGGAAAAACAATCTGTCCTCGTTTTATTCATCCTTTAGATGAAACAAACCAAAGTTAAGTATCAACAGTGACATGCTGTTAAAGTTTGCTAGCTCCCATCCATGGATTCACGTCAAGCTTCTTCCTCTTAAATTAGAGTTAAAAGACATTTCACTCTTAGCAATAATCTGCATAAATTTACACCTTTTAAAAATATGAATGTGCTGTCTTTCTCCTCCTCTGCCTCTTATCCTGTTTGGTAATTAGCCTTTGACCCCCCTGGGCTCAAGCAGGCGTGAAGACTGAAGGACAGAGATAGTTTAAGCGATGGATTTGTCATAGAAATTTCTCATCAGTCTGAAATCTTGAGGGCAGAGCTCCCAATTTATTACATTACAGAGCACATCTTGCAGCACTATCACTTAGGAAGGAAGTGTCAAGCAGAATCTGGCTTTGATTGTCGTGCCAACTCCATTTGCCTGGGTTTTACACCGTGCCCCTTGACTTTGCCATGTGTGGAGAATCACTAGATGCTGGTGATGGGCAGTAATTCCCTTGCCTATATGAGTGAGTGATCAGAATTCATATTAGCATCTTTACACGCTGATGGCAGCCTGTCACTCCAGGTGCCAAGTGGTCTCCTTGGACTGCAGTCAGTCAGTCACAGGGAAGAAGCTGCTGCCTGTTTTTATCCTGCCGGAGAAAAAAAATACATGTGTAGATTCATTAATTCCATTTAAAGGACAGAAAAGATATTTACTTTAATAAATAAACCAGATTTTAGTGCAAGCTGCTTTTATGCCTCCAGTCCTGTGATATTTCTATATCCAGAATAACATCCTTATGTTTGTATGTGGGTATCTGCAGGATTCCTCCACACCAAAAGTGAACACATTTTCTGTTAGCAGCTCGTGATTCTGTTGTATTGGTTTCTCTTTCTGTAATTTCATGAGATTAATGACACTGTCACACACTTGTGAAGCGTCCTTAACTAAGATTCAGCAGCATAATGTCCACTCCATCTTTGTTTCATTTTTTTTCCCTCCTCCATTGAAATGGCATTCCAATCAGCTTTAAGCCATCTTGAATCCCTCCTTGTTCTGGCTACTGCACAATGATGGTGCCAGTGTTGGGAGAATGTTTTTGCCAAACAGATGGAAAAGCATCACTGTGTTGCACACACTCATACACACATACTTCTCTCTTGGTGATTTCATGGCCTGCACTGACATTCAGTCATTCATTACAAAGTGAATTAATATGCCAGAGTTGCAGTTTTCCCTTAAAAACAGATGTCTGCGGAACATCTAATTAAGCCACACACCAAATCATTGCAGCTCGGTCATCTCCAACCATTTTTCCTCTGGGTAGGAAAGTCCCTCTCATACGTGTACAGTAAAGCTGTACTGGATGTAGATGTTGTGGCTGTGACCTCAGTGCCCAGTAACCTAAATCACTATTTAAATTATTCACACAATAACGACACCGGGTCACTCTATTATGAACATTATTGCTGAGAAATAGGCTGAGCTGAGGTGAAGGATGAGTCTTATCTTTTGCTGTCAGTCGGAGCATTTGTCATGGTAACGGGTTCCTCAGACCTGTGTTCGGGGTTTTCATTGAGCTTTACATAGCAGATTTATCACAGATCACTGGCTGATGTCAACGTCCCAACATTGAGAGAGATGACCGTCCAAAGCCGTTTGGCTTTAGTACTTTAATTTAAGGCCTGTTGATGCAGTGTGGACAGCGATCTGTTTAGTGCAAGCATACAGTACGTGTAAATCGACCTGCACATATGGAGTAAAATCGCATGTCGTGCTTTTCTGGAGTAAGGGTGCTGAATTCACTCCGCTGAGTGGCTTTGACATTAACATCTACATTTACTGATGCTCATGAAACTACACAGACAGAAAAAAACTTTCCGTTTGAGCCAAACAAGACAGAAGAACAGAAACTGTTTTCTCTGTCATTGCTCTTTTTTCCCTGTCAAGAAGCCAAACTCAATTTATGTCAAACAAGGTTTAAAGGACCTTGGGATTAAAGCCATAAACTGGCTGCTGTCAGACCTGAAGCCCTGCTAACAATTTAGTGCCAAACCAGCGTTGTTCAATATCATTTCATATTATATCATGTCACGACACAGTGACAGCTACACATCAGCCCAGTCACAGCTGGTTTGCCCTGAAGAACTCCTCCGATGTCGGCTCCAATCGAAGCTGACTCCACTTTGCTCTGATCTAAAATGGGAAATCTATCTGAAGTACTCTGCGGGGAGCGGCCACAGCTTTTGGTAACGAATGCTAACAGGTCGATCAGGTAATGAGAAGAGATATTTGAGGGGTGGGTGGGGTGGAATGGGGCTGGGGATCCTGTAATGGGCCTGCCAAAAGCCTTCACCGGCTCCATTATAACAGCTAGAGACAGTGCTAATGGAGTACTTGCCTATATACAGAAACAAAACAGCTACAGAGATATTTGCAGCACACAACTGGAATATTTCTTTTATATTCTCTCTGTGATGCCAATTCAGCTCAGTCCTATTTACGTGTGTCAAAGCCCACATGCGCTCTGGCGCAGATGCGATTCGTAAATGTCATTTTATGTTCACACCTGCAGTTTTAAATTGTTTGCTTGATCTATCGAACACACACACACACACACACACACACACACACACACACACACACACACACACACACACACACACACACACACACACACACACACACACACACGGGATGCTTGAACCAAAAGCTTTGTGAAATTTCAACCACAGACAAACTGTCTTTACAAGAATGATGAAGCAGGCAAGATATTGAGAACAAAATCACATTACAGTTAAATATCTGCAATTGCATGACATTAAAAAAACAGGATTTCAAATTGAGAAAACAGTGAACAGTTCTTACATATTCTAAAAATAATATATAACATATAATGAACCAAGCCAACATACTAATTACATTAACTGGTAACAATAAGCACGATAAGCACAAACTTCATGTGCTAAAATTAAATTAATGAGATTTTGAAAATTCCTTGGACGGGTTTCATTTATCAGTAAATTTAATACAAAGTAAAGTTATTATAAAACAAATAAATGAATGTAATTTCTTCCAGGTACAGGAGACATAAATTGTTCTACTTGAGTTTTCCTGTTGATTAAGGCTTTTTCATTTGTTTTTGTTTCTTCGTGTAACCACAGATTTTTAAAAAATATTTTTTTTAGTCCACAATTTACCTAAATTAAAATGTTATTTGGAAATGAATGATCTCACACACATGCTGATTCATCTGCATGCAAGTTTCGATGAATTCCTTTCCACTGTTTGATTAATTTGTGTGCACAAGATAAATGCATACAGTGAGCCAACACCAGACCTGCCTTTCATGCCAAAGCCAGGAAGGAGACTACAGAGTGGGACTTGGCTCATCTTAATAAGACGTAGGCTCCCTTGAAAACATTATGTGATAAATTCTGGGCTCCCAGAAGTACTGCGATATGGTGGTTTGTCGTACATTGTATTCCATGGAATAACAGTTTGTGTACTCGGTGTAGTAAAATGTGGCCTTCAAATACACATTTTTTCTCTGTATCCACTGGCTGCCTCAGTACAAACTGGCTCATTGAGCATCTAAATCCCTGAAACGTTGGCACAGTTCTGTTTGCAACTTTAGGCATTTTCCAAGAAATGTGCTCTTAAATGCACACATCATTATTTTACATACCAACATATATACTGTTTATATTGATCACAATTAATAGTGTGGTTTGAATCATCTTAATTGTTCCTTTCTGTCATAGTTATGTGCGTGTTTATGTCACCTATTTCATCTCAGAAAATGCCTTTTATTTCATTTCCACACAATTTGTTGTTTTGTCTATGGGCCTCTCACTGAATTGCACATTTGTTTGCAAAGATATAGACTAGAGACCCAAATCCAGGTTTGGCACTTTCCTTGTTCTGTACATCACCGTGTATATATGCTGCTATCTGAACGTCCCTTTAAGAACAACCTCTTGAGCAGAGAGTGATGGAAGAGATGTGAGACCGCAGGAGCAGAAGGACGATGGGACAATTTGTACAATTGGAGGAGAAGGCAGAGAAGGAGAGTGACAGAGGGAGGGTGAAACCTCCACGTGTTTGATGGTGATTGGAGACATCACTTACACAAACAATGAGGCGGAGGATGACAACATCTTCTGCATGACGAGTGTGTTTGTGAAGGCTGTCCTCACACAAGGAAATGGCACTTTGAATCATCCTCACGCCTCAGACATGTACGTACAATGACATGCACAAACACATCTGAAGTCACATGCACGCACAAAGAGATTTCACTTCACATTTTCCAGACTGATGTCATATAAAGTGTGTAACTGCAAGAGGTGGGAAGGAGACATAGGGTCACTTTGTAGGAGGGAGAGATACGCCTTGTTTGTCAGTCAATATGCAAGCACTCAAAGGTGAGAGATAAATGCTGCTCTTGGAAATACGGCCGCATCTGTAACCCAAGATCACTAGATTGTTTAAAAAGAGCTCTGCTCACTCTCCTCTTTCCATCATTGCTCACAGTTTGTCTTCCAAACATAAATGGCCTTGACAACTCACTGGTCTGTGGCCATTCCACAGCGCCATCCTTTTCCTTTTCCCCCTTTTGGGTAATCTGATTTTAAACTGTGGAAGTGGAGGCTCGCACATATTGAGTACTGGCATATCACTGAGCTAAGTAGACAGGCCAAAGTACTCTGCAAGTGGCTTTTGTCTTAGTAGCTGCATTACATATGGCTAACACTTTGAGAAAGGTAGAAGAAATAAAGAAAATCCAGCAAGCATAGTTCTCAGCAAAGTCTCCAGATAGAGGTTTGGAGCTGAGAAACTGCAATTCCCTTCCATCATCTAAAAATGATTTCCTTGAAATGTTTGAAAGTTTTCTTTGCCTTATTTTGAAGTAAACCACAAAAAGACCAAAAATCTATCATAATAAACTGAAAAAACACACAAGTTATGGTACAAAAATATGTTAGCTGTTCAAGTCGCTCAAAGGTCTCATATACAGCTTGTTGATCAAAAGGTCTAGACATAATGAGTTGGTATTAAAGTATTTCTCTATGAAATTAAATATTTCCAAAGTAATAGGCAGCAAGCAAACTCCATATTGTTGAGCAAATATCTTCTGTTATTATTCTGCTTTATCATAACATGTTTGTTTGCTTTAATCGTATATGTTTGGCATTAGCAAGCAACCCATCTGAATTCCAACTCACTTTAAACCAGTTCAAACAAACAAAAAAACAGAAGTCTCTGACAGAAAATAACTGTCATCAGTCTCACTTAAAAAAAGAAAGTGCTTCCTCTCTGAAGTCAAATCCAATTTTTGGGGCCCCATTTGCTGAAGAAAATGTTACCAAAATAAAAAAAAAAATGTGAAAAATGCCACAAATATATATTTTTGATTCATTTCAAATCGAATATGCAGCAGTTAGTGTTTGATTTAAAAATACATTAAAAACTGGGTATATATTTTCTTTTGTTCTCAAGAATTTTGCAAAAAATGATTAATGTGCCTGGATATTTAAATGAGATTCAGTCAAAAAAATAAGTTTAATGATAGAATGTGCTAACTATGCATTTACATAAAGTTTAAGTTCTTCTGCAGGTGGTAAAACCTTTGTTTGATCAGAATCTTCAATAAATCTCATAGACAGTGGCTTCTGTTCCCTTTACATGTAGCAATGAGACTGAACATAAATGAAACATTTACCTTACCTGCCTTCTATCTGCCTGTTAACACTGTCATATAACATGAATGCAATTTGTGCTATTCTGAAATCCCTTTCTTTAATCATTGATTGTTATTCTACTTGTATCAGTGCTATTATTTGTGATTAGTTGTTGCATGTAGATGAGGGGCTTTCAGATGCATGTGATTCCATAGACCTTTCCAGCTGCAGGTCAAAGTGCAGAACACCAGAGACACACACACTTGCACACACACTCAACAGCACCACTGGAGGTGATCATTTTTCAGTGCTCAGCGGAGCAGATGATGCAAACATGAGGCTTGAGCGCAATCCTTTAAGAAAGCCTATAGCACATTTTGTGATGCCTGGCGATATGGATTATGTTGTAGATTGGATGTTTCCCTAAGCAGATACCACAGAGCGCAGTTACAGCATGTTTCACACTAACTCGTGAGCACCCACGCTAGTGCCAACACGCGTGCTATAACAGGGCTCCTCCTCAGGTGTGGTCTTCCCAGTTACAGACCATCAGTTGTGCAATCCACCATATTCTACTGCCAGGCTAATAAATGACTCGTGTCAGAGGCGGTGTCAGTCTATTGCTTGCTCATTTTGAGCTTGCGTAGGGGTTGGAGAGGAGCTTTGCATTCTCTGCCGTTCTGCTCGGTGACTGGCAAAGTCCTGACTTTATTGATTTCTTTCTTCACTGCTCTTTGTCAAAATATCTAACTGCAGACCTTAAAGACCTCCGCCATTGCTCGACATCTGCAGCCACACACGGCTTCTCTTATAATGGTCGGCTCCGGCACTTTGTTTTTTGAAGGGGGAGGAAGGGATGATAGGCTGTGTGAGTGGAAGATGATTGGAGAACACAATCTAAAGCCTCTGCAGCTCTCTCTTTCTCTGTCTCCCTCCCTTTCTCTCTCACTGTTTTTCTCTGTATCTCTCTCGCACTCTCTCTCTATCTTCCCAGTCTGACACAGAGAAAATATTGTACACTGACTGGCTCCCATTGAATCCACGTTGTGATTCATCGCCCAATTTCAAACTGCCAAGCAGCTAAATTGCACCAGGTCTGCCAAAATTCATCCCAGGAACACGCAGGAGATGTGAAAAATTAAATGTCATCGTGGCACAGTGGAAAACTTTCACCTCTCATCGAGCAGAATATGCTCGCTTCATTCTGTACTGATGGATGATGGCCTGGGGCTATACTTAACCTACTTAGTAATGTCATGTACCGCAGAATGTGTTTACTTTTGAAAAATAGTGAGAAAACATAAACTCTATCAGAGCTTGACATCTGCGCATTCTTCCTCCAAATAAAGTGGCTTTTTATGTTGATGCAGGAATGAATTTTCCCCTTCATCAGACTTGTTTGCTGTATATCATGCACTAACACTGGATGTGTAAAATAATGTATGCCAGCTGAAAAGACGGATACCGTTTCTAAATAGTAGGAGCTATCTGTTAGGCTTCGGCGCTTACTGGTAGATCAAAAATGTTCTCACGTGGATCCACTTTAGCTGCCAATTTGAAGTTCTATCAGGGAAAGTTCAGGCAGTCCAGACATTTTGAAGAGATAAAGGTACATTATTGAGCGTGAATTAGAGAGAGGGCGAGAGACAATGGGTTGAAAAGCAGAAAAAGGATAAGGTTGGGAGGCAGGGAGAGGGTAGGAGGGCTGAGCGATGACTGGCTACTTTAGCAATTAAAATGTGGGGCAAAGACACAGAGGCTTGGTTTGACCGAGAGACTGCACCATTCATCATCCCAGCTGCCATAAAGCAGGAGTAGATGGAACCTTTGATTTGAGCTTCACAGGAACATAAATCAAAATCCAAACCATGGCCTGTCAGGGCCATCGCCAGAATAACCCATTTGAGAGAGGGAGAAAGAGGAAGAGAGGGGAGGTAAGGTTGGAGAGAGTAAAGGTAGTTACTTTTCTGGCTTTGCACTCCATCCCACACACACTCGCACACAAAGACACGTGCAGTTTACAGACACACACCTTTGTCCCTCCATATGTATTTGATGTTCAGACGCAGCTGCCTCACACCTCTCCGCAATATCGAATCTAGGGATCATTGATCAAGTGGCTGGGTCCTGTCAGTGGCCAGTGGTGTGCCTGACCCACCCCGCCCTGGCAACATCTACCCGTCCACCCCCCTCCTATCTTCATACCCTCGTATACAAGGCAAAGAACAAGGAAGTGAGGTCATGCCGCGTGTACAGCCATCCATCTAAATAGCATGACAACGACAGCTAATAAATCATTCATTCATTGTTTAATCTATTGTCTGCCAGGGCAAAAGTCATGTGGCTGATATGAAGACAGATTTACCCCATGCAGGTGGGGCCCGTTGGAGAGGGATTTTTACTGTTACTGGTTTCCTTATCAATTAGTAATGTGTTCATTATACCTTGGAGCAATTATAACCACTAATGATTGAAATAACACGGAGGCTCTTTTATCAAGTGAGTGCCAAAGTAATTTAAGCCAATTTAGTCATACATTTTATTTTCGCTGTAGGCTTTTGGGTTTGAAGCACTGTGATTGACTCGCTTTACTGAGTGAAAGATAAATGATTGCTCATCTACGAGTTATTTCAATGTTACATTCACCTGCACACGTGCCCGAGTGGCTCTAATAATACATTCATTTGGGAGGGTTGTGGATGAGGCCCCTGACTCACTAGCAAGGTCAGGGAAGGTTCATTTTAAATGCAACGTGCAATTCCAGAAGGATGAATATTTAGGTTCATCTTCTCCACTGTGAGCCATGTTTAATTTATTATAATTACAGAAAGTCTGAGTGAAGGCAGTGTGTTATGAGCAGAGGTAACAACCCTAACATAACCCTATTACGGAAGAGGTTATGTTCCCCCAGTGCAGAATCAATGTAAAACACGTGACCTGAAACAGCTCAGGACAGGTTAATGAGGCTACGTTTGGGACATGCATCTCATTAAGACAGCCAGAGGGAAGGTCAGTGAGCATCACTGTTTACCTTAGCCCACCTACTAACAGAATCATCTCACAAAAGCAGGACAAAGTGCTTTTAAAGACCAGCAAATCATCACACTGTTATGATATGACTCAGATACAAAAAAGCACCCGAGCACGCATTCCAGTTGGGAAAGGTCACAAGCTCACATTCAGCGGCAAACGCTGTCGCCATGTTTGACCTGTTGTTAAAGTGACAATAGCAATTGTTTTATGCCAGGTGACCCTGATACACAATATGATTTAGACGCTATAAAAGCCGATGAGGTAGCGTTGATCTCGAGAAGACTATCAATGCTGATGAATGATTGAGCTCGCGAGGTGATTGAAGTTGGGAGACCATGAGAAGATGCGTGTTCATTTATGTGGCGGTGTACGGCAGCCAGCAAGCGGTGTGTGGCACGCCTGTCTGTGCCCGCATGCGGAGCGTGGCATTAGTCAGTGTGTAAAGCCCTACCAGTCAGACGGGAGATGGGTTGAGGGAGATGAATGGGAGGCAGGTTCACTTTATTACTGTCACTCTGCTCTCTCCCAGTCTGCCTCAACCTCCCCACTACCACCCATCCATTAATCACATGTTACTGCCTCCTCCCTCCCTCTTTCACTGTCTATTTCTCCTCCCTCCACCTTCCCGCTCCTCCTCCATCTGTCCCTCTATTTTCAAACTCAAACGTACTGTACCTTCTCCTCCTCACGTTCCCTTTCAATCACAGTATCGGTTTCTGCCTCCAGTTTGCCACGTCCTCGTCCTGAGATCTGCTCTTCACCAAGCCCGTGCAGTCTTAAAAATGATTCATCAGCATAAGTAAGTGATTCTTTTGGATAACAGTGGAGTTTCTTATGGGACTTATGGCTTTTGTCCTGTGTCTCTGCTCTCTTCTCTTTACACCCACCTCCAGCTGGTAAATGGAGTGGTTCTTATAGTGTTTTTAAACACTCAAAGCACTTTTTAACTGTGGCTTTCCCTTCCTGAGCCTGGTTCTGTTAACAGTGAGTTCTCTTTCCCTCTGTCCCCCTTTGAGTTGTGTGATTTTTGAGGTTTCTTTCTAATATTGTAGGGTATCTACCTTACAATATGTAACGCCTTGAGGCACCTGTTGTTGTGAATTTGCGCAATATAAATAACACATAATTGAAAGAAACTGAACAGACTATCAGCTAGTTTCAGTCTGTTCAATTAAACTGGGTTTCGCTATTCAAACATTTTGAACACCTTGATTTTAACATTTCAGCCTCTACCGTCATTTTTTTTTCTGGGGTCAGAAACGACCAATTTTGGACAATAGAACTGAGCGCCAAGCTATCAGCTAGTTTAGTTAGCAGTTAGCATCTATGGACTGCACAGGTTCATAGCACAAACAGACATACCTGCTAATCAATCCAAAGTAACATGCTTGGTATAAATATACAAATTATACATTTAAAAAAAATGAAAAATTTTATGAATGAATAAATGAGCTTTACTCACTAAAACTGGAACACAAAGTTCTTGGACAGGCAGCAGAATAGACCATGTTTTAAGATTATTTAAATACTCCAAAAGCTGGACCTCTTGACAGCACCAGTGTGTGCTGTCAAGAGGTCCAGCTGTGTAACTTAGATTAGCTGAGGAGAAGCCCGATGACAAGACTTCAGTCAAATGTGTCCATATCCACTTTGAACTGATACTGATTACGCCTTTAGAAAAGCCTAAACAGAATTTAAACTGCTGATTTACCGCTGTTATGAAGGTGGAAATTACATAGGATTCAAAATCTCTGTTTTAAGAGTGACTTGGTTAAGAGGACAGCAAAGACTGTAGCAGTGAAAAAATATACACAACTGCACAAAAGGTTCTGCTCTGTGGTTTTGCATATTTAGGCAGCGCTTTCAGAGCCCGCCTCAAGTGGCCATTCCAGGAACTGCAGTTTTTGCCACCTCCGCTTGGTTCTTTTTCAGCCAGCCAGAATGGTGCTTGAATAAAACTTTTAAAATGCCTACAGATCATGTAAGCTTGTTACATATTAATTTAAATCAATATAATAAAGTTGATGTTTTAAGATAACAAGCTGGTAAAGTTGTGTTGTTCGACTGGTTTTTATTTTAGTGGAGTGTATTCTTTTATGTGCATTATAAAGCTGGGCTAGGTTTAAACTTACAGTCAGCTGGTGCAACTGGTTCCTGGTCCATAAGCATGTACACTGTTATAGCTGAAACACTACACATCAGTGTGGAGCAGCAGCATTACCCAACCCCTGCAGTGATGCCACCAGCCTTCCCTCTGTCCCAGCAGCTATCAGGCTCTCTGCAGCTCCCATGGGCCACATGTCAGACAGTAGTGCTGTGTTGATGCTTTTGCTACATACTGTATTTATATATATATAGCCAGCTAGCTCTTCCTCTCAGGGGTACCTGAACGAGCTGTGCGCTACGTGGATACCAGGGCTGAGGGGGAGTAGGGAGGGAAGAAGGAGAGGCCCCCATAGGCTGGCCGTGCCGCTGTTCCCCCGGATCCTATCGGCTAATGGGTCGGTAGGGATTTGGGGAGGGGGGTGGAGGTGGACAGAGACGGATGGCTCCTGACAAACTCACACTGACAGCCAGTGAATACAGGGCAGCCTAGCAGAAAGGTCAGAGCATGGATGGATAAAGGACCGCTTGACTTTCAAAGTTTCACCCTGCTTGGTGCCACCGCACTGTCAGTGTGGGGAAAGAAGTGTTTACGGCTCGTCAGTTGGTTTTTCTGTCAAGCTAGCCATGTGTCTTTGCTAACCACCTCTTCATCACACACATGAAAGTTTTAAATTCCCACAAATACTCATACCCTGTGCTGCACACAAACACATTTGCACTAACGGGCAAGAAATTTCTAAAGTGACACTGTCCAATTCCAAGTGCAGCACATATATGCAACAGCACTGACATTCTCATTAAGCCTTTAGTAAGCTGTGTACCTTCAAGGAGAAAGAATCAAACCCTCTCTAAATGAACTAATGCTGTTCTCACCCTGGAGGCTCAGTTACTGTGTGTGGATGTGTTTGTGCGTAGGTGATGTGTTTATTGACTCCAGTAGAGGAGTGGATAAGAGGCGAGGCTCTGACTGAAGAACACTGATCCAGTCAGATGTCACCGGCCCTCAGAACTGCCTCTAATGGGGCCCCAGGGACTCTCTATCTCTCTTTCACCCTCTTCCTCCTTCTCTCCCTGCCTCAATAGCTCTCTAAAGCCAATCTCTTTTTTGTGTATCTGCCCCTGGCATTCTGTTTCTATTGCTTTGTGTATTACTGAAGCTACTATTACATGTGTGACTTAATGTTTAAATCTGCTACATAAAGTCTCCCCTGCAATGTTACTGGATGAGGCTGAAAGATTTATTACATTGTAAAGAAATTGTTTGAGATTTCGGAATTACCTGTATTTGATTTTGTTGGAGAAGTTTGGAGAAGTCGCCTTTGCCTCTACTAAGACATTAGCATAATATAACATAACATAACATAATAACCAATGTAGACTTTAAATAGGAAAACCACAAGGTCAAAATAAACACGATGTATTGACTTAATGTTTGGTATTATGATATAATAATTTAAGAAATTTAAAGGTAGCTGAACAGTTTACTGTAGCTTAGTGGCTGCAAAACTCCCAGTGAGACGATGAATAGACATACGGGTGTATAGACAACTTATAAAGCTACAGTTACAAGTGTCATCTTTCATATTGGATACAATAATAAAGTTCCACTGAATAGTTGGCTAATCTCCCTTTGAAAACTCTCACCTTGACCATTTTAAGCATGGCTGTTATGTATTTACATTTTATGCTGGCTGCACCATTTATAGCGACTTTCTCGTGTGCATCTGTGATTACCACTGACTTCAAACTTGTGCAGAGAGCAAACACAAATGTTGGTGTCATGCTCACCTAACTTTAATGTTGAGGTGTCAAAGGGTTAGTCTCCTGCTACAAGCCAGACATAAGCTTTCACTGCCTCAGTAGACTACTTAAGAGGTGCCACATTTTAATCAGCAAGAAAGAAAATTTCTTGTATAATCAATCTTAGCTTGGCTACATTTAACCAACTAAAAGGGATGACCTACTATGCCAGGGCAAAAATGCCCCTTGCAGTCCAACTTACAATTGACTGTACGATTGCTGCCTGTCATTCACCTTTCTAACATTTCCTGTCTGTCTCTCCTGCCCTGTCAGAATAAAAAGCAGCCTAAATAATCCAAGTAGCAAAAGTGCTGCTGATATGAAATGCCATATATTCTGCAGAAGCTGCAACAGCGTAGTGCAATCATCAGTAAATCTACTTTATTCATTCTTTTGACTGATATGTCACCTAACATTTGAGATAAAGCACATTCTGCCTGATTACTTGTGAAACTGTCCACACTTAACCACATTTGATTGCTTACTTAGTGTGAGTCTCATCATGCAAAATCAGCGAGGACACAACTCGTCAGCGGACCGGAGGAACCGGAAGGGACAGTTCCCGGCAGGACATCCACTCCTCCCACCGCTCCCAGAAGGCCATGCTTCAGCCATGTGTCCATCATCACTGTCGGGAGGCGTCCATTTTTGAGTCCTCGCGTCCTCCATCTGAGGCACCCCTGTCTCTTTGACGAGTCGTGTGACCTTTTCCCCACGTCAGGTGTCGTGCTCGGTTACGTCAGGGTGGCGGCTGAGTGTCAAAATGTGGTCCTGTTTGTGTCGGTCGGCTCCGTTAATGGTTTTACCCAAAGAGCACCGCTTTGGAGTCAAACAGGATCTGATGTGAGATGACAGGGGTGACAGAGACAAGGCCGGCCTGGCTGTGTTCTACGAGGTGGCCCTGGCTCGACAGGAAGCATCCTATTAAGACACGACACACTGTTCATTATCAGCATAGTGGAGAGCAGATCTCAGGATGAAATAGTGTATCTGTACGAGGGAGTATGTGTTTTTGACACCTCAAGACAAGCGAAGGGCACTGAGGAGGCAACAAAGAGGCCCAGGGAATCATTTGCAATACATCAGTCAGATCACATGTGAAGCTACAAAGGATAAAATGCAGGAGACTAATGTGAAAGTTGGGATGCATGTGTTTAGAGGATGCCTCTGATCCTACACAGTCAGTATAAGTCGTAACCTCGTTTGTTCTCTCTCATTAGATTTTTAGATGGCTCAAAACAGCCTGTGCTCACACACCATTGCCTGACCATGTTATATCTGACTGGGACACCAGAGCTAGCATCCGCTGGGCTCCCCTGAGGCTTCCTTCTCACCCCTCACTGTTACTGTACAATGACTGGAACTGGGGTCAGCCAAATGCCCTATATTTTCCTGTAAATTTGCAACACACTGTAGCATTCAGGACCAAACACTATTTGAGTGCTATGTGTCATTATTCTTGTGTCACGATTTTCTTGGAAGTGCATTAAAAGGGGCCCTAACAAATGTGATTTGAGAACACAGCTACTCCTTTGTGCAGCATATTTAGAGAAATATTTGCTCGAGTGAAACACCTCTTAAACGGAGGGTTTGTTCCAGCGTTTAAACCTGTTTGAAAGACCTGTTTGAAGCCTCGAACATTTGGCGTTAATAGGGCAGAACGGCAGGGTGTATTTGATAACCACAGCAGCTACAGTATGACATCCACAGCCAAACGATGGCTACCAGCTCTGCAAACAACCACCACACCCTCGATCCATTTTTATTGTATTTGAGCAGCAGTGTTATATTTCCTGGCCTCCCCTTAGCACCACACACACAGGGCACTCCAAACAAAAAATCCATACTATCGACCCGCCAATGTCACCACAATTACTCTTCCCAAACAGCCATTGAGGACAAATTACATCTGCACTGCCTTTTCACCCGGTCACTATGGCTGAGCAGTAGCCCCCTCACGACACCTCCTCCTCTCAGCCTCTTGTCTCCGTCCCTCCATTTGCCCCCTAACTGAAGTCTGGACGGAGATACGCAGAGAGGGGTCGCAACAGGGGACGGGGCAACAAAAGAGCAAAAAAGGACTAGCAGCTTAGACTACCTCAACACTTCATGAAATATGGCTTCAGCTTATCAGTGATCACACAATTTCAGGCCCTCCGGGCTGCCACCAAATGTGCAACAGTTATTCTGCCTGAACACTCGCTCATCAAAGCAGATATTTTCCCCCACATTGACATCTAGCGTGGGCAACCAAAAGAAAAAAACAAAAAAACCCTGCCTGATATTTGCATATGTCGTATTAGAATGGGTGATGTTCAAATATCATCTTCGTGCCAGTGGCAGATTCAAGCTGAGAGCTGCATCTTCCTCTGCACCCGGGCAGGCCTCCAGTGGTGAGAGGTAATCTCGCTCTGAGGTGTGAAGAAAACCACTTCCCATGTTTACATGAATACAGAAGCCCAACACCACAGAAAACCCTCTGGTATTGATTTCCCTGTCTGTATACACTGCCAAAATCATTTATTCACTATTGGCAGCGGTACTAGCAACAACCAGCGTTTAATGCTCTTAGCTATTAAGTTTCTTTGCAAGTAATCTCAGAGAACGTTGTCCCCCCTCCAACAGCAGACAGGGTGATTGAATTTTCCTGATGTTACGATGGCCCAAGAGGACATTTAAATGACTTCTGGTGCAGGTGGCGTATACCTGGGTGTTGGAGTTTGATTCTGTTTCAGACGCTGTGTAAGGTCCCCATTCTGAATCAGGACCATCAGTCACCGCCCACACACACACACACACACACACGCACACGCACACACTCACATTGCCTTTTACCTTCATCTTAAACAATGAAAGGCTCTACACTCTTTTAACTGTAATAGCTCCAATGCCATCTACTCAGTATTTCTCCTCATAGAAGCAGTCGTGCAGAACTCTTTCTCTCGGAGGCACATCAGCCGTTTCGATTAGATTTTCTACAATATTTTAAAGAATCAAAGCAGGTTTTTACTTAATGCCCTTACATGTGGAGCAACATGCAAAGGTGTTTCTGGGGTATCTAGAAAAGAAAGTAAATGAATATATCAGTCAGTTTATTAGGGATAACTGTCCTCCAAGTCAAGCACCCACTGCAATATTTTCCCCCAAAAGGTTTCGCTTTGCTCTTGAAGAAATAAATGCTGTAAAGAAAGAAAGAAAAATAAAAGCGAAATAAATAAATCTTTGTTTTGCTGGAAGACGTGGAGGCATGAAGTCATACATCAACAAAAATCTCATATTCTTGAACATGAAATATTTGAATGACACAAGCTATTTGACAGTGTCACTTTCAGAAAAAAATGTGTACGGAATAGGCACCGAGAGATTTTCATATTCCGTAGGGGAAAAGATGCAATTGTATTTTTGCAGATACTTCCACTGTGTTTAGGCTCGAGATGATCGAAGCAAAGGCAACGTTTCAAACAGTTTTGTACAAAATATTTATCCAAATAAATCAAAGCGCTTCCAATTCACATGACAACCTATTAAGCTCCCTCTCTAGATTTTGCATTAATGCACAAATCTGCATTGTAACACTAAAGCTCCACCTATCAAGAGCTTGTGCGTGTGTGAATCATTCATGCATCTGTAAGTGTGTATCTGTATGATATATGGTGATCAGTCACAGGAGGGGTTTTTACTGCGTGATTATTTCTGCTGTGACACTAACGAGCTTCGGCTGCAGATCCACTGCAGACCAATTACACCGGAGAAGAGGCTGCTTGCTTATTACACTCGGATAATCAGTGGGTTTTACCCTCCATGTTACAGCTCCTGCTACACACATGAACATTTGATTTTCTCAGGATGTGCATGACTGAGTGGTGCATTTATTTTCCTATATATGTGTGTGTTTGTCTCTCTGCGTGTGCATATATTACAACTCTGCTATTCCGATAGACAGCAGGCCATTGTATGTGATGCTGTGCTGTCTATATCGTGGAGCTCCAGCTTGTTGATTTATCACTTCTGCATTTTGTGCCAGAGCTCTCCACTTGATTGTGTCTTTGGTGCACTAATATGCCACCTCTGCATGTGTCACATTGTGACCGGGTTCTGTATGAGGGATTTGTGACTGGAGGGGAACCTTGCAAGCAGGAGACCTACGAGGACAGAGAAGATGAGGGGAGAAAGAGGGATTAAAATCTCTCTGTATTCAGTGATTGGGTTATTCTGGAAAGCACTGTCAGCACTTTCCACAAAGAGTTGCAGAAAACCAAAAAGGGGGGTTGGGGAGATCTTTTGATGTACTGTATACTGTACCCGTGTGCATATGAGTGCATGTGTGTGTGTGTGTGTGTGTGTGTGTGTGTGTGTGCATGTGACGCACTCTAATCACCTTAATTATTTCCTCTAATTACCTGCAAACAGCTAATGAATTCCTCAGGAATCCTATCATGTTGTGTATGTGCTCACATCATCATCCGTTTTGCACGGCTGCCATTAATTTGCTCATAAACAAATACAATTAGCATAAAATGTTTCATTACAGGCTCATATATCCGGTTTAGTCCCTGGTTAGGGTACGAAACAGCTCACCAACAGCACACACAAAAAGACAGCATTTTTCTGCATTTCCCCTCATGCCTAATAAACGGTTTGATGAAATGAATGTGGATTAGAAAAATATTTCACGGTGTGTGTGTTTGTTGTCCTTGCGGATGCTTATGTGTGCACTCGTATCCATGTTTGCGCACGTCTCTGTTTGTATTTGTGCGTGTTGCTTATTTTTTCTGCTTTATAAATTTTCCATCCAAGGTCGTCTGGAGAAGAGGGACAATGGACTCGGTCCTGGGTGGACTGATGATGAATGTGTACATTTCATGACAACAAAAGCATAATGACCTTATTCTATAATGAATGGATTCATCATTAAAAATCTCTGGCCTGCGGCAAAGTCTTTTTTGCATATTCTGATGTCACGTCCTCTCTGAACATCACATGCATTTGTAGTCTACGCCTCTGGAGCAGTGCGTGTGTACGAGTGGGTCTGTGTGCATGAGCTAGTGTCTGCATTCTTATTTGTGCAGGTATACCTTTGCATCTCCTCACATGCATGCGTTTGTGGTACCTGAGGAAACTATGGCACACGTTCCCAGCTCAAATGGACCGGTGTTTGAGCCCTCTTTGTCGCAGACATGTTTCCAGACATCTTCAAGATAGCAAAGTCTGTACACGCCATCTTTCCTGTGACAGAGATGAAACCTCCAGCTGAGACTACTTAATGTCACCAAAGCTCAACAGTGGGAAACTGTTTATCAAATGTATTGAAATCTTCATTGCACGTTAAATATGATCTGAAGTGTTAAAATGTTTTCTATATGTCTATACTAATAATATAACATCACAGCTACTTCACAACATATTTTAGTAATTTTTTATTGATTAGGACCAAACTACTGTTTCAAATCACATTTGATTGGTTTTATTATCTCTTGCGGAGATTTTTTATTTTCTACTCCCCTTTATTTCAGTCATGTTGTGGTTTTAGTCTGCTAAATCTATCCAAACGCTATTATAACTAAAGTGGTTTTTATATTAATGCATCAGTAATACTAAAATAATAGAATAACACTCAAAAGTATTATAATCTAAATTATTATATTAGGGATTTACTGCTGATACTGCTCACCAGAACTCCTACTTGTAATTTAATCATTTTATATTGAATTATTATTCTTAGTAAAAGCCTATTTTCAGCTTTCCTGCAGCCAGCCGGCACCCTGATTTCACATTAAAAGGCTTCACAAACATAGCGTGATTGATTGACAGCGGTCAATTATCAGGTCCTCTCTGGGCCGTATTGATCTCTGTGCAAGATTAGTATCTTTTTCTCCAGCTCTCTGTCCTGCAGGTCATGTTACATGGTCTGACCCTGCCAAGGATACAAATGGCATATACATCTCCTGAACCGCTCCAAATGTCACCTGCCAGACAGGCGCACAGAGGATGAGGAGTCTTTTTTTTTAACGATTGTTTTGCGTGTGTGTGTTTTGTTTTTTTTTTGCAAAGTATGCAGAAGAATAGACAGATTGTCAGGAAACACGAGGAAAGAACAGGGAGTGGCCTGCAGTAAAAGACCAGGTACGCTGAGGTTAATCATTTAGCTATGACGTCACCTCTAGCGTAGAGGGGTTTAGGAGTAACCATACATAATGGAGAATGCAAGCTCATAGGTCTAAAGGATCACGATAGAGATGCTGCTTGTTATACAATGATAATTATTTCATCTGACAGCCTTAGATCTGCTCCTGTTTTAGGAGCAGATGAGTCCTGCTTCAGGATGTGTGCTCTGCAGGTCTACGTTTTCAAGAGGTGAATCAGGTAAAGAACATTCAATTAGACTATCTAACACAGAGTGACAGTCTTACCGAGGGCTCGACCACACCAGTGCATTTCGCTGATCTGCCTCAAAAAACCCACTGAATTTAGAAGCCACAGTGGCTGTACTGTACAGCAGTGGGGGGGAGGAAGCGGTGGAGTCCGGGTGCCAAGTTGAGAATTCAGAGCTTTCCTTCTGTCTGTAGTCAGGTGGGATGACAGGGGGCGAGTGCTGGTTGGTGGCTCTCCGGCGGCTCTGACAGCCTGTCACAGGGAGATCACTGCCACATGCCTGTCTGTCCACAACGCTGACGGCTGACCCGTCCAACACGGCCCGGCCCGCTGGTCATGCCATCCCTGTCTGCTGTCGGACGTCTCTGACAGCTGACAAGACACCTGGGACACGGCCGGCAGGGGCCAGAGCGCTGCTACCTGTATAGACATCAGGATTTACTGCTGCCAAGGAGAAGAGTGTGGAGAAGGAGGAGGAGGAGGGAGCATACACAATTTATTTTCAATAAAAGGATCATATACTCTGCTTTCTCAACTCTATATATATACATTATATAAATTTGCCTTCAATTGATGAACCTTTCTCAGTAAAATTAATCCAGGACAATTTAATTCAGCATTTTCCTTAAACTAATACATGCAAGTTGCTCTGTTTGCACACGTGTGCACTAATTACATTTTTCACTGCATAACTCCCTTTAGATGTGGAGACAAAGGAGGCTGATGGCTGGAGTCTAGGCTACTGAAACATATGGGCCATGTCATTTATCACGTCCGCTGGTGAAGGAATGAGAGCCCATCAGTGGCCTGGCATTGATCCCTGCATGGGCCAGCCATTGTTTTCAGCAGCACCTGGTGGAGTTCTGTCTGCAGTATAGGGGAGGAGGAGACACACAGAGGGTGGGAGAAGATTAGTCTGGGGAGGGAGGTGTTAACATTTTCTGGGCTACTCATTAAAAGTCACAGAAAAGTAGAAACAAGAGAGAAGTTTGACTTTTGATGCTTTTTTCTCTCATATTTCTTTTCTTAAAATAAGGATCTTTAGGGTTTTAGTCCAGTTCTGTGGATGGATAGTGCCTTTTTTATCCTTGATTTTATTTTATTTTCAGTGTTATTTAATTATTTTATTTAGTCTTTTTAATGAGCTGTTGGATATTTGAAAATAAAGTATTTATCCATCTCCAAAGTGTTTATGAAATGGTGGTAGCTGTATGTATCCTTCAATACTACAGCTCCCAGAATTCGGAGGACTAGAAACACTCCACAAAAACTACTTTGTCAGAAATACTAAATAAAAGCAACCAAACAAACTCACACAGTAGATGCGAGAAACAAACAGTGAAATTTACAGGGCTAATTATAGAGAGTCAAGAATGACTTCTGTTGCAAATGTGCCACTGGTTTGATTTTAATTACAATCTGACAGACTTTAATTATCATTGTGTATTTTACAGTAAATAAAACAATCATAAACTCTAACCTCACAGTTATGTGTACATAAGTAAGTAAGTATATGTTTAGTGCTTTTACAGCATTCGGGAAACTTGCATTATGACTATATATCATGTCTTTAAGATTAATCTGTCATCTTGCCCTAAAATGTAAGAAGATGGTAATAATTAACATATGAGTGAAAGTAAGAGTAAAGAAAGAAAAAAAAATTTTACTATAATATTCCATTTCTTGGCAATGTTCGGGCTTACCAAGAAATCATGTTTACATGAACATAGCTAATATTTCGAGGTGTAATGCTCTGAAAACACACACACACATTTGCTTGCTCAGCATTGTTTGTCTGCAGTAATTCATCACGCAGGCTTTGAGCTATTGATGGAGCCAGCATCCTATAGCAGGCCCTTGTCAATGATTCACTCACTAAGCCCATCTGTCAGGCGCCCTCTGCTTCTCCCCCTCTTCGTCTCAAACACCACTGCTGTTCAGCTCGACCCTCCTCTTCCTCGGTGATGGATGGACAAAGTCCTCGATGGCCGCAAATGGCCGCATTCAACGCAAGAGCACCTCACTGATTCGTTTGTTGTGTAATCCTGCCTTAAAAATCCAGTTAGTTCTTGTCTCAAAGTCACCTGTGGCACAGACCAGAAACCATTTACAAGGCTGAAAGAGAAAGGCTTTGTGGGAAGGTGACTTCTGGAGGTGATTGGTAACTATTTGAGTATTCGCAGCTTAGCTGAGGAGAGTGATCAATAAATCAGCTGCTCTCAGAATCCATCACAATTGTGCCACTAAATGTTCTTAATGCAGTCAGTGATAAACTATGGCCAGAGCACTTCTGGAAGGATCCGGTGCATCCTTGCAGAGCACATTGCTCGAGCACTGAATCACATGGTGAGGGGATGAAGTAACTCTCTGGGACTGAAAAGAAACCTGAGGATCCTGATGTGAGCACAGATCAGTGGTGTGGGGCAGAGCTCAGGTGTGGCAAAGAGTGCCATCTGTGGGCTGATCATGAGAACTGCATAATGAGATGGGATAAAATCAAACTGAAATCTCGACTTTCCTTTTTTTTAAATCACTCTAAGTTCATTCTTAATACTTAGGACAGGAGCTGGAAAATGTTAACACAGCAGCTGTTTATTGGCTTTCTGGGAAATTTCAACTATATCACAAATAATTTAAATAAACACTTAATTGTCACATGTTTCTGATTGTTTGGTCAACAACTGACTAGCCTGATACAGGTCAGGTCAGAGGTGTAGGGCCCTAACAGTGCTCCTCTTATTCCTCCTTGCACAAAGGAGCAGATACTGGTCCTGCTGCTGGGTGGATGTTCATCTACCACCCTGACCATCATGCACTGGCCCATTTCTTGGTATCAAACTGCCCAGACTGTGCTGGGAGACATTCTCGTCACGGCATGAATGAATGCGCCATCCCAGGGGAGCTATTCAACCTGTGCAAGTTGATTGGGCCCCATGTGCCAACTCATGCTATCAGTAGTGACAAGGACACTTGCAAAAATCAAAACTAAGAAAAAGTCAGGAGGGATAAGGAGAAAGTAATGGTCTGTGGTCCAAACTCGCATAACTGTTGACTTTTTGAGGGTTGCCTTCCTGTTGCCTCTCATATGTTGTCCGATTAATTTGCACCTAAGCAGATAAAATAGGTTCAAGCAGTTTATCCTTAACAACTAGACCAACTCGATTAAACGTTTAACTGACTTTTAGTTATACTGTGACGATCAACTGTTTCCAAAATGTTTACTTAACTTTTTTCAGAGCAGTGTACAGGATATACTCCAAAACTAACTGCAACACATGCACACTAACATCGAATATAATACTGGGTTAGTGCAACATACATTTAGTTTTTTAATTTTATTTAATTTAAAATCTCGGTATGGTAGAAAGTTGAGAAGAAAATCCAAAGCAGAGAGTTGAAACAGAGCTCAGTTTAGTTTCAGTCTATTTTCAGAGTGTTTAGCTCTATTTAAAAAAACAAAAACAAAAGGAAACTATGATACAGAGGAATACATATTACAGTGGAACAGAGCCATTCAACCGCCCCAGTCTCATTAAACACTGAAGCACTGTGAGCAGCTTTGGTGTTGACAAACAGACAAAAACTAAAATTAAAACCTTTGCTGCATATTTTTTTATGTATTTCAAATTTGTGTGCTACATTTTTTAACACCTGCCTTTACATTTCTGTTTAATTTTAGTTACCTATGCTACATTTGGACTATTCTCCCAGCTGTTTTAATGGGGAAGATTAAAGATCTTTAAATATTTTCTTGCAGAGATTCCCTTAGTACCTCTATCTATCAGTTAGTCTATCGCCAACACACAACTACACAAATTCTTTCAAATACAGTGTTGAAACTGATTCATCGACCATATCTCAGGTTAAGTACAAACTAATTGATCTCTAATTCTTCTCGTTCACTCCACTTATTTGTTAACGATATTGTTGCAGTGTGCAGTGATTAATTGAGGCCATACATGGTGCATTTACAGTAAGAACCATGTCAGCAAACCTCTGGCAAAAGCAGGTTTCCTTTCCATCCATTTTAAAACAAAAGACTGTGAGGTGAAGCATAGTTGCTGCATCTCCAGCTGTGCAGAGATCACCGCAGCTTTCACTCACCCTCTGAGAGCCTGGGCCCTCAGCAGTGACCCCCCTCACATCAAACTTGACTGCTCATGTCCTGTCTGCATGCCGAGTTGTCGTGTAGGCTGTGTCGCTCTGTCACAAGACATGTCCCACATTTGCAGCCGCCACCGTTGGCCAGCAGGATGAGAGCGTCTGTCAGGAGAGCTGACACGCATGCCACTTTACTGGGCGACTGACAGAGGGCCACGCCACACTGTCACTTCTTCCAGATCTATTGCCTGAGGATAAACACGGACACACACACACACACACACATACAAAGAGACTCACGCATGTTAATAACACAAGAGTAAACAGAGTTGGAATCTCAGAGAGTGACTGACTGACAGGCTGACTGGGTGACCGACCAGGGCTGAGGAAGCTGGAGCACTGTGTCACCCCTCATTCTTACAATCTCCAGCTGTCACATCAAACACTCTGCTCCTGTGTTGCTCCTCCTACTTACTCAACTCCACCACCTTCTCCCGTCCCCTACCTTACGTACTGATATCTCATCAGAAATATGTACTGCAGCGCTAAAACTCACAGTCCCAGCATGTTAGTCTTCATGTGTACTTTTTAAAACATCATTTATAGTACATGGCTGTATCTTACATGGTTCCTCCTCCTATTCATTCTGTTGGATCTGTGGGGCGTTGTGTTTTTAATAGTTCTTACAGACTTATGAAAGGGTTGATTTTACTTTCCAGTATGAGTCCCATTACTTTAATATTACTCCATAACACATGTAAGTGTTCTGAGACCAATTGATGCAGTTTTATTAGATCCTTTTTATTTATTTTTGCTTGATCTAAGGAACAGCTGCTCAGCACTTCAATTTAGTGTTAAAAGACATGCTGAATGTGTTTTGACACTGTCTTGTTAAAAAAAGGAAGTGAGACCCTCCCTAGCAAGCTGTCACCCCGATGGCAGCATATCTTCATATAGTACTTCATATATTAGCTATTTATCATTCAGTCATTATTATTGGGGTCTTCACAGGTGTGCAAGTTCCCCATACTATGCAGACTAATGTGCACTTTACCATCACGGATGCTGGCTTTTAAACTCTGCGTTCATGTCAACACTTTCCACTTCACAATTGAAGACAGTGAGCATATTTCTGTATGCATTTTTGGAGGGGTTGTATTGTTTTAATTTGCATCTGTGGTGACAAACTTTGTTCACTTGCAGCAGTTTTCAGATATGTGCCTGAATTCACCCAGGCTTCCACTTTAGGTGTCATGGTGGTGCAGTATGTAGCATCTCTCAGCAAGAAGGTCCTGGGTTTGAATCCACTGGATGAGTTCCTTCTGTGTGGAATTTGCATGTTCTCTCTGGGTATTCTGGCTTCTTCCCACTGTCCAAAGACATGCATGTTCGATTAATTATTGATTCTAAATTGGCTGTAAGCGTGAATGTTTTCTCTCTCTCTCTGTTTTAGCCTTGTGACAGACTGGCTACCTGTCCAGGGTGTACCCTTCCTCTCACCCCATGATATGCTGGGAAAGAAACCCCCAGTGACTTTCAGGTCCACAGGGATATTTTAAATGTTTTTATGTGATCCTTTATGCAGGTAGACGAGATCCTTTTCAAAGAACCCCACAAAACATTTTAGTTTAAAAAAAAATTTTACTCAAAAAAAGGGGGAAAAACACTCAATGCCCTCCCCCAACCAAAAATAAATAAATATTCAAATCAAATACATAAATGTAAGCAACAATTGTTGAATTTAGCCCCTCCATTGGTTATACAGCAGCGAGCCTCTATGATGCATCAATGCTTGTACTGGTAATTTCTGCATCGTAAATGCCTTATGTATACACTTTGTGTTCATTTTGTCCGGCAGCCTCACCTCTGTCAGTGCGCCCCAGGGTGGCTGTGGCTACAATGTAGCTTACCATCACCAGTGTGTGAATGTGTGTGTGAATGGGTGGATGACTGCATGTGTAAAGCGCTTTGGGGTCCTTAGGGACTAGAAAAGCGCTATACAAATACAGGCCATTTACCATTTCACTTTGTCTGTAATGCTTCTTTGTTATTAGTAAAGAAATTATTTCAATGAAGCTTTTGTTTCTTTTTCTTTTAGTGTGTGTGTGTGTGTGTCGTATTTTTACTTACAGTAAATCTGGATACACTGTCTGAAATTTGATATAGGAACGTATGACTCTAATAGATTTTGTGGTACTTAAGCCCCTCATTGCTGGCTCTCCACTCATTTGCTGTGGTTTTCATTTGTAAAAGCCCCTCAGGTGCTGTTGTAGTTGCACCATGGGATTGCTGTGGTACAGTATATGGAACAACAGTGTCCTCTAATGGCTGAAAGCTAAATTACGTCCATTGAAATAATTAATGGAAAGATAATGTTGTTGTTTTTTGGTAAAGTAAATAAATAAAATAAAAATAAAAAAGTAGTTTTGGGAGCAAGGCAAAATTTTTAAAAACCTCATTTTCAGTCTCAAACAAAACCTACAGGGATGTCGCATCTGTTCAACAGTGGGCACCAACACTGAGGTGTTTGGAGACTCCGAGTCTTGGAAGTTAATTTGTGATGATAAAAAATGCTGAAAGAGGGTCAGAAGCCAAGTTCTATTCAGCTTTTTTTTAAATCCAAAATTATCTGGTAATGATATTTAACTGTCTAAGTGGGTATACTTACTTAAATACTGAAGGAGTGAAACTGAAATGTTTACATTTACACTTATCGTGCACACAATACTTGACCGACTTTTAATAAGTGGAATATTATCAGGGCTAAACTGTGAATCATGATTCCAGAATAGAAATACCCATTCCTCGGAAATCAACCTGCGTGCTCTGCAGAAATGAACTGAATCAGAAACAACAGCTCATACTGAAAATAATGAGATGTTGTTTATGGGAAAAGTGGTGCCAGTAGCCTGCCAATAGATGGCAGTGTGCATTCATGCAATGCATTTATCTTAGACAGGAGTGAACAAAAGTAGAGCAAGTGCAATTTAGTAATAATAATATTAACACAGAGAAAAACATGTAGCATTACACGTATGTAACATGCAACAATGATCTTTAAGTTTAGGCAGAGATATCTGGTATTTCGTGTGTCTGGTTCGCTGGTTTCAGACTGACTACAAAACGAGTAAAGCTTTTTAGAGACTTACGGGGAGTCAAACCCGCCCTCTGAACCTCTCATATCTCTTTGCATGATGCATTATGTAGGTGTGCCGACAGACAGGAACATCAGGCCCAAGCAGCAGCTCTGTGCGCTTCCCCAGCGGCTTGCTCCAGTGTCACAGTTGTTTAACTCCAGTAATGCAGGCCAATTAAGTATGATGTAGGGCTGCCTGCTGGGACCCCCGCACTTTGAGTTCTGGAGACTCCCAGAAGCTCAGGTCAGGAGGCTATAGGCTCTGGACATGAATGATTAATCCTGAAATTGACTTTGTTTTTCTCATCAGAGGCCCCAGTTGCTGGTAATAGTTAGCTGAATAAGACAAGAACAGCTGTTCCAGCCTCATCATCTAAATAAAACCTGGAATAAAGGAAAGATCGTACCTATGTGTTACTTCAGTGATGATGAAAGTTAGCTTCAACTTCAAAAGCTGAAAACTTGAGCATCACTAATTATGAACTCGTATTTGAATGAGAGCAACTTTGAAATATTATCAAAGATATTCATTTATTGAAAAGGAAATAGATAATACAAATGAAACAAAATCGTTTTTTTCACATAATTAATTTCATGAGTCATTGACAGCAAAGAAAAGTTATCTCACAGGAAACTCATTTGGAGTCTTGCTTTCAGACGTTACTCTTATGAGTTTTATGACATGAGTAGTGTTGACACAGAGTGCTTCCAAAAAGTGCTTTCTGCAGAGTAAATACTGTACAGTGCAATGCCAAGTAAACAATACATCACATCTGATCATTCATTGGTAAACATGGTTCATATCAAAGAACATAAATGTTCAAAGTTTCATCAATACAGTACATTTATAGCAGACTTCACAGAGACCAAACCTCCCAGTCTCAAAGTATATCACATTTAATTATCTCCCTTTGGATTTCAACCAACGACTTTTGATTCCCGTTGCTTTTTTTTGCAACTTTCAGTTCTGTTTCTGTGAGTGCAACCTCATCCGCTTTTCTCGCAGTTCGGCTGCCCCCTGCTCTCCTTCAGTTTGTCTCTCTGGCCCTCCGGAGTCTTGGAGTCTCTTCTTAAATCACTAACCACAGCTCGGAGGTTTTTGAACCTGTCCAGCCGAGTGCTCTGGGCTGCCTGAAGTCTGACTTCTGAACCCTGAGTTGCACTTAGGGAGCTGAGAGAGCGCACACCAGCGAGGCCGCGCTCCTTTCCTGCAGGACGCCGTGGTGTGGTCATAGTGCCGAGATCCTCAGGGTGATCCATGTCCCTGATGACCTCACACAGGTAGCGGGCCAAGTCCTGGCTGGAGAAGGACAGGGTTTTCTGGGAGCGGCGGAAGGTCAGAGGGGACGGCAAGGTTTCTGTCTCTGAAGGAGGAATTGCCAGACGTAGAGCAATCGCGGCACTGCCATTTCCATTAGACATGCCATTTTTGTTGGTGTCCTGGGTGGGCTTAGTCTGCGGGTAAGAGATGATGCTTTGAGGATAACTATATCGGAGTGACTGTGCTGGGCTTGGCTGGAGGGAGCGCTGTAGCTCCACCATGTTAAAGGCATTCTGAGAGACCAACACAGAGAGAAGAAGGGAATGAAAAGAAAGAAGAGAAGAACAGATACGGTTTTCCTCTTGTGTAATCTTTTTTGGGAGTTTAAGAGATAATGAAAAACAACACTGGCACACCACATTAATCTGAGCTGTGCAGCTCAGCTAATGCCTCTGCTAGCTAATTAACCCATTCCTAAGACTGAGACAAAGATCCAGCATGTAAGAAGAGATGTTGGCAACAACATGACCATTGATCAGCCAAGTAATTAATTATCTAATTGCAGAAAGAGGAAACTGCTACTACAAGCACTATTAAAACTGAGGCGTTAACAGCTATTGGTATCTACGTTCTTAATTTCTGCTAATTGACTCACAATTCTATACTCCAGGCAATTTGCGGTTCCAAGAAATAGTTTGTGAATTGAGACTAACAAGATTTCTTGACTATGACTCACACGATATAGCTGAATCTTTATCTAGGTCACGATTATACAAAATAATAAACCACAACACCAAAAAAAAACAACAGAAAAAACCCCACAATCTGAGGATGAAACACAAATTTTGTGCTCCTCATTTCAAACAGATAAATTAGTCAAAGCGCAGGCTTGAAAAAAAAAGTGAACCTCTGTTCTAATTTCTTCAAATATTCTTTCAAATTTTTGCTGTCAGGTTCTCCAATTAAGAAAATATCACTCAAAAAAATGGGACTGACATGTACAGGTGTTTGCTACAAGAAAAACACTGAATAAGTGCTGCTGCTGGAAGCACACTACAAAGAAAATTACAGCTCTCCAAAAAGACACTGCACCATCTCTCAAGTCTAGAGCTGCACCTGTGCACATAAATGCTCCACAACATTTTTACCATAGTTTTTAAGATAAAAAAATTATAAAAAAAAAAGCACTGGACACCAACACTGAAACTACGTCCCAGCTGTGAAGTACAGAGGAGGGAACATCCTGTTTGGAAGTGTTATTCCATCGAGCGCCTGAACGGTGAATTAAAAATGATACCAAGATTTCTTTTAAATAGAATGTCAGTCAGGGCAGCGGCACACTACCCGAAGCTTAAGTGATGATGGGGGATGATCCAAAGCACACACACAAAATCTAAAACCTAATTATTTAGAAAACAAGAAAAATCAGGTTTTGGAAAGACTTGCTCTTGGACATCACAAAATCACACATAACATGGTTGTTGCTGTTAAAGGAGAATAAATACTTCCCTAAATTCAACTGCTTTATCTTGCAAATGTAGGTTTTTATCTCAAAACACCAACAAATATTCTCCATCCAGTGTTGATGTTTTATTTCTGTTCATATATACTTTAAAATAATATATCTTAATGGTATCAACATAACCCTGGAAATAAGAACTTAAATAAGTACTCTATGTAAGTTTGGTTGTTATTTACTCTCTGTGTCAGAATGCATTTACGTTTACCTGATCTTGCTCTCCTCCACCTTCCTCGTCGTAGTTGAGCACATTCTCTCGGATGTCCTCCCACTCGCCGTGATGCGCAGACACATGGTACACACCCTCCTTTAGGCCCTTGTGTCTCCTCCAGCAGGAGTAGAGAAACAGGCCCAGCATCAACACTGAGGGGTGCCAGAGAGCAGGTTAACGCAGCAGGGAGCACTGTCACATAATTAGCATGAACTCCTGAGCTGAAAAAGCACGGCTTTGGCTGCATATGTAAATCGAAAAAGTTAGGAGGTTCTAGGAAATACTTGACTGCAGTCAGGATATAATTTAATTACAAATAAATAAGTAACGCAGACTCATAATACATGACTGTAAATACATTTTGCATCACACTGACTTGTCCCGTAAGGCCTGTTAGCTGCACTGACTACAGTTAGGACATACTAATAAAACATACGTGCAGACGGAGGCACCACCTTTCTACCTATATTCCCTTTGATGTTGCCTCTCTGTTTCCTGTCTTATCAAAGACCGCAGTTCCTCAGAAACCTATTAACTGAATTTGTACTCCTCCCAGCTTAAACTCAAAGCCTCAGTGGCTCGGAAGAACTCTGAGAGGAATGCAGCGGGAGCCGAAAAAGAAAGGTCCTAAAGCATACACATCAATCACAGCTATTGTGTGCTGAATTATACAACATGCTGGACTGACCTTTAAAGTCCATTAATCTCAACCAATATTTTTCTCCCATCTGCCATCCTTCTCTTTCTCTTTTTTCCTTTCTCGCTATCTGTTTTTACTAGTTCGCAACTTGAATCCCCCTTTTTATCTGTGTACGTTTTTTTGGTCTCTATATATTGGCGCTTGCCTCTGTCTTTCCTTTTCCATTCCTCACTCATTAAGTCTCTCAGTGTTCCTGTTTTTCAGTCCCTCTCTGGCCTCTGCCTGGCCTTGGCTTTTATCTCTCACATGAGATGGGATCCATTTCAACTAGAATAGTTTATATGGTGTGAGTCAAGTATCAGTTTAATTGGAAATCTTCTGAGAAATGCGGGGTAATCACATTAGTCTGGATTTTTCAAGTAATTGCTTCGAAAGAGAATAATGCGGCAACGACTCATCGGGGGTCACGCTAAAAGGTACTCACAAACAAAGACAAAAACAAGTCCCGCGAGCTAGTCTCCACCAACTTCTTATTTCTTCTGCTACACTTTTCTGCTTCTGTTCTGCACTCATGTTAGATAGAAAAATAGAGTCTGCAAGCATCCCCCTCCCTCGATCCTCAGCTGACCCTCCTCAGTATGGGGTAGAGGGGAGAACGGTATTGATCAGCTGACCTGGCTCCTTCACTGTTACGCCAGAGTACCCTTGCAGAAAACATCAGAATTTTGATAAGGCCCGGCACCAACCAGACGACAGCTTGAGCCCCTCGCCTCGAGAATTACCTGCTCTGAGGTGCTGCCTGCAGGCCCGCGCTCAACCCTTAAAAAATCACCTGAATTGATATGAAAAGAATCTCTGGAGGGGAGGAGTTCGATACGCAGCGCAGTGGAGCTTAAGAACACTCCCTCCATCACACAAACACACACACAACTGCTAACAGGTAAACACTGACCACACCGCCCACCCACACACACCGAGGCTGCCTTCCCCCCTACACCTGCAGCCACTACTGCCTCAAGTTATATGGGTGTGTGCAGCTAAACTCCAGTGAGATCAATATCACTCAGGGTGGAGAACAACCATCGCACTCATTCATCAATCCATAACACCACTGCTGCCTCTTTGCCCTCTAACCATTAATATGACCAGGGTATTATGATGTTAGCCTCGATCGGACCGTGCATTATGAATGAGTATGGAGTAAACGACAACAGAGCCTGATCAAAACACTTAACCCTTTCGCTGTAGCTCCAGTCTGAGGTTAATGAGGGAAAAATGAGCTCCGAGACAGATGAAACATCAGCGGAAGACGAGGGAGAAAAGAAAAGTGACGACCGAGCAGAAGGAAATGAGACAGGTGAGAGATGAGAAGGAGTTGGAAAAAAATTATTTATTTATAAAAGTTTCAGGGGATGAAAAGGACAGGCACTTTACAAGATCGTTTGGCAGCCAGAGCCCATATGGGTAGCTAATTTCTGCTATTCATCAAGAAACAGAACGTCAGATCTGATGCTGGATTAATGAGGATTGGTCAGACATTGGCTCATCTGGCTCTGTCAATAACACACACTGAACTCAAATTCTGTAAGCTTGTGATGGCTTATGTAAAACTTAATAATGAATGATCATTTTAAACTTTTAATGCATGTTGAGGCAGAGTAGGAGTCCCCCTTTAATTTAGCACCCAGCTAGTGGTCTCACTTAGTGCAGAGAGCGTGCTGTATGCGAGTGTGTTATTGTGGTGATGGGGATCATCATTAAACAACTACATACAGTACAAACAGCTGTTCTCTGACTCAAAAAGTGGATTAATTTTGCTTCCACGTTCAGCCAAGACGGCCGATTTCTCTTTTTTCTTCATTATGTTTTAGTGAAAGATTTATTTTAGTTTATAGTGTGTGGTTTTTTAAGGTGCGAAAATGTAATTACGCTCACCAAAGAGTGCTACTCTAATCTGAATTGCATTAAGGAACAGTTTGTAATTCTTGGTGAGGTGAAAAGTTTGAGCCTTGAATATAAATGCCTCCGCTGCAACAGTGGACAAGCTATTTCAAATGGACTTCTTTTAGTTAGCATGCAAGCAACACATGAATTTTCATGATAGATGCCAAGGCCACACTTCATCATCTTTGAATTCATTATCAAATATTGAAGACTGCTTTGTATGTTTCACTCTCGTGTGTCAGAATAACTGATGTCCCAATACTAGCCACATGCCCTGGAGGGAACACGAAGTTAGTTATAGCGGCAGGGACAGTGTATTGAATTGCCCGAGCGTTTTATAAGCCTGTATGTGACAGAAAGACTCATAAATAGCAACGTGGCGCTATAGAGAGAAGTGACTGCTGCTACATACACACACGGGCATGTGTTTAGCTTTGTGAGTAGCAGAAACAAACATAGTTCCTTAGTTAGAAACCCTTAAAGTAATGCCGTTAACTCATTCCTTTCCTAAACATTAACCATGAATTAATGCAATCGTCCTTCTTTTTTGACACAATTGGCGAGATATCAATGCATACGCATTTAAAAAGGCCCCGCTGGCAGCAGATGTGGGAAGATATTGAATCTTGATTCTATTAGATCTTAACACAGCTTATGAGACCATCAACCATGCAGCTTTATTAGACTGCTTATACAAGCGGGCCAATGCCATCAGTACTTAACTGCTTCAAGTCTAGAGCTGAAACATTAGTTGAATAATGAATTTGTTGATCAGTTTTGATGGCTGATCAAGCTGTTTCCCCGGTTCATTTTAGCCTCTCTCTCATTCGTCTTTCGACACATCGATAGATGTTATGTATTTTCAGCTTCTGCCATTTCATAGAGTAAACAATCAGTTTATGATTGACAAAGAAAACAAACACAATGTCTACCAATACTCAAATTATCTTGTGTCTTTTTCACTCTGAATGTTCTTTTGTGTTTCTTTATAGGCTTCATACTAGTCTAGTGATAGAAAGGAATTAAATTATCTGCCATTCTAAACAGACTCACACTTGTACCTTCTTCTGGAGTCAAAAGGTATAGTTTTCATTTCTTGACTGTTGGCTTTCACCTTTAAAACTGATCATCACTGAAAGTTTCTGCACCTTAACAAAACGAATGCATATTTTCTGTTTTTAAAAACATTTGTTTTGACTTTCCTCAGCTAAAAAAAAAAAAAAAAAGTAAACCTAATACATGGCTAGGAAAGGTTTTCCATATATGTATTTATACTGCCCCAATTTAATAATGCATGTACTCAGACATCAATCACGAACATGAAAATGTCAGAACGGAGCAGCTCAGTTCTCAACAGGCACAAAGAAAAGCCAGCATCGCCCTCATCTTATGATTATTGATTTTAAGATTCTGCTCCTCACATACAAAGCAGTCAGTGGCTCTTCTCTGGTATACATTTTTAAACTTATGACCCCTCAAATGTCAGAGCGCAACCACAGATCACCAGATGAGTCTTCAAAGGGAAGGTCTTTCAATGAAGGCTCACACACTTCATCACCCAAACCTTGACAAGTCTGTCTTTCTCGTAAAATATTTTCTAAAACCTTACTTTTTAAAAAGCAGGATTTTGAGGTTACGTGATCATTTTTTCTAGTATCAGTGTAATTAAAGTATAATATTGCTCATATTTTGAATCTTTTATACGACATGCATATCTGTAGGGTTAGGGTTAGGTTACCATCCAACCTGTTGTATGACATTTTTGCCTAACTGATGTAACAAAATTGAAAAACCTATAAAATAAGAATTGCAAGGCCAAAATGCATGTATGTATGAGACTTCATGTGAAAAGTAACAATCTCTAGATTATAAAATTATGTGCAAAATGCACATATTTATTTGCCCAATATACACACTCATCCAACTCAAAATTTTGCTTTAACGTGTAATTCTGTGAGTCTAAGCCCAGTTTAAACCTTAAGCCTGAGAGTGATTCTGGAAACTTTGACAGCTTTTAACAGAATTTAAGTATGTTTTTTTTTTTTTGCCTAAATCAAAACCTTACTGTTGAATCAACCTCCTAAAGTTTTGCCTGTTGTGTGCGATTCTCATTACAGCTCCACATGCTGTATATTACAGTGAAGTGCACACTTTGGCCATATTAGGGTTGACTTGGGAAAACAGTAATGCACGGAAAAGTATGGGCAGAAATGGATAAAAAAAACCCATCAAGGGGTAAAATGAGTGGATGGTGGGATATAAAATAAGATGGAAAGATAAAAAGTAAGGCTGAGAGTGAAATTGACTCCTGAAGTCAGAGAATAACATTGGGAGAGACAGGGAATACAGGTGTGATGAGAAATATAGAAAAACACATAAAGAAACGCCCCTTTTCTCCAAGGAATCTTACAGCTTCCCCATGAATCACAAAATACGACATACAGTGTTTCTCTCCCCGCTTCTCTTCCACTGCAGATATTTGTTTCATGTTTTCACCAACCACCCATGGAGAAATCACATCCTGGCACAACTCAAGAGATCAATAACACTACAAGATATGTGTGTGAATAGATTTCACAGGACCAAACCTGGGTGAAAAACTAATAAAACAGTGGATGTTACAGATAAAACCATAACATGATGTGATAATTAAAGCGTGACAACAACAAACAGAAATAAAAGAACACAATAAATGAAAAGAAACACCTCAGACAAAAAAGCGGAACAAAAAACATACAAAAACTGAGCAGAGATGTTGAGTGTTGGGTTACCACAGGTAGAAGAGGACATAGTCGACATAGCTACCTAGAAAGGCCATGACACAGATACTGATGGCGAACATGGAGCTCAGGCTGAGGCTGTTGCTGTCTTCGTGGAACATGGCAAGCGTCACCTCGCAGTGCCGGCCCCGGTATCCCTCACTGCAGCGGCACGAGTATCGGGACGGAGAGTGAGCCACGCAGGTGCCGTGGCGACAAGGCCGGCTGGCACAGAGTGTGTAGACGCAAACTTTTCCCAAAGAGCTCTCTTTGGTTATATGGCCTGGGGGGCATCTGCACGGAGAAGACACAGCAGTGTAATGCTGAGACAAGAAACACTTGGGAAGCTGTCAGATAAAAAAAGAGCACTGCACTCCACAGAGTTATGAGACCTAAGCTGACAGTGTAAAAATAATACCCTGAAGAGTTACACCTCTTATATCAGATTCAAAGATATGCTCTTTGAAGGTTACAGTGTCGACTGTAACTGGAGAGGGGGGAAAAAAACAGTAAAAGAAATTGAGAAGCTAAGATTGGCTTTGCAGTAGTGGTTCCTCTGTATATTTGTACAAAATATCCCCTGAATATCATTCACCCCTACCCCCTGCCTCTCTCACTGGTTTGTATCCTGAGGCACTGCAGCAATCACAGAATATGGATGTCAAAGTCCCCACTGGCTGTAAGTTTCAAAATCACAGCCGGGAAATTTAGTCGTCCTGCAGAGTTTAAAGGTGCAGCCAAGGCCCTGACTGTCACTGCTGTTATACACTATTCTCTCACGTTCACACGCTATTAGACACACAGTATAACAGGCATGCTCTTAAAATAGCTGCCATCTGGTGGACACTTTGACTTCAAGTGTATACATAAAAATGGAGTTTGCACTAGTGTGGAACTCTCTGTGTTATGATTCACTGTCATGGCTTATTAAGGCACTTAACAGAGCCAAGCGAACAAGTGAGCATGTTTGTCATGGTAAGTGTCTAATGTCAAGAATGATCTGAAATTAGCACAGTGTTGGAATGTTTTTAATTGCTTCTTTTCAAAAGTCCACAAAAATCTTTGTATTATTATGTTGACGTAAATGTAATATTTTTTTCTCTGCTTCTTATCTATTGTTATTTTTCTATGTGCTTAAGTGGCGTGTTCCAGTATATTGGAATATATTGATTTTTTTTTAAATATATATCGCAGTGTACATCACTTTGCAATGATGTTTCTGAAAAGCGCTTCATAAATAAAGTTAGATCTATTCTTAACTTTTTTTATTATTTGGTAACTTTGATAAATACTCGGGCGGTTGTCACATAAAGAACAACCTACGAACAGCGCGATAAACAATAACACATCAAGTACTTATTGTGTAGGAAGCCATGTGTGACCAGGTCAGCTCATGCCGAATGAGCTCAGCAGTCGCAGATGGCTTATGTAGAAGCAGTTAGTGAAGCCGACCGAGGACAATAACAGCACTTGCTGAAACATGTAAAGCCTTTGTCCACTGTGAAAGCCGTCCTGATAACAGAGACCATTTATACAAAAACAAGCCACTCATGTGCGTTGCCACATTACTCTTCATACTTTGCATACAAGACATTACATATGTGACATCACATAAGGTATACTAACTGTGCATGGTATTTCTGCTTAACTCTGTGGCCCTTGGATGCTGTTCCTCTTGACATTTAGTTAACAAATTGAAATATTTCCTAATCCTGTCATAGATGACCTCTGGAAGTTTGCTCCTTTGAAACCTGACCACCATACCTTGTTTATAATGAATAGCAAAATGTACATTTAAACAAACTGCACTCATATAGCTCTTTTCTACTAGATCTGAGCACTCAAAGTGCTTTCTTACTATAACCCTCATATACACATTCATATGGGTCGTTACCACCAGAGATTTCAGGTGAAAGCACTGTGAGACCTTGTATCATGTGACCCGTTTAGGTCACTTGACACAAGATGTGAGCAAGAGTGAAGCGGTTGAGGCACGTGGGGAGGGATCTCAAGACTTCTTTAAGTTGCTTTCTTTTTCAACTACTTGGTCGTCCATAAATGACTGAGAACCTACGCGATCATGTCAAGACTACATTGTAGGTGGCTGACAGCTTTTGTAATAAGCAGTCACCTCTGTTCAATGACGGTTTTTCGCAGTGGACACAGACGTCTTCTTGCAATCTGTCTTCACGGCCCAAAATGTGAACACTGGCCTCCTTGAAAGAGTGACCTTTGTACTCTGAGTGCAGATGTACAGCTGAATCTTGCGATACAAGACTCATCTGTACTTAGAGGATAATGGTTACAGATGGTTTGAAAGAGGAGTATTTCAAACCTCATGTGATTATACACATGAATAATAGTGGGTCAATGACAATGTTCTAAGGGACAATGCCCACTAGAGTTTAAAAACTAGCGACTCTCCACTAAAACTGAACAAGTCTCTTGGATGAGAGTTGAAATGTCTTAAAAAAACTTGAAGTCTAATCACCTTCTTTTCAAGCTCTTAAAACAACCATGACCTGGATGACTGAGAACCTACACAGACAAGTGCTTTTTTCTGTGCCCAGATTTTGTCTAACATTCAGACAACGAACCCCAATGGATGGCTACAGGGCAACTTAGGGTTCAGTATCTTGCACAAGGATACTTTATCATGCAGACTATGTCACAGACTGAGGAATGAGGATCCAAATGCAGACTCTAAGGCTGAACAGGTGAATATAAAACTGACCCTTATTTGAGTTTGAAACCAAAGTCCATGAGATGCAAAAAGCTAATAGAAAACAAAAGGATCTAAACAGCTCCATGAAACACAAGGCAGTATTAAAAGAAGCAAGAACAGACTGGGCTTATATACACACACACACACTGAGCACACGAAACACAGTCAGGGAACTAAACACGCCTAAACTAAATCAGGGTAATGAGACACAGCTGAAGTAATCCATGATGGTAAAACAGGTAAAGTCAAACTAAAGAGAAAGCACGAGAGACAAGACGGGAAAACTAAAAACAAGATGGGAGACATCAGATACTTTACACAGGGGAGCCAGGATAAACTGAAAAACCTATAAAAAATCTATAACCATGAACAGAACCCAGATAGCTGGCATTTTAATGAGACTATAGAATGTGGCAGCAATAACTCACATATCAATACACAAGGAATTCACAACACCATCAACTTGTAATAAAATTAGTAATGTCAGCACTGAGCTTCCAGTCCTATATAACAAACAATATTAAGACTTATACACTTAAACACAACAGTAGTTGCTTGTGCTTTAAAAATGTACGTGTGCTCTGGCTCCCTTAGTTTGTCATGAACCCTGGGGTTGTGTGCTTGAGTTTGAGGTATTGTATTTCGGACTCTTCTGTCTCCTTCTTAGTTTTAGTTCAGGTTTTTTATTCTGTAAATTTGCTGCACCTGCACTCATGGTGTCTCCAGAGGTCCACGCAGACCAAGGGAGGGGAGCAGTGGTGCTTCCTGCAGGCATCTGAAGCACAGCCGACAGAGACCCCCTGTGAAGTGACCACCTGAATCCCCTCTGAAGGCTGCTCCTCATCCAGGGAGATGGAGCGGCCATTAAACCTCAAATCCCGTAAGCAACCTAGTGTAAAAAGGAAAAAGAGAAGGAAGAAGAAAAAAATTGTTTACAAATCCAAAAGAAGCACAAAACCAGTCCTCAGGCAAAATCTTTTATAGACACACATTTACTCTGTGGCAGGGGTTTAAAGTCAAATAAACAGACACACTTGCATTAAGGCACAAAAACATCTGCAAACCAGTGCTCAGACATGCTCTCACACAGGCAAACACATGAACAGCCTCAGGCCAGGTTGTCATCATAGGCTTTTATTTATGGATATTTTCCTCTTTGCTGGCTAGTTTGCTCACAGTTGGAAGCATGAGGTTCAACACATTACTTAAATACACACCAGTGCCACTGACTCACTTCTCTTATCTGCTGGAAACCACAGCATCAACACACCAGTACCAGTAAATACCTGTTTGACCACTAAGTCATTCATAAATTATTCATTATCAGATTTTTCTCCACTCATTTATCTTATTCTTTCAAAGACAGCTGCATAGCAACCTACCCACAAAGCTCCCGTTATGTCCTGAGGGAAAAGAGTTTCCGAGCATCACCACAGCGGGGTCAATGATGATCTCCCGACTTTGTCCAGGTGAGGCCGTTACCTCTCGCCGTCCTCCGCCTCTGTCAAGTCGCAGGGTGAACTCTCTCCCATATCGGTACAGCTCCAACTCATGCCAGTCTCCATCATCCAGGCGATGGTAAGGCAGTGTGATGTTATAGTCTCCATCTCCAAGGTTGTAGAAAACAGCCAGATGACCCTGAAAAACCTAAAAAGCATAGTAATGCTTAATTTAAGATTCTGATGAGGAAGCAACAAAACTCTGCTACTGGAGACTTTAAGGCTTTTGTCTAAAAAGCTGGTCATTTTTGATGTTAGTCTTTATGTTAGTGTAAACTTCAAGAGTGTGACTCAAACTGTGAAATGAGGTGACACAAATACTAACTGCATTCCTGCTGTACTGTGCTGTGTTGATGGGCAAAAACAGATTGTGAGCATAACAATATCATAAGAGTTAGGCCAGTTCCCACGATGTGGAAAAGGTTAGGTTGTGAAATTTAACTATCTGGACAAGTAGACCCTCCTTGGTGGACTAGCCAGAAAAATGTCGTGAACGTTTCAGTGGTAAAAATTAATTCAGCAATTTTGCAGCCATGACGCTTTTCAGAGATGCCGTACACATCGCTGCATGGCAGAGGCCAGAATCATCCCGAAGGGAAGGTATACAAGAAACAACAATTATCTTCAGCAGTTAAGGATGAGCGAGCAGAATGGACTCAACCAATGAGCGGCTCCCGCAACTGCAGCTTGTACATGTCCACAGCTTAATTGGAAACAGTGGGGCAAGATAATTCACATTCAGCGCAGCCAGCATTAACTATTGCTCCCTCAGCATGAGTATCTCAAATGTGCCTCACCTACTGGTCAAACACACACACATGCACAAAGTAAAGGCTGACTGTGCGCTCCCTATTGCCTCATCCTGCCCTCAAGTCCGCAACAAAAATGAGCAAAGGACTCAATCGATACTTAAAGGAGAAAAATCAGATTACACAAACTTTCTGCAGAGCCCCCAGAGATCTACGCAATCACCACTTAGCACAAAATCTTCAAGCAAATGTCTAATGCCTGAACCTTCACATTTCAAATCCCATTCAATAATAAAAATGTCAGAGTTTTAAAGTTTTACTGTTTCGGAGGGGTGTGATGATCTTTGACAGTATTGCGGTTCATGTTTGTTACTGCCCCCCCAAAAAAGCTTCTTTGCAGAGTGCATTAGATAAATGTTTTCTTTAAAGAGCCTCCATACTCCTTGGAGAGGTACATGCTGTTTATACCCAGCTAGCCCCTCGTAACCTTTGTGTGAAAGTGTGGTTATTTATTCAGTGTGCACTCTATTCCATATCTACCCTTAAGAAAAAAAGGGCAGAGAGGCAGCCCTTTAAATTAGAGTTTGTTGTCAGAAAACACACCAGGATGGTGCTCAAGTGTTTCTAAGAGCTTTGAGACAACTGGGCTGAAAATGTTTCAGTGTGCCGCTGCAGACAGACATCAGATACTTTATACAGCTCACCAATTCAGCTCCAGAGAGGGTTTCACACAGAGGCTTCACAGCCCACATACAGTAAAGGCTACAGCATTTTCCTTTTCCTGTCACCGCTGCACGGCGGCAAGGGAAGAGGACAACACTGTTTCTCGTCGTGTAGTGTAAAGACCCAAAGAACAAGATTTGATTCTTTAAACAATGCTGTCGGACAAATAACAAGCATGTTTTCAACGACAGACCAGTGGTGTGGAAACCATAAAAACGGTGACAGGTTCACTGCAAACAGGTGACCTGTGAGTTCACCAAAAGTGATGTTTACTTCCAGGTGCTGTTCACAGTTGGCCTGTCAGTGAGTGAGACAGAAGGCTTTGACAACAAACACTGGCTTCATATCCACTCAGGCAAGAGAGGCATGCTATTATGGAGGTTTGGCAAAGAGAAGCAGACTTGACTCGGTGTGAGCACCTTTCCACCCTCGCCGTGGCACAGCAGCAGCATGTATGCAGTCATCACTTTGAGCTGCCCACTTGAACTAAGCTGTGTTGAAACCCTAAAGCTCAGAGCGAGGGATCTGACCTCTGCCTATTACAGTACACATCGTTGTTCTCTTGCCACCCTAAATTGTGCTTCAAATATTAACCAAAGGCAGAAATAAGCCTGAACAGAAGAGGCATCATTTTTTAAAATAGCAATCTCTCAATAGGAGCATTCTGCCGACTTACTGAAAGGCCTTTTTGAGAACATACATATGTCAATCACCAGCCCCCTCTGTATCCACCCCTATGTCTCAAACCCTGGTATTAATCACTCTTAGTTTGACAAGCATTTTCAGCAATCATTGTCTGGGTCCTAATCATCATTTTAAAGCTCATAAACAAGACAATCATGGCTGTCAAGGTTGAGGGGAGTGACCGGTCATGACTCACCTCTAAACGCAGGTATTCGTTCTGCTCCTGGGAAAGCAGGCTGAGGATAACGCCGGTGGCTGCACGTGTTCGCACCCCAACCTCGACACTAGTCTGTCGCGCCGGTAGGGACCAAAGAAGGTGGAACTGAATGTGGCTCCGGCCGTCAAAGGAGAACTCTCGAGCCACTTGTCAATCAAAAACACACAAAGCTTGTTCAATTAATTCAACCGTCATAAGGGAAATACACGAGGTTATCACAGCAAGAGCATGCTGCTCTGCAAAAACACTTTATGTAAGGCAAGGTTATCTTCCCACAGCAGCAACTTTCCAAATTGGTTTGTACACTTTGCAAAGTTTTAGATGTAAAACTGACTGGAAACGTCACAGTCCACCGAAACGTATCCGGCATGCGTACCTTGATCGCACTGTGGCCCTGTAAAGCCTTTTTCACACAGGCAGCTTAAAGAGCCCCAGTCCCCATGACAGTGACCCCTCTTGCCACAAGAGGAAAGCTGCTCCAGGCTGGCGCAGTGGTCATCAATGAGAGTGCAGCCTGGCAATGTGTTGGAGGATTCAGCAGGGGAACCAAGGTCATATAGCTGAATGTAAGAATAAGAGGAGAAAAATGTGAAGATAGTGAAAATACAGCAACGTTGGAGGTATCTGTCCTTGTAGTTCTAGTGGATGGGATGAAAAGAAACATGACTGCAAAGAACTTTGTGTTATTACCGTAAATGAATGAAGGATACAATAGCTTTACATTTGATTTTTTAATTGTTTAATAATATCTTAAATCTTGGCTTTCTTAAAAGTGTTAGTTTTTACACTAATGGTTAACAAGAGCTACAAATATTATCAGAGGCACTATGCAACACATAAATACTGTAGAACTGTTGCTAAAGCACAGAAAATCCTGAATCATGTCACACTGATCAATAAAAGATGTACTTGACACCTGGATTTAGGTGGCAGGCACGGTGTCTTATTTCTGCAGACAAAAGCGTTGGCTGCATTAAAATGAAGGCGCTGCACTTTCAGCAGCAAATGAAAGGGTGTAAATTCTTTCAGTATAAAAGTGGTTACAGTCACGGGTTAGTGTTGTCATTACTGTAGTAGCAGCTGTTATCTGTACTGATTCCATGTACTTCTGGTAACAATTCAAAAGTGCTTCCAATACAGTATTAAATACGGCACAGCATGGGGAAGCATGGTGGCACTGTGGTTAGCATTACTGCCTTACAACAAGAAGGTCCCAAGTTCAATTCCACCATCAGGTGTGTACTTTGCATGTTCTCCCTGTGTTTGTGTAGGTTCACTCCAGTTGCTCTAGCCTCCAAAGAAATAGCAGCTAGTGGGGATAGGTTACTCTAAAATCGCCCGTAGTAATAAATGTTACTTTGCACATTATTACTTTATAGTTTGCAAACTATTCGTTTACTAATTAAGCAATGCAGCATGTGTGTAAGGCAAATACATTTAGATGAACTATCATCTAATACATGATAAAGCATTACCGAGTATAATACTGATAACATTCTGCATCATTACTGGTACATTTACATTTTAAAGACAGAGACACCAGAAGAAAAAGGGATAAGTAACCAACATCAACATTCATAAGGTTTCCCCGCACTACCTTGAGGTCACATTTACATTCTTATTGAAGTGGAGACCTCCATCACCTACACGGCCTGTCATCCGAACAGGTAAACAATAAGAGGTACAGTACAGTAGTCAATTCACCCATCTACCCAACCAGCTTTATAAAAAGGCTTCATGGTAATGCATATGTGGTAATCTTGACCTGCTCCAGACTTTACCTTGCTGTCCACACGCAGGTTCCTTATACATCCAGTATAGTGTTTGTGCTGTAGCTGGGGATATTCATATGACATGTTCTCATTGATCCCTCCGAGCTGCAGAACATGACTTCCATTGAAATACCTGAAACGCATGCAGAACAAAAACTGAAGAAATCGAGCAGAAGAAAAGGAACCAGGCACAGTATGTTCTCAAGGCTACAATTAAAAACACAGCTCTCAATATAACGAACAGCAGTCAAACCAATGCATACAAAGCACATTGGCCTTTCATAGTAGAGATTCACAGATGATTCTGAATCTTTCTGAGGCTTTCATCACCTTTACATCTTTAGACAGCAAATTGTTCCTTTTCTATTATTTTTAAAATATGCATGATGGGTCAATTACATTTGCCTGAAACAACCAACTAATATGCTAACTAATATTCTATAATACTGGTGGTATTTTCAAAACGAGATGTACAAAGTGATCATTTTAGCTTGTTAACCTGGTATCTGACCTGCAAATGTCGTAACTATTAATGTTCCCTATACAAGTCACAACACACACAGTTAAATGCTTCTTAAAGGTTCACAAAATTTAGAGGTTATTACCAGCAATAGCAGCAGTATAGCTCTGATGTGCATTGTTAACTTCAGAAGCTCACAGCTTAATTACACAACATAATAATGAGCACAGTGGCAAGCCAAGGCCGCGATAGGGGGGAGGGGACAAATGTATAGCTGTGAAAGATTAGTTTGGCATTTTAAGGATTATATCTGAGGCTTTTATCAACAGCTCCCCTCCTCCAGAGAGGCCTGCTTGGTACACAGAGAAATTGAACGCTCTGAACTCAGACTAGTCTGAGTCACTATCTGATCTCATTTACAAATAATGCTCGTGCATAAACACAATTTCTGATATTATTTATGCAGCATGAAGACTAAAGGTTTTGCATGACTGCAGCATCACATACCAGACATAAACGTATTGTTTTAATGTTTTATTTATTTTGCAGAAATAGAGAAAAAACAGACTGTAAATGAAGTTTTTAAATTGTTGCATAAATGCAATTAGTCTGATTTCCAAGTGATGTGTGTCCAATGGGCACAGACCAAAATGCCTCAGGATACAATCTGATAGACATAAAACTAATCAGAGCAATGAAACATGATGGAAAAATGTAAACAGACTGCAGCATGCAGAAATGCCAGTCGTGAGAGCAATTACTGCCAGCTTGGACAAAGCCGGTTGGAATTCTGCTTGAATGTGAGGGGAGCTAGACTCATTCTTCCTGAGTAAATGAAACATGAGCTGCCCGATTTGTCATTTTTCCTGCTAAGATATTGAATCTGAAACATTTAACTGAGTATGAATAGAAAATAAATCAGCAGCAATTTTGATTTTGATAGCAATGGTTTAAATTATTTATTTATTATTTTTATTATTAGTCAAAGCAAAGGATGTATTACAAATGGCACTTTCATAGTAAACTAAGAATCCAACATTAAAATGCTATGAGTTTGCCGGCAAGCAAAGATCAGCCTTTATCTACTAAAGCTGGTCTCTGGTTTCCAATAAGACATTTCCAAGCAGTGTTGACATGATGTACAAACATCCTTATCATTTCAGTCACCTCCCAAACAATGTCAATAGAAGCTTGGTTTTGGTGGAGACATCTTCCTGTTAAAAGGTAGTTTTTCCTCCCTACTGTCACCGAGTACTGGCTCATAGGACAATGTCTCATTGCTTTTTTTAAATAAGGTCCTTAACTTACAGCATTAAGCATCTTGAGCTGCCTGCTGTTGTGATTTGGCACGGCATAAAAAACCCTCTATCAACAATTGTGTGCATTCTTTGATTTTTTTAATAGTATTGCAAACTACTGCTGCTGTTGCTAGAGAACTATTTAGTCCTGTGGAAACACTGGGCATTTAGACACTGTCCCATGGGTCAGGCAGAGTTTTGGGTTTAAGACCAGCAAACAGAATGAATAATTAGCATTTAGGCAAATTTCCCCTGAGAAATTACAAAGCCCAACTGTTAAACAAGTTAAACAAGTGCAGCTATTGTATTTTTCTGTGTGTGCACTTGTGTGTACGGTAAATTATAACAGATTAATTGATTATCTCATTATTTATCAGTGGTGTCTTATTAAAACTGGCTCCCTTCAAAATTCAAAGGAACCACTTGATTTGTTATAATGTGCAGCATTGGTCACACTTTCTTTATTTAAATATTGATCTTACTTTCCCCTGTTGGGTGTGACTCCTCGGATTTCACAGGATGAGCGGTCCTCTGTCATTGCCCACGAGTCTACGCCTTCTGTCTCCATGACAATTGCAGTGGAACATCGATCCAGAGTAAAGCGCACTTCCTTTAAATTGGGCAAGAGTGAAGAGAGAGGTCATCTCTAATTTATGTGTAGATGTGTGAGTGTACTGCTGCCTGGCACTCTCTTAAAACTGTGGTGTATATGTATTATAATCTGATGTCTTCTGCGTACTCAGGAAGAAAATGGGGAATACATGCAGAGGGATTTGGCTTGAATGTGCATGTCTTACTTTACTGTTGCTCCTCACATCGAGGCGATGCCAGCGTCTATCAGCCACCCCGACATTATTTGTTAACTGGAGCACCAAGGTCCCAGAACCATGGTTAATTTTCAGGCTAGGCGTCCCTCCAATCAGCTCTGAGGAAGATAATGATGAGCATTTACATCAACTAGTCTAAAAATCAGCATAAAACTAAAAAAAAAAAATGCAGAATATTAAACTTTAAAAATCTAAAGGCGGAGTGAATAAAAAACTGTGATGAAATGCATCACAAACAAACAAAACAGGCAGGAAAAAAATGCAAGATGCAAATAACCAGTTTGTGTAAACACAGGAAAAACCCAAGGGATGTATGAAAGCATCTCACTTCAAAACAAAAACACAGTGTGAACCAAAAAGGAGGGTGACAATACAGTAACAAAGCCGAGCTGTACAACGGAATCAAAATTGCACCAGAAACAAATAGCTTTAAAATAAGTTGTCAAATTGTAAACAAAAGCAGCTTAATAGTCAGTTTCTCTGAGTTACTATTCCCAATGAGCTCTGTGCAAGATTTCTGAAATTAGAATTAAATTTTTTTAAATGGTGACATAAATGACACTGAATTCACCTACAAATTCACCTAAAATCTGAGAGTTAAATATCTGAAAACCTGAATAAAATATATATGCATGGCTCGATATCAGCAGTGGTAAATTAGAAAGCATGTTTTCTGTAATTTCCCTGAATCAACCCCTTTGAGTAAAATACAAAATTATGGGTTGAGGGAATAGTAATTTGAAACTGTATGCATGTGAGTGCATGTATCACAGCACAAATATTTATACCATGATGGCGACAGCACTGTAATCCAAAAATACAATTCAGACTGGTTTCTATGGATCTATATCTACTCGAGGAAACTTAATTTATCTGCACAATTACAGCACATAATTTTAATTACATTAACAATAACATGAATCGCTGTAGTAACATCATTTCAGTTTCATTACCATGATTCTTATGATACTGAATCACTTTGTCTAGATGCTGCATAGTGTAACTATAAAGCTTTATGCATAGCTGTCCCAATGCAAAATAACCTATTCACTTCGATGAAATATTTACTGCTGTCCTTCACCTGGCAGATTGAGTTTTGAGCCTCTGTGTCAGCAAGAATAAACCCCACTGATGTGTCCTTGAGTGAGACACTGAAAGTCTATAAGCCTGTTCTAAAGCTGAGCCGCCACTCTGACGCAAGGGGTAAGCAAAACAGAATTCGTTATGGCAGACGGCAAACTATTACATACACATTAAACAGTAAAACGGGGTTTCCTGCATAGTACCACATTAACGGTATAACTCAGTCAAGTGAGTGCTCCTATCTCTCAGTGGTGCACTAACGAACGAAATTTGCCTCGTATATCTGATTAGCTACCACCCAGTAATTAAACACACAAAATTAAGTCGCAGGTTTGAGTGCAGTAATGGCCCAGAGGCCCCTTGGCACACATCTAATTATACAGACTCTTTCTTTACCTATGGCCATGTAGTCTTCACTGTCCCCAGGCATAAGAGTGGCCATCGGGCCGGCATACAGTAGCAGTCCGTCATCTTCCTCAGTCATAAACTCCAGTGAAAGATGGCTATCAAAGCAAGGCCTTATGGGGGGAAACCAGGCATAGCCGTTGCCAAGGAAACTAACTCTCATCTGCTGACAGTCTGGCCCCTCAAGCTGTGGGGGGCACTGGCACCTGTAGCACCAAGGAGAAAAACAGTGTGGAAAATCAAGGGAAAACAAGGGGAAAGAAACAATCAGTGTCATTCAGTTTTGAGTTCGGAGAAATCTTCACGCTGTCCAATCTCTGGATAAGTGCATGGCGACTTTTCTCCGGCATACGTGACAGCTTTGTTGATTCACGCAGACAGAGGTTTGACTTTGCTCTAACATGCTGGCTGTCAACAGACAGCTGGGAAAGCACTTTTTCAAATCAGCATTAGCCACGAAGCCCCAAATGTTCAACTCCACATTAAATCAATTAGCTATGAACACAACATTACTCTGATCTATTCTTTATCTATCACAGCTGTCTGAGCTGAACCCTCTGGAGGGAGTTCCTGCTCAGCACATCACATTTCCTTTGTTGGAAGATAATTATTTCCATTTCTCTCACTTTTCTATGTGTCGAAGCACCACAGATTTTCTCTTAAGGTATTACACACTGGCTGATAACTGTGCAAATGCTTCATCTTGTAGTTATCCACTTTGATTAGGACTTGAGTGGACTGGAAACCGGAAATTAAATGTGTTTTATGATTTTGCTGACTCTGTTTGTGAGACCACAGTGTTAAACATAAATAATCATACATAAATGCCATACAAAGATACACGTAGTAAAGAAAAACAGCTTATTTTTGATGGTGGGGATTGAGGGGACCAGTTGATCTCATCCTGTCCTCTCCACTGCAGGCATGTGAGACAAGCTGGCTTTGCTGATAATGTCAAAGCCATCTATTTTCATGCGGTGTCTGAGGAAAGCTGTGTGTACTGAGACTGTTAAGGGATGTTTCTCCCATTGCTGTTTATTCTGCAGAGGGGCAACACATGTCAGGAATACTGATCCATATGCAGCAAAAGGGGCGGCTTAGGCAGAGTGTAGCCTTATGTATACATATGCACACGCAAAGCACAGTGCACCTCGAGAGTCGTGCCGGTCCAAATCAGGAGGTGCATGGCATGTTTTTCTTACTTCTGACTGACAATATCTGATCAGCTGCTGTCTGAGGTTTCCTGTTAAGCTCCTTTGACAGAGAATAGAAGCAGAAATTGGATTCTTTACGGCTGGACTGCATTCACAGGAGCTCATATATGACACATACAGGGAGATACTCTTCTTACAGAACAAAGGCTCCTTGCAGCAATATACAGATCAATTGGAGCAGAGACAATTTAAAGAAAAGAATGTGTGCACGCTGCTATTGACAAACTTGCATGCTAACTGAAATTTTAAGAAGTTGTGTGCATAGAGGGGGAAGGGTTAATCCCCTTGCCCTATATATATTTTTTAATCCAAGCACAAGTATGTGCATGAAACAAAGTGCATGCTGTTTCTTCGGTGATATATGCTCACAGAGACCTACACCTGAATATTGACTGCAGACATTTATATATAAGGTTAAATTCAAAGTACAGGTCTATAACCTTGATACCGAGGTTAGACTCATTATTTGCATCCTGGCAAGATAAACTCAGACTTCAGTTTTCAAAATCACGTGGACACACTCAAACATTGATTCCACGGTATAAAGGCAAGCCTTTAAAAAAATGATGTAACTGCAGATTTAGCTAACAATACAGCCGAGCTCCTCAAGACTTTTAGTTCTTTTCGTTGCAGCTGAAGAAGATTTTTTTCACAGGGGACCCACAGTAATTCTGGGCTCAATTTCCAAGGTATCACTCTAACAGCAAATCTACTAGGACTAGAAAGAAGACTGCTGCTCTTATTTCCATTAAATATCTTTTAAGAACCTATTTCATCTTAAGTTCTTTACAACTGCAGAAATGCCTCTCACCTGTATCCGTTCTGCGTGTCGATGCAGGTTCCCCCATTAAGGCAGGGGTTACTGGAGTAGGAAGAGCAGCGTTGATGGGTCATTTCTCTGGCAGCGCAGCCACACACAGCCAAGGATGTTACTTTCACTGAGACCAGGGATAAAGCACCCGAGTCTATCAAGGTGGGTGAGTCACTGATGCTTAACTGTGTGGAGCAGCCACCGGATGTCTTGCAATCGGTGTGCACGCACTCATCTACTTGCACCTGGTGCACGTTCGCACGCAATACTGACTGCAGCTGCAGAGAGGAAAGGAAGAGCGCAGCAGATGAGTGAGACAAAAACGAGAATTACAATAATTGTGGCTGAAGATAACAGGGATTTGTATCACCGATGCCGGTGGCGCGCGGGACACGCTGATTTACACTTGGCGAAACAAAACAGCTTCACGAGAAATGCAAAAGAGCAAGGCAAGGCCTTCATCATAAATATTTTAATATTCTAACTGACTACTGTTAAAGAATCATGATATGTCATTGGGTATGACAGATGAATCACAGCGATGCATAATGAACACATGGACGAAAGAGGGCAAGACAAAGACAACAAATAAATGGGAGAGACAAAGAGACATGACAGGGGCAGGCAGTAAACAGACACAAAGTTGGTGTGAAATCAAAGGGCAGATAAAAAGCTGCTGGTTTCCCTCAACCCCCCGAGTGTATCACTTGATATACAAGCACCGATGACTATCTATCCTACGTGATAACATATGTACCTTCTTTTTATGTGCGTCGAGGACACCGTGCAGCTTCTCTGGGCGCAGGTAGCCATTATCAGTTAGCACATTGAAGTGGATGTCCACAGTTTTTTCGTCTCTGTCTGCGATGCTAAAAACGTTGATACTCCCTGGTCTGACAGACAAGGTTTCAGACAGGAAGTCCCAGAACGCCTCGAGCCGACTCTTCCCCTCGACACGAGAGTCGATAAAATCTTTTGCTGTAATGCCTTCAGGAGACAAAGAGAAGGGAGGTTCGTGAAATAAGAACTACTGACTTGTCAATGACAACTATAGAGTTGATCAAATCAGAATCAGAATCAGAATCAGAATACTTTATTGATCCCTGGGGGAAATTATTTTTTGTTACAGTGCTCCATTTTAAACCAACATTAAGACAAGACAGACAATACGCTAACTAAGAATAGTACAATATATACATATATATACATACATACATACATAAGTCACTTATAAATAAATATTTGGAAAAGAAACATGTGTAGTTGTAGCAGCAAACAGTGTGTTAAGTGGATGCGTTGTACAGGGAGATGGCCACAGGCAGGAATGATTTCCTGTGTCGTTCAGTGGTGCTTTTCGGTAATCTCAGTCTCTCACTGAACGAGCTCCTGTGACTGACCAACATGTCATGGAGTGGGTGGGAGGTGTTATCCAACATTGTCTTTATCTTGGACAGCATCCGCCTCTCCGACACCACCTTGAGGGAGTCCAGCTCCATCCCCACAACATTGCTGGCCTTACGGATCAGTTTATTAAGTCTGTTGGCATCTGCGACCCTCAGCCTGCTCCCCCAGCATGCAACAGCATAGAGGATCGCACTGGCCACCACAGACTCATAGAAAATCCTCAGCATTTTCTGGCAGATGTTGAAGGACCTCAGTCGCCTCAAAAAATAGAGACGACTCTGGCCCTTCCTGTAAAGTGCTGTGGTGTTTTTAGCCCAGTCCAGTTTATTGTCAATGTGTACTCCAAGGTATTTATAGTCCTCCACAATGTCAACACTGACCCCCTGGATTGAAACAGGGGTCAAGTGTTTCCTGGTCTTCCTGAAGTCCACGATCAGTTCCTTGGTCTTTGCCACGTTGAGCTGCAGATGATTCTGCTCACACCACGTGACAAAGGAGTCGACCACAGCCCGGTACTCTGTCTCATCATCCCTGCTGATGCATCCAACCACCGCAGAGTCATCAGAAAACTTCTGAAGATGGCAGGTCTCTGTGCAGTGGCTGAAGTCTGTGGTGTAGAGGGTGAAGAGGAAGGGGGAGAGGACAGTCCCCCTGTGGTGCCCCTGTGTTGCTAATCACCTTGTCAGACACACACTGTGGGAGACGTACATATTGTGGTCTTCCTGTCAGGTAATCAACAATCCAGGACACCAGAGAAGCATCCACCTGCATCGCTGCTAACTTATCACCCAGGAGGGTCGGCCTGATGGTGTTGAAAGCACTGGAAAAGTCAAAAAACATGACCCTCACAGTGCTCGCCGGCTGGTCCAGATGGGTGTAGACACGATTGAGCAGGTAGATGATGGCGTCCTCTGTTCCGAGACGAGGCTGATAAGCGAACTGAAGGGGATCCAGATGTGGTCTTACTATGGGTCGCAGCTGGTCCAGGATGAGCCTTTCCAGGGTCTTCATGATGTGGGAGGTCAGTGCCACGGGCCTGTAATCCTGGGGGCCACTGGGACGAGGCGTCTTTGGTACAGGGACGAGGCATGATGTCTTCCACATCACCGGGACCCTCTGCAGACTCAGACTCAGCATAAACAGTTTATGAAAGACTCCACACAGCTGGGGGGCACAGGTCTTGAGGACAAGGGGACTCACTCCGTCTGGTCCAGCAGACTTGCCTGAGTGAAGTCTCCTCATTTGCATCTCAACCTGGTATTGAGTGAAGGTGATGGGTGGGGGAGGGGTGTCAGGAATCTCACAGGAGGCAACATGTGAAGAGAGAGGCTGGCACAGTGGTGTGGCTCTGGATTCCAGGCTGACTGCAGGTGAGGTTGTGGGGGTGGGAGCAGACACTGTGGTGTCGAATCTATTGAAAAACAGATTCAACTCGTCGGCTCTATTCTCACCTCCCTCAGCTCCCCTGCTGTTGGTTGGCCTGAATCCAGTGATGGTCTTCATGCCCCTCCACACCTCTCTCATGCTGTTCTGCTGGAGTTTCCACTCCAGCTTCCTCCTGTAATTGTCCTTAGCCTCTCTGATCTTGTCCTTTAGTAACACCTGGACCTTCCTCACCTCCTCTTTGTTGCCCCCTCTGAAAGCCCTCTTCTTGTTGTTGAGGAGGGCTTTGATGTCCTTAGTCACCCACGGCTTGTTATTTGGGTAACAATGAACAGTCTGAGCTGGAACAATGGAGTCGGTGCAGAAAGTTATGTAGCCTGTGATACACTCAGTAAGCCCATTGATGTCCTCGGCGTGAGGCTCACAGAGTGTTTCCCAGTCGGTCACCTCGAAACAGCCCTGTAGTTCCGCTATTGCCTCCTCTGACCACCTCCTAACAGTCCTGGTGGTCACAGGTTCCCTCCTCACAATTGGCACATAGCGGGGGGTGAGGTGAATCAGGTTATGATCTGACCTACCAAGTGGGGGGAGGGAGGAGGAGCTGTATGCATCCTTGACGTTAGCATACAGTAAGTCTAAAGTTTTCTCTCCCCTGGTGGGACAGTCCACATATTGTTTGAATGTTGGTAGTGTATTGTCCAGTGATACATGGTTGAAGTCACCCGAGATCACAATAAAGGCACTCGGGTGCTGAGTCTGTAGCCGAGCTATGGCAGAGTGGATAGTGTCACATGCAGCTGTGGGGTTAGCAGAGGGGGGAACATAAACAGCCACCAAGATGACGTGAGAGAATTCCCTGGGTAAATAATACGGCCTGAGTCCAACAGCACACAGTTCAGTGTCCGGGCAACAAATCCTTTCTTTGATTGTTATGTTGGCAGGGTTACACCACCGGTTGTTAACTAAAACAGCAAGCCCACCTCCTTTACGCTTACCGCTAGCGATGCTGTCCCTGTCCGCCCGAACAGTGTGGAAGCCTTCCACGGAAGCATTCTCATCGGGAATGACCTGGTGCAGCCATGATTCGGTGAAACACATCAGGCTACACTCTCGGTATTCCCTCTGACTCCGTACCAGTGCTGAGAGCTCGTCGATTTTAATTGCCAACGATCGCACATTTCCCATCACGATAGACGGCAGACACGGTTTAAACCTCCTCCTCGCTTCGAGCCTCCGCTGTCTCACCGTCACCTTTTTTCTTCTCTTCTGTCCTTGACCTCTGCATCCCCGATGTGTTTTCCTCCAAATTTCAGCTGGTACTTCTGCGGGCACTTCTGCGGGCCTGGCCAGCGAGCCGGCCGGCATCAGGGCGATCAGCTGATCTCTGGAGTAAACAGTCCGTGCGTGTAGGAGATGTGCCGCGGTCCCGTTCCATGATAAAAGTAACAGTTCCACGGCCACCAGAAGAACAAAAACTCTCTCAATCCACATGATTGAGTAAGAGATAGAAAACGGAGGAAAATACAAGTCAGAAAAAAAAAGAATACGTAAGAAAAAAGAGCTAAACTAAGAGAAAAGCAGGAGCGACTGTAACAGGCTGCACGCTGGTTGGCGCATGCGCACTGATATGTCTACCAAGTTCCTGATTCTATTAGCGTGAGACGTAGCCGAACATCCTTCTCTATTGATCCTATTTCCATTCTGAGTCATCCGTAAGGCAAATGAATCATGATGCACATAACACAAATTGTTTACTTTTTCACCGAAACAATGTTAGAGTCTTGACAAACTGTCTCGAACAGGATATTTTAATGACCGCGAAGGCAATCGCATTTGGCGTTTCACCTTCCAGTGATATGTGGAGAACGCGAGCAGTCACCTTTAATATCCCAAAAATGGTAACAACCTGGAATCAGACGCATCCATAACAGCCTTTGACTCTGTTTGCTGAATGACTTTTTAAATGTCAAGGACTTTACCTGACACTTCCAAACTGACCTTTATAACTCAAATGTACTCTGAGAGACTGTCAAAAAATGAACACTCTGACATAAACTTTAGAATGTTGAAGAAGGAGGAGGAAACGATTATCAACAAGCAGTATGAATGGTTGCTTTACAATGCTTAGAAATGTTAAATAATGCAAGTATAGAAAATTCTTTTGACAGCATATTATTTTTGTGTTAACTGGATTGACAACCTGATAATCATTCAATGAAAAGTACCAATTTATTCTTGCCTGTGGGAGATGCTGTCTTTTTCAACATCAGCCTCGAACAAGAATTTAACAGCAACAACAAAGAGCATGCTTTTTTTTGTCTGCGGAGGATGACTGAGAACAAGAATCCAATTGAAAACTTATTGTTATATAATTTTTTTTACTTATAGTCCTGGGGTCACGTACAAGGTGCAATCAAAATGTTCAGTTACTCAGCCCAAAATCAAAAACCTCCCATTATAGTTAGTCTCCTTGGGCATTACCATATTGCCTTTAGTGTGGCAGATATTTTTAGCTTGCTCCCTCAAAGTCCAGCTCCTGTCCCTAGTATGTGCTAGAGCTGGCCAGAGAAAAATCCTCAACTTCATCTTTAGGTTAAGGATAACCATTAACCCCATGACCAGAAGGTTGGGGGTTCAAATCCAGCAAACAGCTACTCTGAGGTACCCTTGAGCACTGCTCCCCCAAAAGATTTCTACCATGTGGGACTATAAGGGGTTTAAAATAAAACAAAAAAAAGTTTAGCTAATAATGCTTAAAATACAAACTGGACTGTTGAAAAACAAAACTAACTGAAATGAGGTTGTGAAGGCTGGAAAACTAACTAAAAAAAATAAATATAGTGGAATGAGTTTTAGTATTTGTTGGTTTCATGTAATTTTATCACAACATGTCTGAGGAAGCTTTTTTAGAAGTCTAATGAGAGACTGAGAGTAAACTGCCTGTACTGATTTTCCTAAATCTGGCCTTAACAAATGCCCTCCATGCAAAAGTAAATAAAAAAAAAATGAACTAAAACAAATCATTTTAAACAATAAAAACACTGAGCTTAAATGACAAAATCTACTTTGGAAACAGAAAAAAATCCAAATGAAATAAGAATAAAAGGTTAAGAAATACAAAACTGAAATAACTTTGGTAGGTGAAAGTAAAATGCTGTTAAATGTTTCAATATTCATGGTACTGTGTAGCAAAAATTGGAACTTTTCCATATGTAAACACTGAGTGGAAATTACAATTGTTACACTTGAACTTCTGCAGCTGTGCTATGCCGTCTATTTTCCTCTTTTTGTCACAGCAACATGTTTGATTCTCAGATTTGCTACATTTGCCTCCCTGCGACTTGGACCACTTCCCCAAAATGAAATTTGAAAATAAAATTAGAAGGATGCAGTTATAATAAACTGTAGGAGATCCAGTACACATCATTAATGCACAAAAGCAAATGCTCACAACAGAGTGATATTAAAAGAGCAGCTGTGCTAGAAGCGATGTGGTGCTGCCCAAACAGGCTACCTATGAGGTTAGAGCAAGTCAATTTGAATCAGCTATGTGCTTTGATTTTTTTTAAAGGTGGAACATTTTGATCACATGCTGTACTGATGAAACAGGGAAAACAAAGTGCAACACATGTCTACCTGCTGTGCCGAAGGCACCCAGGGATTCAAAATTAACCCACAGCATTCATGCCAACATTTAAGTCAGTGTTTGTGCAAATGCTACCGGTCAAACGCAGTGAGGCAGACGATAAGATGGCCTTTTCCTCCAGCTCCCAGACATGAACTCTGACTCCTGAGATTACATCAGGCCACACACCATCAGACACCTCAACCCTCAGCCAGTAGCTGCCACCTGGAATGTTCTGTCGCAGGTTTAGCTCTCCTGAGCTCTGGTCCACACTGAAGTACCTGAAGAAACAAATGAAAGCTGTAAAGTAGGAAACTGTTGCTTCAGTATAAAATGAGAGAAAGAGAAATTCAAAAGCAGGGTTCCTTTTGTTTCTTAGCTCCTGTCTGAAAGATATATACGAAACAGATGGCAGACAGACATGTAGAAAATTGGTCAGTGGTACCTGGGCTCACTCCGACAGGAAGTGAATACAAATTAATGTTAAAAAACAAAAAGCTCAGAGAAACAGGTAAACAAAAAGTGCCAGGAAAAAAGACAGACGAGAAAGGAAAATGCTTCTGCTCGAAAAACTCATAAAAGGGCTTGATAGTTGTCATGGTAATTGTCAAAATTTGTTATATGAATAAAACAAATATGCAATTGGTATTTCTAATCTGATCTTAAGGGTGTGAACACTGAATAACTGCACGGTTCTGCAAGGTTCCTACGAAGCAGCCTAGTAAGAAGGGCTGTTTCATCCAAGGAACATAACACAAGTGGATCAAGGATTGCTTAGGTTTTTTTGCTGGGGGTGTTTTTTAATAATAATAATAATAATAATGGATACTTTATTGATCCCCATGGGGAAATTACTTGTTTTTCTCTGCATTTGACCCATTCACTCAGTGAAGCAGTGGGCAGCCCACTAAGCAGGCGCCCGGGGAGCAGTGTGTAGGGACGGTACCTTGCTCAGGGGTACCTCAGGGTAGCCGTTAAGTGGATTCGAACCGCCGACCTTCCGATCATGGGGCGACCACTTTACCTACTGAGCTATCCCTGCCCCTAAATCTGATTGTATATTCCAGAATATCGATCAGCTTGCATTAGAGGCCAAGGAAATAAGATTAGGAGGATTAGGAAAAACTAACTGTGAGACGGGCCCTTGTTAGCAATGCGCCTACAGCATTTCTTTTAGCCCACATCCTCTTTATTTTACAGTTTGGCAGTTCTTCTGATACATTATTACGTTAGCACTTGTACCACTGCTACACACTGGGAGATCAGCATGTTTTCAGAGAACATTAGATGCATTTAACAGTGAGCTCTTACTTAGCTGCACTCGTCTCCAGAGTGTAGGTTTTGTTGTCCCAGTCATCTGGATCTGGGGCATATACCTTCCCCAGTGCTGCATTCGCTATCCTTCCTGTTCAAGGTAAACACACACACACACTGACTCAGTCTGGACAGAATCTGCTGATGCCAACACTTATCTTTTTCGTCCCTCTCTTCTCCTTATCTTGCATCCTTGTGTTCTGTTCTACTTATTATGCTCATAACTGTGGAGTCCCACTGCTGGAATGAATAGGCTCTCAGTGCTCCACTTCAGAGAGCGTGGAGCTTAAGGAAGCGAGGCTATCTCAGTATGGATTATGTTATTATCGACCTGCAGTGCCAGAGTACTGCAGCTGGGTAAACAATGGCAGCCTGGATGAGTCACGCTGCTCCTGTTTTCCACAATTACCAAAAATGTCATGTAGCTGAGTGTGTGATCAAAACACTAACAAGCCAATGTGCCTAACCAACTTACCTGGAGGGTAGAAACACTATAAAGAAATAAGAATCATGATTCTTATCATATTGTGATGTTCAGATGAGCTTTAGGCATAGGGTTGGCAGGGGAAGACTCTGCTGGGAGCTTCAGAAAGGATGTGACAATGATATTACCATAAGAAAACACTGCTAGAATGTAATAGAAAGAAAGCAATTATGAATTCCAGACTACTCTAAGCACGTATGGTGGTGAAAACTTTCCCCTAGAGCTGTAGCCTCAGTTTTCCCTCTTGACTCAAGCTCTCCTTGCGCTGTAAAAACAAAAAATCAGGGGCAAAAAGAAGAGAACAAGCATCTCACCCTTGTAGCTATGTACGTAGACATCTTTCTCTCCTGCCTGATGGGCGTTATCATTATGATCGCCAATAGTGATGGTGAGAGTGTTTGTGGCTGTCATCGGTGGCTCGCCGCTGTCAATCATAATAACAGGCAAGTGGAACTCACTCTGCCTTTCCCTATCGAATCTCCGCAGAGCGGTGAGCGTGGCAGAGCCATTCCCATGGTCCTGTAGGTGGAAGTCAGTAGAGTACACAGAGGGCAGGGAGAGATAAAAAGGAGGCCCTTGCTCTGGGGAGTCTTTGTCAGTGACATACAGAAGAGTTGAACTCCTATTGAGCCAGACCACTTGAGGCACTGGACTGTTCTCCCACAGCATGGGAATGTAGGCTGTCTCCAGCTCTGGCCCATTGTCATTCACATCTAGCAATGGCAAGCGGACCGTGACACTGCCACTCAATGGCGGGGTACCCCGGTCTGTCGCCATGACGACCAGCTCATAACCTGCCACTGTCTCTCGATCCAGCGGCCTAGCGACTGTGACCACACCTGCACCGCTGACTGCAAAATGTCCATACGGGTCTGACTCGGGGAGAATACTGTACGAAATGTCACCATTCGGACCAGAGTCGGAGTCAGAGGCCACAACCTGGATGACGCTGGTTCCTTCAGTTACATCCTCCGGCAAAGGAGACAGCAGATACGAGTCTGGGGTAAAAACAGGGGCATTATCATTCTCATCCTCCACCAGAACCAGACAGTGGATCTGGCTGGAAAAGTCAGTGTCCTCCACTTTGATGGTGAGGTTAAACCTTTGCTCCCCTGGCTGCTCAAAGTCCAGCTTTTTCTTCAGCCTCAGAGTGCCGCTCTGCTCCAGTCTGTGGCTAACCATGTAGAATCTCTGCTCAGGGTCTCCTGCCATCACACTGAAGGCCAAATGTCCGTATGAGCCGGCATCGGGATCCACAGCACTCAGCTCCAGGATAGGAGCGTCTTCATTTGTGCTCTCAGGTACACGAGCGCCGCACCAGTCCTCTCTAAACTTTGGCACATGGTCGTTGATGTCCGTCACCACTATAGTGACGGTAGCGGTACCCGTCATGCCGCCACCATCCCGAGCCTCTACCACCATACGGTGCGTGTCGGCATGCTCACGATCGAGGCCCTCTGCTGCCACAGAGATGGTCCCAGTGCTGGAATCAATCATGAAAAGATCTGCACCGTCTGCATTTTGTGAATTTTCCGTGATTTTGTAGGTGAGGATTGCATTTTGGCCTACGGCTGCATCATCAAGGTCTACAGCCATCATTTCCACAACTAATGTTCCAGGAGGGGAGTTCTCAGCTACACTGCTGTGGCAGTTATCAGGCGCACATGAAAAAGTGGGGGCGTTGTCATTGATGTCCCACACGTTGATGATAACATCCGTAAAGCCGGTAAGTCCCTCGCCCTCCTCGTCAGTTGCCATGACAACAAAGCGCCAGACAGCACGCTCTTCTCTGTCCAGGGTGTGCTGGACGTACATCTCCCCCGTGATGTCGTTGATCATGAAGTGTGACTCCGCCCCTTGGCCATGAATGGAATACCGTATGGCACCCTGGTCTGCATCTTTGTCTGGGTCAGTAGCTGTCACCTGCAGAGATAACGACAACTTCCTGAGAAAATGGATATTCATTCATCCAGTCAACCCCAAATTACTGCTTCCTCTTATCTCACCTCAGCCGTCACCCAAATCTTCTTTGCTTTCGGATTTTTTTAGACAGCCCATTTAAGTGTTTGCACTTTTCCCTGACCACCCAAATTAAAGCAATAAGCTCTGATCGGGCATGTTTCTTACATCTGGCGTCGGAGTAAGTCTGACAGCTGCACTGCTGAATTTCCCCGCACAACATCTATCTCTGTAACTTAAATGAAATTTCTAGAACGTTTTAAGCTAGGGTAAAGCACTAACAGTAGATAAACTGAAATAACATGTCACATTTTAAAATTGTGATCATTACTTAGCCGCAGCTATGGCCACACTAAGAAGGCGGTGTTTTAAGGATTATTACAGATGCTTAAATTACAGTAATTACTGAAAGAAGCACAGTATGTGTGTAGCCTCGTACCTGTAATACAAACACGGGTGACCCATCAAGCTCCTCTGTGACAGATCCGTAGTACTCATTCATGGAAAACACAGGCGCCTCATCATTCTTATTAACCACAGTAACTACCACCGCAGCGTAGTCTTCCCATTTCCCATCTGAGGCGAGAATCAGAAGCTTGTACCTCTTCTGCTGCTCATAGTCCAATGGCTGTGCAATAAAGATTGTCCCAACCTCTGGCTCGATGTCAAAGACACCACCTTTGTTGCCAGATGTTATCTGGTAGCGCAGCTTGGCGTTGGCCCCTGCGGCAGGAATTAAAAATGCATGTTTGAAAATGTGTTTAGTATCATTTTTACAATGTAGTAGAATTCACAGTGGGCTTTGTTCATGTCATTATTTCTTAAATCTCTGCATGCTGATACCTCACTATTGTCCCTTTTCATTTGTTGTTGCATTCCTCCAAAAACAAAAGGGTGTAACCACAAGGGTATTACACCTCATTTCCTCTAAGACCTGACTATTAGTAGGTTTTCATGTCTTCCTTTCTTCTTTTGATTACTTAATTAAATGGAAACTTTGTACCTCGTCTCCCTGGCTTTAATCAGATGCTAATTAAAAAAAAGAGTGTCGAAAAAAGTAAAAGGGAACATGAGAGCGAAAAGCAGCATAATGCGCTCTGATAATTCTCCCTAGGGAATGATTGTGAGGCTTGGGAGAGGGTGGGGGGAGGATTGTAGTTGTAGGAAGTCAATATCTGAAGCTATGTGTTGTGTCTCTATGGTCACCACCCGGTGTGGTGGTTTAATACTGGAATATTTAAGATAATCTCCTGCAATGTACAGTCTTTGCTTTCAATCATTTTGTTGGGTTAAAGTAGCTTCAATCCCATGTAAATACACTAATCTGTACTATTAACACAACCCTTACTGACAAAGTGCTCCCTGTCTCCCACAGGGCCCTGGTAGGCTTATTGCGGTCAAACCCAGGGTGGAGTTTTTAAACAAGACAGATTGAGTAGAGCCTCTTAGGCACAAGTGCAACAGTATTGTAACTTTAATGTTGGTGGTTGGAGTTATTCCACAGCTATTCATCATTAGTGCTGCAGCCCAGCCTAAGCTGCACCCCCGCTCCCCATAAATACTTGATTAACGGACCTAAACATGTCTGATAAAGGGATCTTAGGCTACTGCTATACAGAGGATGAGCATCCGCTTTATTGCTTAAATCCCACCCACCCACTGTGTGGGAGCGTGTCACTCTTTTTGGAACATATGTGCCACAGTGCATTACCGAACACTTAAATGACTACTAAATCTAGCACACTGCTTGATTTCAGCAGCATGATTTCAGCAGAGCTCAGACCGGATTGGAAAGGACTGCCCACAGGGTAACTTTATGAATACTGCTACAAATGAGGACCTATCTGAAGTAGTTTTGCTGTTTGCAGAAAGAGCCTGGCCAAACTGCAAACTGGAAATGTCTCTCTCTCTCAAAACCCCCCCATCCTAAATATAAAATATTGGTTGTGGTTGGCTAGCTTCTTTAACCTTTATTTCTAGAAAGTGGAATCAGTAAAAATGCCACGGGACTCAATCGTTCTGATGTCATTTCAAACTTACCTTCATCCTCGTCATTAGCACTAACAGTGACAACAGCCAGGCCCACATCTGCATTCTCATCAACGCCGACTTCATACAGTCGCTGAGCAAACACCGGTTTGTTGTCGTTGACGTCGCTGATGAAAACTCTCACATACGCTGTGTCTGCAAGAATGACAGAATGGCAGAAGATTAAACGGCACGCACAGCTCACACACATACATACTCGAACCATTACTGTAAGTGTGTTACTCTCATTCCATCTGTTTATTGATTCTACAATTCATTGTCACTGTTTAGTGGGGAAGAGGTACTTAACCCAGCACAATGTTGCTCAATGACGTATAAATTAGACAAAACATTACTCACAAAGATCTGCTGTAAATTACATGAATTATTCATTTTGTCAAGAGTTTATTCTTTTTACAGGGGGGACGGTTCTGAAGAGAAAGAGTAACAATAATGGGGCTAAACCTCGTCAACGAGCTACTTTCCTTTTTTTTTTTAACCGAGCGCAGATAACTAGGAAGGTTAAATATTTATAAGATGACAAGTGTTTGTGTCTTATCTGTGGGCTCCTCATTACATTGTTTATTCCTTTAGTTAAAAAGAGTAAATTATCTGCTCACAGAGCACATGGGTGACATGTTTATTTGGAGCTGCTGCAGTAAAAGATGGCGGAATGTGGCTTTATTTTCTTGGCTTGTTTTTGCATTTGCCTCCTCCGTTTGGTGCATCCCGGGGGTAACACAGAGACAGGTAATGTTTGCAGGGGAGATGAGCCCTTCTGGATGCGGTAGATATGTAGACACAACTAAGGCTCATCGCAAATGCTAAGCAGCCCTGGCAGCCTGAAGAGAGGGTTTTGCTACTCCAAAACACCACCCGGCACTCCTAACACCTCCTTCACAAACAGAGGCAAATACCCCCGTCTAAATACAAATGTCATAGGACGTCATTCTAAACACAGATATTATTACTGCGGAAATGTCACACTGTGAACAAGGTAAACAAACAAAGGCCTTTCTGGTTAAATTGTGAAACGAGAGAGTTAAAAAGGGGAAGAAATAAGGGATCGCTACAAGAAAGAGAGTTGGAAGAAATCTCTGAGCTATTTTCACATGGAAGAGAGTGTTGCTGTCTGGTCATGGCAGTAGAATAAATCAAATTAAAATTCACTTCTCAAAGTCAATCCCAAGGTGTAAATGAATGTATTGCCAATGCAGCCTTTTTAAAACACAGTGCACAGAGGAAGCACTCCTCACAGTTTAGAGTTACAGAGTTTCAGTATTGCCCTGTAGGCATATAGGGAAAGAACAATGCTGCTTTTTATGAACTGAACATCAGACCGGGGCAGAGGTCACCCTAAAGTTAACTCTGCCAAGTTATAAAGTTCCTCGGAATGCCACAGTAGTAAAAAAACAACATATTTTTGCATCAATTTAAGGCACAGGGACACAATGAATCGGAAGTAGCTGTCGCTAATCATTTATGTCATTGTAACAAAAGAGTAATTTACACAAAGCTGGATTCTCAATTGACTTAATTGTCTGGAATAGTTTGACATTTTGGCACACACGCTTTTTCTTGTATAGAGTCAGACGAGTCGATTGAACCCATCAAGTCATTATGTTAAATACAAAGCAAGAGACAGCAGCTCTAAAAAACATTCAGAAAATAAACAACCACCAACATCTGTCCAAAGGTAAGAAAAAAAAAAGTGTAACAAAAGAAAAGTGTAACAAATATATCTAAAAAAATGTAACAGTTACAGATTTTTGTGGAATTTATGTGCCTGCTCCTTTCTGGCTGTGTGCCATAACAAGTTTTTGCACAGAACAAATCAAATATAACATTTTAATTAGTGAACTCTAGGGGTTATGATAAGCAAATTAGCCAGCTAGTGCAGCCCCGAGCAGCTACAGCATTAAACTCAGGTAAATTGAACATTAACCATGTAATCCAGTGCTGTGCTGGGAAATCGTGGGGTCCTGCCATTCATTTCGATGTAATTTTGACACATGCCAATCATCATGAAAACATTGTTGAACACCTTGCACACTGCACTCCCCATGGATATGACAAAAGTTTTGACTTGGCCTCCAAACTCCCTAGATGCCACTGCGATGAACCATTTATGAGGCAGGCCAGAACAATCCGGAACAAACCCAGTCTATGGAGGCCCTAGCCTGCAGCCTAAGACCCAAAAGAATTAGGGCTGTGTTAGTGAATGATGATGATGAAGGGGAATATTTGATAGCTCACTAATTAAAGTGATTTTTAGCTCATTTCCACATTGATGATAATTATAACAAATTTAATTTGCCTTGCTTTAGATTTATGTTGCATCTCCACATAGTATATCCAACACTCTGGCTGTTTATGTGCCTTTTGAGATGTGCAGAGACCAGTTCATGCTTGGACTTTTGCACGCTTAATTGTGTGTTAAACAGGTAGACTGATCCATCATCACCAAGTGAGATGAAACAGGATATTTCTGTCTGATGGTTTGATTTTTAGATTTGAGCGTAACAAAACTGCACTAGAAGAGACACTTGTTTATTTTATGTCCTTTACTTTTATTTTCACGGGTGGGAGGGCGAGACAAAGAGGGGAGGAAAGATTGGTGAGCCATTTTATACATATAAAACAGACTGGATGAGTTAGCAGAACTGCCCAACGACACACACAATATATATATTTAAATATATTTTTTGAGCTTATTTATAATGTTGCCAATAATACATCGGTGCAAGAATAGTTGCTTCAGATTTTGAATTTGCCAAACATGAAACTACTTTAATGAAACTGGCAAGAGTTTTAAGTCTAGATAAAAACTTTTTACCTTTTTACCCATCCAACTATCCAGTCACTCATTCTTAAAATTTCTCACCTGTGTTGGGCTGTTTGTACTTCCCAGGTCGAGCTGACTCTTGGCCATCTTCTGACTGAACCTCCAGTAAGTAGGAGCTACGGGCCTCACGGTCAAAGACAGCTTCTGTGTAGATAATCCCAAGTTCTGGGTCGATACGAAACAGATTATGGTCCCCACTGCTGTCACTCAGCAGAGAGTAAGTGATCTGTGGAGCACAGGGAATTTGAAAATTAAGCTAAAGTAAAGTTTCAAGCAATAACCTGCAGAAACAGCAGAAGTTACAGGCTCTGTAGCTGAAAATGTCAAGAGGGCTAAGCAAATCAATACGCTCCATTCAACCAATATCGCCACAATCAGTGAGACAGCTGATGAAACAGCTCCCAAACCCACTTCAACAAAACTTTGAAAACAGTGGAACAAAAGCTTCCACACTGGTGGGATTGTTGTGTGATGTTACATAATGCTCTTTGTAGTGTAAATGGATGCTTTAGCAGGGAAACAGCAGTCTCTAGATTTTTGTAAAATTACTCCATTTTGCCATACCTTCACAAAATGATCATAAGTGTATAACCACAAACCTCTCCATTAAAGCCCAGGTCTTTGTCATGGGCGGATACTTGCAGAACTGAAGTCCCTATCTGGGCTCCTTCGGTCACTGAGGCCTCGTAGATGGAGGATGTGAAAAACGGTACGTTGTCATTGACGTCTTAGGATAGAAATGACATAGTCACCGTGACAATGTGTTAATTTCCTGATACCACTCACAATATCCTTTTTCTGCATTCAAAAGTGTAACCACTGATATTTTCTCAAAAATGAAATGAAATATGAGAACAAGAGAACAACACGTTCACCGCATCAGCTATAGAGGTAAATAACTTCTCTTTAGGCAAGACCAAGTAATCCCTCTTATAAGTAATTAGAATCTGTTTTTACTTTTTTTAAATAGGTTTTAATACTGTGCCAATTTTATATTGTGTATTTATCCCCAGTGTGCTGCTTGTTAACTTCTTTTGTCTCTGAAGCTACATGTGCAAATATACATTATACTATATTAAATATAATATAATATACACTGTTCCAAAAAATAGTAATGTCAAAGTATCTTACTGTATATTTTACAGTTTTGTATTGTCTTTCTAGAATATCATTAAATTTACATAAGTAGATGTGATTTTACAGATCATTTTCTCACATAACAGACAAATATTTGTGAAATTATGATACATTTCTGAATGTATTTTTACAATCTAAATATGCTTATGTACAAATTACATATTTAAAAAACACGTAAATTGTGTTTTACTATATGTACAGTGATGTTATCTGTTAAATTCAAATGTAATACTATGGAAAAATATATAAAATGATCGAAAATCAATGAGAATAATAATTAAAGGAGTAATTTTGCTGGAAATGTCATGTCATCTAGGTCTGATTCAGTAATTCAGAGGTAACCAGTGAAAATATAATTAATATGAATAAAAACAAAGAAAAACATATAAAACATTGCACGGCCACGCTGTGCTAATTATATATTTTAAAAAATAAATGTAGAGGTAGGAATTGCAATTAATATAAATCTCAAAGTATTCACAACATTCCTGAACAGAAATAGGCCTCTGCACCTGGGGTGAGGGTGTGGCCATGAAAACAATGTGACATGCCATTGGATGTTGGGACACATAATCATCGGCCAATGAATGTGAACTAACAACCACAATGTCGAGGGTATGGCAGCACTGTAGGAAAACATCCTAATATAAAAGTATTTTACTGCATTTCACAGTTTTGTTCTGTTCTTCTAGAATATCGTCAAAGTTACGTAAATAGACTGATTTCACATTTCAAATGTAAATTAACGTTAAATCACTGTAATGTAATAAAACATAATTTTCATGATTATTAAATGTATCTGTCTGTACATATGCATATTTAGATTGTTAAAATACATTCACAACTGTATCATGATTTCACAAATATCTGTCCGTTATTTGAAAGAGTGAACTGTTGAATTCAAATGTAATGCTATGCAAAAGTATATAACATGATTCCTATAAGCTTGTGTTACATCACATAAGTATTATTATCATTGCTCTTTAGGGCGATCGTAGCTCAAGAGTTGGCAGTTCGCCTTGTGATCAGAAGGTTGCCGGTTTGAGCCCCGGCTCAGACACGCTCGGTGTTGTGTCCGTGGTCAAGTCACTTCACCTACCGCCTACTGGTGATGGGCCGATGGTGCTATATGGCAGCCTCGCCTCTGTCAGTCTGTCCCAGGGTATGCAATCCATTATTATTTAAACCAACTGTTAATTGTATATTTCTGTACATTTACGTATTATGATTCATATTGCCACATTCATTGACGTTGTTTATAGGTAATTTCATTGTTTGATCACGTTAAAATGTTCCTAATCTAAAAGCACTTGGAAAAGGCAGAATCCCATGTAAAATTAGAGCAACAAACTGTATTGTCATTACTGGAAATAACCGTATTTTTATGAGGAAGTTATTTTCTGTTATTTTACGGTAGTATTTTGGCACCCCAGCTGCCGGAATATTACTGTTTTTTTAAGATGTTTTTTTTTTAACAGTGTAATATAATATAATACAATATAATATAATATAATATAACATAATATAATATAATACCAATTAAAATGTACTCAGACACAGTTATTAAATAAATTAATTAACATACATTTCAAGAATTTCCATAAAGTCTGCTGATGTAATGGTGAAATCTATTCAATCAATTAATTATATCAAATGACAAAGACAGTGAGACATGTACCTGTAATATTCACATAAACTCTTGTGAAAGCTGCAAGCGGCACTGCAGCCACATTTTGCGCCCGGACTTGAAGAGAGAAAAATGGTGTGGTCTCATAGTCCAGTGGCTCGGACACCAGAATGGACGCAGAACCATCTTCCCGGTTGGGAGAGAGGTAGAAACGGACGGGCATGTTGGTTTCAGGGACCATCCCATCCTCAAGGTTGTAGGTCACTCTTGGGTCACCCAACTGAGACGTTGCCTTGACTGTCTGAATAGCATCAGAAGTTACATCATGACTGTCTTGAAAACCTGGATTTTAGGTATCAAATCAGTAAGGACTAGCTCCTGAGGCAGAAAGTGATAAATGGAGCATACATACATCTCATGATAGAGCAAACCTCTATCATCTATCATGAGCAAACATCTCATAATAGGAAAAAAAAACATCAGCGAGTTTATGGATATGTAGCTGATCGCTCAGCTTATATAATATCATTCTACAATCTTGCTATGCAAATTTGGAAAACATGTTTTTTTGAGGAGTACAGGCATTCAGGAGTCCCCTGAATGCCTGCTAATTTCACGGTTAAATCACTGCTCAATAATATGAGGTCAATGAGTCAATCCAAGAAATAATTAAAGCATTTAAGCACTTACAGCTAGACATCTTTAAATCTCTGGACAAATCATAGAAGAAAATTATTCTATATTAATTAGTTAGTTTTAAAGATGGTAGTGAGCATATTTTGTAGTTTTGGACAGAGCCAAAATGTTTGTGAAGGACAGCAGGTCTAATTATTGATGTCATCCATAACAGGCTTAACTAAAATGTCTGGTTAGGAGGAAATCATGTTTAACAATTTCATGTGTGATTTTGTATAGTCATCCATTCATCTGTCGATATCTTTCTATCAGTAACTAAATAATAAAAAAAAAATAGTAGTGAAAGGCTCATGGTCACGTTTTCTTTTTTTAATATTAAGTTTTTTCTGTTTTTTAAGTAGTTTCATAGAGTGACTCTTACTTGTAGTCTCACTGTGTTATCTCAGTACTTTTTAGTCTCTGAATTCTTTTCCCATTACTGGGCAGGTTATATTAGCCATTTTACAGTGATTAATTATAAACACTTAATCAGAAATCAGCCCCTGAAAATGTTCTGTCCCCTCTGTGTTGAGAGTTAAGCTCCACCCCTGAGCTGATGGGCACATTTTCTAACTTTACACAGAGCCAGGTTAGCTGTTTTTCGCTTCTTTTGCTGAGCTAAGCTTACTAGCTGCAGGATACAGCTCTATAACTAACTCCCAGAGATTGAGTGCTATCAGTCTACTCATTCAAGTCAAGACAGTGTCAAGTCAGCATATTTCCTAAAATGCTAAACTACTTTTTCCTTTGAGATTGGTCAAGTAACATTTGTTCACATGTGACAGGTTATAAGCGGTCAGACTGCAGTACGGGTCAACAGCCTGAACGAAACACAGGTTATATCAAATTCTGATTAAATTTTTGCTTCAATGACTGATTATCTAAGAAAGACATAGCGTAGGATGAAAGTCAAACCTGCTGCCTGAGTCCTAAAATAACCTCTTATCAAGAATTGAGCTGCCTTTTGAAGACCTTGAACAAAAGGACTTTTTTTCCATCTCAGATTGACAGCTATAAATTTTTCACATCAAAGGAGACATTTTCAATGAATTTAATAAGTCTAGTGTCATAAAATTTGCCAAGCACATGGGATTCAATGTCATCTTTCTGCTACAGCATCACATTAGAACTCTTTTACAGGTTTTTCAGCACTGAAGAACCTTCTGAGGCATATTTAAGCTCAGTGTTAGCAGAATGTCTAAATAATGGTCAAATTGCACTGATTCAGGTAAGCAAGCATTCATCTAACGTAAACAGCAAATAATAAGATTAATAAATAATAATAATGATAATAATGATAAAGGGAAACAAACATTGTAACAGAAATTGAAGTTGCTTGCATCCTTACCACTATGGGCGTGTCCCTGGCAGTGTTTTCAGGGATGACAACACTGTAGCTTTCTTTTTCCCACTGTGGAGGCTGGTTCTTCACATTGGTGATGGTGACTGCCAGCTCCACAGAAGTGCTACGATTCCCACCATCAGTTGCTATGATATCCCTTGTAATATAGGTCCGCTGTGAACAAAGGGAAGAGTTCAATGGGGGAAATTATCATCATATTTGATGTTGAAATGATTACTACCCTGAAGTAAGATATTACTTTAATCTTGTGACTCTCAGTGAGAAAATGAGGCCCTGTTGACACCGTTAGCAGCAACTACCACAATGGCAGGTTTCCGTGTTTATATCTATCTGTGCAGACGTTTTAGCTGCATTATAAGTGACATTAAAAACTTTCACCATCACCTCTTTGATTATGTGTTTACTCTTTTATTAATTACATATAGGTCCAGAAATGTTTGGACACTGACATAATTGTCAGTTTTTTGTCTGTACTCCACCAAGTTTTAAGGGTCTACAAACATGTTTCCTTTACTGCTTTGAAATTAGTTAGTCGTATACACAGTCACCTGTTGTCTTGGGTAAAACATCATATTTCTTTTAAACCCCTTGAACAGTAAGTTTCATTATTGTTTCTCTTAAACTCTATTGTGCTTGCATACAAAAGCAAAATTGAGAAAATTGTGTCACTGTCCAAAAATGTACAAATCAAGCTATTTTTGTGATAAAAAAAAGTTTTTTCATAGCAAAGTGTAATATTTTGCTTAATGTTTAGTAGAAGAGTTAGACCTCTGCGTGACTGTGGGGGCAGCTGTTTCTGGCAGCACAGCAGCACTAAGAAAAACATGTAGATCTGGGCGTTTATACGGATATGTCTTTGTGCGAGCAGATGCAAGCAGCGATAAGCTGTCGATCAGCTAATTGGACGACCCAAACGTGGAAACCATTTAGTTAGACTCAAAACAACAAAAGCAGCAGAATAAGCCATAGAAAAATACATTAAGCCATAATTCTGACTCCATAAAAACCCTTTTGTTACTGTGCCATAATTGAATTCCAAGGACATAAGGGAGTAAATTTGACTTGGGGACTGCATTTCATCAAAGTGGACACCACAAGAAAAAGTGAAAAGAGTCCATTTACCTAAATTAAACAATGAGTAACATTAAAATTACACTCACGCCAAAGTGAAGAAGAAGAACATTTAGAAATGTGTCCTTTTACCCACATATTATGATTGTATTTCATAATAATGACTAAGTCACAGTTACAGAGCTTAAAAGAAAAATTGTTCACTATTATTTCACCACGAATTCAATCGTTCAGCTTTAACATTTCGACTACCAGCTGCATTATTCTGTTAATGTAAATCAGGGCCGGCGACTCTATTATTGTGCTGCAGTGGTCAGATAAAAACCAATCTCCCTGAAGTTCAGTATTAGATTTTCTATTTGTGGGACAATCCAATTAGTATTTTTAAAGCAATGCAACTCTTTTCCAAAGCTTGAAACCAGAGAACAAAGATTGCAATCTGCAATGCCCAATATGGACCCAGCAGCTGCTGCTTTTACATTAAATGAATATCTGACTTGGTAATACTTGGAAATTAAATTTGCTGTAATAGTGTCAGATCTCTACCAGAACATATAAAATATTCTGGATATGGTCATGGCAACCTTTTCCATCTTTTCCACTTAATTCTCTGTGGAACCAGTGTACAGTGTGTTGACACGGGATGAGGTCGGCTCTGGCTGTGCATGTCTTAGGGCATAAGAACATTCATAGCTGCTCAGTGGCATATCTCTTCCATTAAAGTGCTTCGAGTCAACTGGGAACAGTGCTTCACATTTTACTGTGAAGTTTGGCTTGAAAATTTAGCCTTAATTCTTTTTCAATGTAATCAGAAACTGCGATGAGAAAATCAAAAAGAACAACGTCCCAGACCAGCGAAGACATTTAACATTTAATGAAGTGCTTTTATGGTTACAGCACAAAGATTGTTGCAGGATCCAAATAACTTCTGAAACCACCCTAAAATATGCAACAGCTTTGTTAGGCGAGGTTTTGTGCTTAGCGTTATCAATTTTGCATGAAGTCAGCAGCAAAATTGCCAGAGACTTCCGACACCAGTGCAGTAAAAAGTATGTTAAATAATAAACAGCCCTATAGTGCAATAGCAGGTTTCTGGCCAAAGAACAGCTCCTGTTGAATAAATTAAGGTGAAAACTGGAAGCCGAGCACTGATAGGTCTCAGAAAGGCTACGACATACTTGTGAAGAATGTAAGAAATAAAAAAATGTGTTACATTACTGGCATTGACATTATAAATCACTTGAAGTTAGCTGACAACACTCAGCTCAGTAAACTTTGAAGATAGCGTTTTTAGGTAGTTTTCATACAGAAGCGAATTATGCATACATGTAAAATAACTTGTATTCTGAAAACAACTGTGTAATTTATCTTAAGGGGATTCACCTTTGTATTTCACACTTCTCCAAAGATTGTGGCTTAGTGTTTTCATTTTTCAGAAGCTGTTAGCAGGGAGGTTAACTTTGCATTCATAATCTTCCTCACAGTGTTTCAGTTAATCACTTCAAAATACAAAAATCGTTTGTTGGTGCACACTGTCAGTCTTTTTATCAAAGTCTCAGATGATAAACGACAATGAAAGAAAGCTTTTTATATATATATATATATATATATATATATATATATATATATATATATATATATATATATATATATATATATATATATATATATATATATCAAAGCCACAGCATTTATAAGAGACAATGAGTTGCAGAGTATGGTAATTAGCTTCTTTTAAACCTGTGCCATTAATTAAAACACTTTTTTGACAGCTACTGCAGGTAAGAGGATGTTTTTGCACATTTGAAGGAAAAGTCTTTGTAACGGAGCACTAGAAAAATGCTAGTCATTAAACAGAACCAAAGGACACACAAGCTGTTAAAATGTATTTTGAATAATTTGTTTAGGCTGAATTAGTCTCCCTCCATCTTCTTTCTCTGTGGTATTTCCACATCCAACACCTCCGGGAGTAGACATACTCAAGACTGGTAGTGGCAGTTAGAGGCACTTTGAGGTGCCTCATTCATTAACTTTGTTGTCACAGACCCACAGGCCACTGTGTGTGTCGTCCTGGTATAACTCATTTTGCGGGGACATAATCTACTTACACAGTCTCATTACGAGGACATGCCTTCGTTGTACGCAAAAAAGTAAATCCCTAAAAATGAAGGTGAAGACCCGGAAAAGAACAGTTAGTGTCTCTGTGTGTGTGTCTGCACTGGCTGACAAAGACCTGTGGTTGACTTGCCTGTGAGATGGGCTGGTTAACATAGACCCATCCAGTGATGGGGTTGACCTGCAGGTACTCAGGCTGCTCCAGAGACATGGCGTAAGTGATAGCTGCATTAGTGCCAAAGTCATCATCGTGAGCAGCAACACGCAGAAAACTGGTACCGACCAAAGTGTCTTCCCTCAAAAAATCTGCACGGGAAAGAAATAACGTATGTGCGCTCACTTTACTGGTCAAAGAACTTGCATTGTAGTAGCTTAGGGCAAAGGATGATGAAGATCCTTAGGAACAAAAATAAAATGTCTCTAAAAACATCCTCAATTAAATCAAATTACTATATAAAGGTGCACAAAGTCAATCAAATTCTCTATGACTTAATATCAGTTTTATTTACTTCTGCATTTTTAATGGTCCTGGTTGTGCCCCTGCTTTATTAATGCTATGCATATTTCATTTGGACATCAACAAGAATAACATTCATCCCAAACTTACACTCATAGCGCAAATTCTCAAACTTGGGGCTGTTATCATTTTGGTCCAGTATTTGGATGGTTAGCTGACAGATGCCGATCAGTGGCTCCTCTGCCCAATCAGTAGCCGTTACTGTGATCGAATACTCTCTTTGCCGCTCCCTGTCGAAGCGCCGGGCTGTCACAATCCCTCCTGTACAGTTCAGTTCAGTTCATTTTTATTTCAAACATTTCAAACATGTGCCTTCACAATCATTACAAAATATCATTCCATTATTTGTTTGAAAAGGAGTAGGCTGAAGTATTTACTTATTTGTCCCTACCCCCTCAAGTTTTACCTCTCATTCATTTATTTATTTTTTTTGTCTTAAATTAAACAAACAACATATGAAACATATAAACATATGAAGTAAAACAAAACATAACATACATAAATCAAAAACAAGAAATTAGCAAGCCCCACCACAGTATAGTTTCTTTCATATGAAAAATACAGAATGTGTATATTTGCAGATACACAAGTTATGGAAAAACAACAAACCAAAACAAAACAAAAAAACAAAAAAACAACCAAAAAAGAACCGCAACACCATTACCAGCAACATTACCGTCCTGGGTTAACCCCGTTTTCTTCATTCTTATACTTATTTAAAATTAGGTTTTTATATTTTACTTTAAACTGTTTTATGTTTTGACTGTCTTTTATTTCTTCTGTTAGACTGTTCCATAATTTAACTCCTGAAATTGAGATTGACATAGTTCTTAAAGTTGTTCTAGCACTTTGTATTTTTAAATTCCATTTCCCTCTTAAGTTATACCCACCTTCTCTTTCTATGAACAATTTACAGATTTCTTTGGGAAGCAATTTATTTCTGACTTTATACATTATTTGCGCTGTTTTAAGCTTCACCAAGTCTTGGAATTTAATAGCTTGCATTTTGACAAAGAGTGCATTTGTATGGTCCCTGTACCCTACATTATTTATTAATCTAATGGCCCTTTTCTGTATTATAGTTATTGTTTGTGTGTTACTTTTGTATGTGTTTCCCCAGACCTCTACACAGTAGCTCATACATACAGAATAATGATCAAACATACGCACGGCAATACCACACAGTGCTTCAGCACCCCGGTATTTCCACCAATCGACCCAAGATTTTGTAAACAAGTAAACAATTATGAATTTATTCGGAGAAAGTCGAGTATTCCTTTCAAGTGCGGTGACTTTGCTATTAAATCTTGAGATGAAGAAAACTGAGCACGAGCCTAAAAGAAAATGACTGACAGAATAACATGTTGCCTGCCCGTGCCAGGACTTCTGAACAGCTTCTCTATTTGCCTACCCCTTAATTATGTACACTCATTTTTTATAATCACACTGAGCTTCTCCCAAATTTAATCAAATGTTAATCAGTATACAGGTTTTGGCATTTGACTTAAATTCCTAAGAATAACAAGTCAACGTATAACAGTTGATATTGTATCAGTATGCATCCTCCTCACGTCTCCACGCCTCAGCTCAAAATTACCATTAGAGATGACAATTAACATTTAAATACAACACATTCTACCTACAGCAGACTCTCTGCTCTATGTCTAATTGAGACCTCTTTTACCCCAGACGAACTGAAACTGTTCTACCTGTGTCCGGATGGATTCTGAAGGCAGGCATTGCGCTGTCTCTGTGCATTAGGCCATATTTGACTTTTCCATTTGCCCCCTCATCTGCATCCACGGCATGCACTTGCAACACAAAAGTCCCCGTTGGCTGGTTCTCCAGCACCGAAGCCTGTTCACGATATTGCTGGCACTGAGATAGAGAGGGGAAGAGGAAACAAGGAAGGAGAGATAAATGCAAGAAAGTAGTCCTATATAAGGGATTGTATCATCAGAATACGATAATATTAATAAGAAAAAGGGGATCAAAGAAACTAAACTAATTAAGTAGAAGGTCACTACACACACCACACAGGGAGATTCTGCACATGAAACACAATATAGCAGTTATAGATACAGTAGACCACATCTTTGGAAATGAAAACACTTGAACTGATTTCTTTTGAAGAGCCAACAGCGAACAGCTTTGTCTTTGCAAAGAATTCAATCCATTCCCCCTAATGAACATATGCCCCAGATAAAGAGCAGCTCTCTGGAGTCGTTCTTTTTTGTAATCAGATATAAAAGCCAGCTACTCTTTCAACAGAATGACCATGAAAAAAGAAAAACAATAGACAAGGAGGAGCAAGAATGAAATGGAGAGAAGGAGATGGATCAAAGGACGTGAGCATGCAATTAAAAGAAGAATAATGCAAGAGTTCATGGGACGCGATGGCACAGACAGCATGGCCGGAGGCAGCTGTTCATAAAAATCACATAATATAAAGCATAAGGTCATGCTGGCCCAGGTGGTTCTGAGGCATAACTTGATATTCAAACAAATCAAGTTGACAAGAGTTCAAACCCGCCCGGAAGACCCAGGAGCTCCAGCTCTGCATGAATATGTCTTCTGCCGAAGTTCAAGTCATTCCTAATTAAGGAGGAAGTTAATTAAACAGGTACAGTATATTGTGATGATTTTGCAATTTTTTCCTAAATTAATTGAAATCCCACTAGACTGCCTAAAGATAGAGTGGGTGTGCAGGCTAATCGGAACTCATGGGAAAACAGAGCAGAGAGAGACGGAGGCCAGGGAAATGAGAACAGAGCAAAATATAAGAGTGCTAGAGAGTGAGGCGAGAAGAGGGAGGGAGGAAGGAAAAGGGAACAGCTGAAATGCAATGAGGGGATAAGACTGAGAAAAATACAACAATGGATTATAAAAGGTTCACGTTGACAGCAACAACAAAAGAAGGAATGCCTGAAAGGTCTGACATTTTGGGAAATACATTTACAGACTCTTTTGCTAATAGTTAGCTGAAAAGATCAATACAACTCTCCTTGCATGGCCTGCATGGTGAATATATAGCTTGAACCAGTAAGTAGTTAGCCTATAAAGACTTAAAACAGGTTGGAAGTGTCGACTATCCAACGGTGCTGGAAAAGTCTTGAATAAGAAATAGGTAAACAACCGCCCATAAATACATTTATTTTGAAGGCACTACTTTTCTTCTTTGTCCTTGGCTGTTTTACTTTCCTTCCCTCCTTTCTGATTTTCTCACCCATGACCAATTAGTTATACCTGTGGGGCGATCGTGGCTCAAGAGTTGGGAGTTCGCCTTGTAATCAGAAGGTTGCCGGTTCGAGCCCCGGCTTGGACAGTCTCGGTCGTTGTGTCCTTGGGCAAGACACTTCACCCGTTGCCTACTGGTGGTGGTCAGAGGGCCCGGTGGCGCCAGTGTCCGGCAGCCTCGCCTCTGTCAGTGCGCCCCAGGGTGGCTGTGGCTACAATGTAGCTTGCCATCACCAGTGTGTGAATGTGTGCGTGAATGGGTGGATGACTGGATGTGTAAAGCGCTTTGGGGTCCTTAGGGACTAGTAAAGCGCTATATAAATACAGGCCATTTACCATTTACCTGCTCGTCGATACCCCGTCCTTCTTGTGTGTTTAATTTGTCTTTGCCATCAAGTCTTTGTCAGATCGTCTGCGTCCTTTGCCCACCTCTGAGCTCCTGAGCCTTTGTCCGTCATGCTGTCTACCCTGGTATCTGCCTGCTTTTGCACCTATAGTTGTGCTAAGCTTCCGTGTGTTTTTCCACTTCCATTTTTGTTTATCTTCTTGGATTTAACCATTTTTTTGTAGGGAATAAGTAAAAAACTAAATGTACTAAAAGTACCAGGGTTGTCTTCCTCACCTCCTCAAATATAGGTTTGTTGTTGTTGACATCATCAACCCCAACGATGACCCGGGCAGTCGAAGACAGAGGGTGTGGTCCGCCCGAGGCATTGTCATCTGTGGCCGTTACATTCAGGACGTACTCCAAACCTTGAAGCTTGGGCAGGGGAGTCGAGCGGAGACGGATCAATCCTGCAAAGAGCACAGACCACTTAAATTACTTCTTGTATAGTATATGGTCTACACTAACAGAGTACATACAACCATTCTATAGCTGTTAAGTAGGATGTTATTGCTGCTGAGGAAGTGGACGCATAGTAAGGGATGTGCTATCAATAAGAACACACTAGAAAATGCATACTGCATACTGTTGTTCTAGACGTTGGAAGCAAGATAGAGAGCTGTGAAAATTCAGCTCTCAAGTCCACAGAAAGGTAGAAATCTGATATACAGACTAAATCCAAAAACCAATTTCACAGTAGTGATTTTGTCACATTTCTAATCTAATAATTGCGTGCTTTCCTCTAAAGATGCCCATCCAGCTAAAGCACTTGAGCGAAAACATAAAGCAGTACAGTGAGTCTGGTCAGAAGTTAACGAGGCTCAGCAGATGCCTATTAGCTGTTCCTCTTGCCCCCTTTGTCTGCTTTCATGTAACAGTCAAGATAAAAGGTGGGATAAAAGGATGGAGCATCTGAGTCAACATCTTTCTCGTCAACAGAAATACAAAAACATCAGAGGTTGCAGAATGAGCAAGCAGCCTGTGATGTGGGGAAAACCTATTGAACTGAGAGCATGGGGAGTTTTTTTATTCTCTTGTTGTGTTTCTATTCATCCCCTTCAATGCTCTTGATTAAAGACAACACAGCATGCTGATACACACATATGGGAGCGCCTGACATCCCTCTCTCCTGTATTACTTGTAATTTCACCTGCCCACAGAGCAGAGAAGGATCCAGGTTCTAATGACAATGCATAACATTGACATTGCTGCACCGCTACATTAAAATACGCAAACTGTGGGATGTGCGCAGTAATTGTCTCGCCTTAAATGTCAGCCTTGTTTACAAACGCAACACCAGCTCAACCAGCTATTCAGCTAGCAGCATTCGTTGCATATACAGGAAAAGGGAACCCATATAGTGATAGTGATTTCCCCGCACCCAAAGGATATCAGCCTTAGCAAGGGTGGAAAGAAATATAAAACGATGACACAAAAGAAAGAGGAGCTGGCGGAGCAGAGCTTGGAGATTGCGAACTATGATAGAGCAGTTGTTGTGAAATTGAATTGAAAGGGTTGGGTGACAAATGTCACAGAGATTGCCACTGGTTTCGGATCAAAGGGTAAATAAAAAAGATAAACTGTGCAGTCCTCAATGCTAGAAGGCTAAGAAACATGTGGAACATTCCTCTCTGTACCTGGAAAAAGCCAAACCAAGGACAGAAATGTCCTAAATAATGTTATAGATTTTATTTATGACCCTAATAATAGAAAGAGCAGCATGCGTATAGGAAATATAGCTTTTATTATCAGCTTTCAATATCTTTTCACACTGCCTTTGAAATTAGAGGCCGTTCCTTGAAAGCGCAATTTGACAGAAAGCCCATCGATTACAATGAGAGCTGAATAATATGACACCTGGTTGGAAAATTAAGAAATATCACCTTTCTGGCTGTCAATGACAAAATTTTCTTCCTCGTTGCCTGCTGTTATGGAGTAGAATATAGCATCGCCATCTGGATCTTTGGCCAGAACTGTTGCAACCAGGGTGTTGGGGCCTGCATCCTCAGAAACGAATGTTCGATATCTGCAAAGAGGAACTCAAGTTTAGAGAAAGTGAGAACACATACTTGGTGGAAGTCAATAATAGAAACCCACAAACAAAGAGACTAGAGATATGAATCATTTACACAGTCCAGGGCATCGAGAAGCTGATTAGACTTATGGTTGTGGCTTTTACTTGTCACTATGATTTAACCTGTCCTCTTAGCTGGCCAGACCAGAGACAAATGATAATGTCTACTGGGATTTTGAAGCCATTGAACAAATGGTGCTTCTACATACCCTGCCCACTGTGGGCCATTTGATCCACTGCCTTTTAAAATGTCAACAGTGATTTGCTTGCTCTGTGGTGCTGGGTAGCAAAATGCCCAGCAAGACACAGGAGACTGATATACCGCTGTGGTACAAAGCACAATGGGGAGGAGATTAACTCTGTGACTAAGAGGACGCACAGATGAAGAGAAGAAAAGAAAAAGGTGAGAAAGGAGCAGCTAGGTGACAAAAACGAAGGCTGTCAGTGAAATGACAAGTAAAGTGACATGTGGGAGTGGGAGAAAAAAGAGAGGAAAAGAGGACGGCTGACAGAGAGGAGCAGGCTATAAGAGGGGGCGGTGTTCTCACAGAGTTCGAGTTGATTCGTCAGCAGAACTCATCCCCTGCGAGATTTTGTGCTGTATCCTCTTCTAATGCGTGTGTGTAAGTATGCGTGTACGTGGGGTGGGGCTGCGGTGTCTATGGTGAAAAGTCAGAGGTGATTGATGGTTTACAGAAGAACGCTGATGGGTGATTCATCTCCGCCAGCCTCGGCAATCTCCGTGGCAACATGAGTGACCTGTAATCTGTCACCCGGCTCAGAGGCCACCTCTCCGCAGCTCTGAGGGGATGAAACATATACACTCCCTTTGCTTTTCTTCCTGAAGCGTCTTCCTACATCTCACTGAACTGTGAAGTTGTGCTCAGACACGGTACGCCTGCCTGCCTGTCTGTCTGCTTCCCTGCATGTCTGGACATTTTGCATTTCCATGGAGTCTCTCGCTGTCTGTCCCTCACTTCAATCACATTTAGCCACTCTGTGGCTCATTCAGATGCAAACTGAGAGGAAAAAAACACTAGCCCGTCCACTCATCTGTCAGGCAAGTATCTCAATTAATCTGAATGTAAGAGTAATTTCTTAAATGTTAATGTGCACACTCTACCTCCACACGAGTCTCTGTTCTTTTTTGAGCACTACAGCCCAATTCTAATCTGCAGCCTACAGCCTCTCGGTGCACTTGCACATTTACATGGAGGCTCCGCCACATTAAGTGTCATTCCAACCCTACTAGCCTTAAGTGTGAGTGGGTTATGAATCCTTCCAACACTGAGACTGCATCAGTGCAGGCTTACTACCCACAGTGCTGAAAGGTGAAGAGCTTGTTTTGTTTCCTGCATGAAGGAAACTCCACGCATATGATTGTTGTGGTTTAGGGTCTTTACCTTACAATTTAAAGTGCCTTGTTGTGATTTGGTGCTACATAAATAACACTGAACTGAACTGCATTCATACAATTGAGTTATATGTGATTATTTCAGTAGGACTGCATCTGTAATGAAGAAAAATGAAATGGCTTCCCTTAAAACAAAAAACCCACAAGTTTTTTGTTTTTAAATCTTACAGTAAAACATTGTTGCTTCATTTGTTCCTTTTTGCTTTCAGCAACCAAATCTTAACTTTATTCTGCTGAATGTATCTGAAATATTCTGTTCAGCACTTTCCACCTTTTTTTAAAGATTACTATTTTCCATTCTAGTTATAGAGGTCAAGAAGAAGTTGGAGAAAAGAATGAAGAAAAGTAGAATAATTTCAACAAATGCTGAATACTGTCTGTGCTTTAAATGATTGAATACAATTCAAATGGAGCACACACTTTTTTCAGTAGAAGATAGACATCATCTTAATAGACCTACTTGGCACATTCTCACAGAAAGCACTGTTACTATTAAATAATGGCGGGTCTTCCCAAAGCTTGCTGGTATATTCTACACTACCCCTTAATTAAGAGACTCTCTGCAGACACAAGTGTGACTCAACACAGAGTTTCACTCATCACTGAGTTGGAGGAAGTAGCAGTCGAATTCGAATTGGGCCCCTGCTCGCTTCCCTCACAGCATTTATCTACATCTCAGAAAGCCATAGTGTGAGGAAGCGCCTAACACATGCTACCTGGCAAAACGTCTGCATTTCTAACTATCTGTCTGCTGGGAAGAATATTTGCCTGACTGCCGACAGGCTTCTCTGTTTATCTGCATATCTGACTGGCTGTCTCCTGTCTACTCGCAGTGTATGTTTTGGCATTCTCTACTTGCTTGCCCTGCAACCGTGTTTCAGTGTGTTTTTCTTTTCAGTTTTATGTTTGTCTGCCTACATCTCCACCTTTCTGCCCACCTCATTGTTTGGCTGTGTGTCTAGCCAGTCACTGAGACTGACACCTGACAATGCAACAAGAGCAGGTAACAGAGGTCTGCAACAGTCTTGTGTGAAGGTCATTGAAACATGACTGACAGGACAAGCAGCTTACTTGTTCGATAGAATAAATGTAGCAGAGCCACAGTGACAGTTGCTGCCCACCCACTTATACAGCTTTGCCAAAAAGCCACTCTGGGACACACTGGATTGCATCCATATGTCAGTTTACTGCATACCTTTGGAAAAGGCCAAAAATAAAACCCAGAGAGTGTGAAGTGAATGCTCGAATTCACTACAATATTGGACCACAAACATTTTGAGCTATCCATCAGAACATGCTGTGAAACTAACAATGTCACACTTTGTGATTAATGTGAGTAACAGGCTGTTTTGATGCCAGATGGCTGTGATTAACACGCCAAATAAAACATATTGAGTTTGTCTTATGCTGGTGGATTCACTACAGCAGTTTGGAGACGAGTTGGCCACTATTCACAACAGGACTCCCAGCATCAAATATTATTGCAACGGATAGCCTCAAGGACGGCAGGTCTGTGATGTATGATGTAACAGCCCATATGTCTGTGATGCAACTACCTCGTCTGCTCAAAGAGTAAAGCTTTGATAAACTCAAATATGATCAGCTGGTGGATCAGAATTTAAGCAGTGGCAGCAATGGCAACATTATTTAAACTCTGCTTGAGTTTGATGTTAAAAAATGTTCAATTCTGCATAAAGAAAAATGCAACAACACAAAGACATCCATGCATTGGATATTTTTTATAGCCATTTATTTATTTATTTTTTCATTGCACTTTTGTATCTCAGCCTTAGTTTTTTGATGCAGCTGTTTTATGTTTTCAATGAATAGTTGCAAATTAAGATGATAAACCACTGATTTTGGTTTGTGATGGGGAAAAAAAGACTACTTACACAGGCTGGGAGAATTCGGGGGCTTCATCGTTGACATTCGCCATCCTCACACGGACGGTGGCAGTGCCAGAGTGAGGTTCGTCCCCACTGTCCACCGCCATCACCACAAACTCATACAGATGATTAGGCCTCTCATAGTCAAGCCGTCTCGCTGGGAAAACAGTCCCATGGGGTGAAATGCTGAAGTCCGGGCTCAGGGTGTAATAGGTGAGTTCAGCATTTAACCCTGAGTCACAGTCCGTGGCTAACACTGGCAGGGGGAAAGACATCACACGAGAGCCATCAATTACGAGTTAATCGAAAAGGGCTGATGAGATGTGATCAGCTCATGAATATGTTGACATCTGTGTAGATCATTATCTCTTTATGGCCTTGCTAAACATGCGATAAATCACGAGCTATGACAGCTACTATTACTTGAACAGAAACGGTGCCCTTCCAGAATGATTACTATCATTTGACAATACGAGCTTAAAGACAGCAAAAAGACAGAGTGGAATGCACAGTGTTTGTGTGTGGATTTGGAAATGATTTTATTCTGGGGTAATTATAGAGAAGAAACAAGTATAGATTGGTTTCCAATGTGTGGTGTGATTTTCTCTAAGAGTATAGCCACAAACACTGTGTGAGTTTCACTTAAAATCCCTGTTTCATGCACATCCCCTCAAGCTTATAACAATTGTCTACTGCATATTCTTTTGATGTGTGTATTTTCTGTGTGTCAAGTATCTGCACCAGCAAGCAGCCTGTGTGTGTCAGTGCCATCTGAACATCTTGTAATACATTTCCAGACAGGTAATTCACTACGCACCCTTTGCATTTAACTGTTACAGTGTGACTGACTCATTAAAAGGTAAAGACAAAGTGAAAGGGAAGTAAATCTCCTTTGAACCTTGCTGTTACTGGCTCAGTCTGCACAGTTTCTTTTATCTTCTTCAATCGAGTTTAGCTATAGTTTGGTCCATACGTCTTTGGACAGTGATACGTTTTTCTAAGTCGGTCTATGTACACCACCACAGTGCATTTTAAATCAAACAATCAAAATGTGATTTTATACACAGTCCTACTTTTTCAGAGGCTCAAAAGTAATTGGACAAACTAACATAACTATAAATAGATAAATTGTTTCAATACTTGGGTGGAAAATCCTTTGTAGTCAATTACTGCTTGAAGTCTAGAACCCAGTGGCATCACCAAATGCTCTGTTTCCTCCCTTGAGATGCTCTGCCAGGGATTTTCTGCAGCTGCCTTCAATTGCTGCATGTTTGTGGGTCTCTTTGGCCTCGATTTTGTCTTCAGCAACTGAAAATCATGCTCTATTGGGTTGAGATAAGATAAGCTATTTGGCCATTAAAGAATATCCCATTTCTCTGTCTTAAGAAACTCTTGGGTTGTTTTTGTGGTAGCTTTAGGTCATTATCCATTTGGAGTGTGAAGCACCATCCTATCAATTTTGCTCAGAGAACAGGGCTCTTTAAACTTTAGAATTAATTCTGCTAATTTTATCAGTAGTCACATCGTCAATAAACACCTGACCCGGTTCGACTGGCAGCAACATATTCCTCCACCATGCTTGACAGATGATGTGGTATGCTTTGGATTGAGAGCTGTTCTTTTTCTTCTCCATACTTTTCGCTTCCCATCATTCTGGTACAAGATCATTATGGTTTCTAAAGTTTTTTTTCCCCCAGACTGTGCTACCTTAGATGTGTCCTGACAAAGTCTAATCTGGTGTAACCACTGGTTCCCACCATGTTGTAAACCCTCTGTATTTCCATTCATGAATTATTTATTCCCTGACTGTGGACTTTTGTGTTCTTGACTTGTTTGTATATTGTGAAGAAGACGCACTGTAATAGACATTTCATTCCATCACTTTGACATTTTAGTTACCTGTGCAGTTCACCAGTTTAAGTTACCTTGTTAATCTAAATTAGGGTGGTTTTACAGAATGATACAGTCCTATAACTGCACTGAATATCAGCTATAGTCCTGTTGCTGCATAAAGGTCTCCCTTTTATACTTCTGCTTTTCAACCCTTTAAGATGACACTTTGTCTCCATTTTCTTTTCATCTTTGATTCCTCTGCTGCCACCACACTGGTTATGTTATTTTTTTCTCGGTGCATCGGTTTGTATTGGTTGCCATTGTCTCCTGCCACTGGCTTTGCAGTGCCAACAGTCTTTACTGCTCCAGGCTGTTTATTCGAATGTTTTGAGATTAAATTTGTTCCATTTTTCTCAGTCAGAATGCACCAGAAACAATTGCCCAGCTTGAGATTCCCACTGTAGCCAGTGGGGTAAAGAAGTCCCAGAGGCACAGCAACATTTGACAATAACTAAAGAGAGAGCAATGTGAAAGGCCAAACAAATAGCCCCGAATAATGTTTTGTTTTGGGGTTTGTTTTTGCATATTATGTGGCGTGTTTAACATTTCAAGGGTTAACTTTGTGAGTTAAATATCACGCATGGTGAAAGAATCCCTTTCAGATAGTTCTGTATCTGTGGCTGTGGCTAAATGCTGAATCTCATACATACAGAATCCCAAAACACTCAGATCTCATGAGTGCAGTTAAAAGAGTAATTTTAATCACCAGCGACAGTGGCAAAAGTGTGTGAGAGATACAGGGTCATGAATTATGAAGCAAACAACTGTATCTGATTAAAAACACACCACACTCTGTTTCTACACTTCCCTCAATAGGTTTCTTAATTAGTGTGTATTTTTACAAGTTAAGCAGTGATGACAGCAAAACATATTCTTTCAACCTCATAATTAAAAATTATAAGCTAGACCCATGCAGTAATAGATAAACTGCCATTATTCATACAAAACGTAATAAATCAAAATGTATGGTGGGTTTTTTTAGCAGCTACACTGGTTCAGTATGTAACAGATTATGATGTAAATACAAAACACTGTCACTGGGAAACTCAAGGTCAGACGAGAAACTCTTCTGTTAAAATTCAGTTGCTGTTTTACCCTGGGAAAAAGTTACTTTTTATAAAGTTTCTTTCTTTAATTCAAAAAGAACCAGATGGATGTGACATATGGGGTCAGAGGATTCTCACCCTGCAGCAGGGATGTTGCCGTGGTTACAGTCTCGGGGACTCCATCCACACTATAGATGGACTGAAGAAACTCTGGGACACAATCATTCTCATCCGTTATCAACACCTGAACCTGATTAGTGCCGGCGTGATGGGATAAGAGAGGAGAGGAGAGGAGAGGAGAGGAGAGGAGAGGAGAAAAGAGGAGAGAGGAGAGGAGAAAAGAGGAGAGAGGAGAGGAGTCATACAATCAGTATATAAGAAGACAAAATTAAGCTTTTGTTATCAACTCTCAATTCTAGAAAACAACCATATGAAGGTTTCTGTACAGGAAGCTGACCCGAAAACTTAATCTAAATTGCATTTTATAGCTCCCCAAGTTGCCAGTTCAACACATTCTTTATCTTCCACTCCATGATTTTCTTGAGTCAAAAATAGAAATGTTCTTAGCATGTGTGTGCCTCACTGTGCGCATTTGCGACAAAGGCCCTTAGTCGCCCCTCCACCCTACAAGCTCCCTGTCACCACTGTGTGTAAAGTGTGAAGTGACAGCTGAGTAATAGTCCTGAAATAGCTGAGATAGGTTTTCCCAGTTTCCATCTCTTATTCCACAACATGCAGCTGAGCAGAAGGAGGTTGTGCCCGCTAAATCTGCGGTACAAAGTAAGAGGCTGACATGATAATTGGGCAACAAAATCTTTTCAATTAATAATTGAAATCACGCTGCAGTTGTAAATAATTTATCTAGAAATATTCATTTATGAAGGATATTTTCAGATTTTGATTTCTTGTGCCTAAGAGGGTGCTATATTTTGCAGCGTTCATCTCTAGATAACAATTGACAAAAAGCACTTAGTGTGAGACACGAAGGCGAAGAGTGAAACCGCAGAACAAAACTTCACTTGGGTCACCAGTCTACTTGTTAACATTTAAAAACCATTCAGGCGTGCCACTGCTGTAGACAGTTGCAAACTATGCTGCTCCTCTTTTGTGGTTATTGCCAAGCAGTGTGATGTCAACAGGTCACTGTCGTTAACCGTTATGAGCTATTTAGATGAAAACCTGCCTGCCTCGGAGTGTTGTGGCAGTCCAGTGGGAGAGCGCGACAGACAAAATCATCCAAACAGCAGAACATATTTTGTTATTTCATTTAATTCTCCAAAGTAATAGTAAATGCCTGAGTCGCAGTCACAAACATCACAGTGGACCTCAGCTTTGGCCTCAGATTACAACAGAGCTTGAACTCTTACATGACTCCTATTTGGTGCCCGTATCTCTGTCTAATTAAACTAACCTCTGTTGCAGCGCTGAGGCTGCCTGGCTCTTCACTGGCTCGCACCATCAGAAGGTAGCGTCGCTGGTCATTCTCATAATCCAGTGTCCTGGTCAGGCTGATCTCCCCCGTCTCCTGCTGAATGCTAAAAAGGCTACTGGGATTGATCAGCAGACTATAGCTGATTTGCTGCTTCTGGAAGGAGATAGCAAACACCACCAGGAAGCTGTAGAACAAAGAGAAAGCGATTAAAAGAAATGGAAAAAAGAGTCTTTATTGTTTGATTTTAGCTGCAGCCTTGTTGAATTAGAATCGAAATCCTCTTCTCCTACATCAGCACTGTGCTGTAATGAAATCAATTATTGTATGGCCCATTGGCTATGTGCTATAAACACAGTCAATCAGTGATCGTCAGTTCTGTGTAATAATATGATACTATTATGTAGATATCAGTGTTTGTTTTGACAGTGAAGAGAGTTTGCATTCCCTAATAGTGTGTGATGATAATAAGTCAGTTCGTGCTTGAGTGCACTGCTGTGAACAAATGAATATTTATTAACAAATTCTTAACAAGTTATGCTTGAGATCTGACACCTTTTGTGTGTTTTTATGCATGTCTGCATTCATTATTGTAGGACTTGTGTCAGCAGCTTATGTCATAGCAGAGCTATACATACTGGAATTTCAGTGATTTACATTATTATGCTAAAGTCTGCATGTGTAACTGTCCTCATGTGAGTCACTCCGTGAGACAGCACATCGTCTCATGCCTGCATTCATCTTAGTCTTTGTTAATTTACAGAAATTAAGTGTATTAAAAATATGTCTTCTATATTGTTGCATTTTTAATGTTGTGCTTGCAGTATTGGGCAATTAAACATACCGAGGCAGCAATGAAGAATCTGACACAAAGTGTTTGCTGATAACCAGATGGGAACAGATGAAGATCTAAAAAGGCCTGGCATATGTGTTTAACAATAAATGATTTGTAAAGATATAATAATTTCAGCTTTACAGAATGAATATAACACAGAAGAAGAAGAAAAGCATTTTTCATGATATTTTGCTCCTAATATGCAGCTGGAACGTATCCCTGATTATGTTTATAAGAGGATGCAAACACAGGCAGTACTCACGGCTGTCCCTCAGGTGTGTTTTCTGGTATTGAGATGGCATAGCTTGTATTGGTGAATTGCGGCGCTCTAGCTCCCGCCACCACAGAGAGCATGGCAGGGGCACTGCGGCTCCCCATGCCGTCAAGGGCCACCACGCTTAACAAGTACTCCCTCTCCCTCTGAAGTACCAGCCCTGTGGTCACCACCTGGCCTGTCTTCTTGTCAACAGCAAAGCAGCCATCACCGCCTACAGGGAAATACAATGACATTATTTTCCACAACTGGATCCAAACCAATGCACGGGCGATCGCCTGAATGCAAACACAGAAATGTTTCCTGAATAGCCTTTTGAAAGGGATTTCTGTCTTACTGTGTTTGTGGAATTAAGATTTATACAATCTGTTAAGCTCTAATAGAATTAATAAATATGATTTATGTATAAACACATTTAATTTTATTCATTCTGTGCAATTCCTTAATCATAATAGTCAACAACTGTTGTCACGTTTAATCATTTTTGGACTTTTTACTTATATTAAAATCATTTGATAGTTTATTCACTGTCAACAAGAACTTCAATTATTTTTAACTCTTATTTGTTTTTAGGCAGTCTGATAGATATTTAACAGCAACTGCATTTTTCATTTCACAGACACTTTGGACCAAAGTAATGAACTAATGACAGGAAATTGAAGGTAGTGTAAAAGAATTCAGATCATAAACAGTTTAAACTCTTAAAAATTACATCTTAGTTACTATAAAGCATGTTAGTATATACCTTAATGTATATTTGCTCTTCACATTTAGATGTCAGAATCACAGCATACTGAGAAGAGAAGGGAACCAAGCACAGATCCTTTAGGGACCCCAGATGCCATGAAGTAATGATTGCATTCCCTCACTTATTATTTTGAAAGAACACCATGTGAAACTAAAGAGCAGCTCTGTGCTCAAAATGACGATAAGCTTGAATAGAGGGGCCAGGAATATTTGGTGGCTCATCAAAAACCTCATATATATATATATATATATATATATATATATATATATATATATATATATATATATATATATATATATATATATATATATATATATATATATATATATATATATATAAAGTCAAAGCACCGGTTCTGCTCGGTGAGAATTGATGACTGGTTCAGGTCAGGTCTCACTGATATGACTTCCATTACTGACGGCAGTGCAGTGTCAGTTGAAATTTCAGCCTTGGTCCTCAGTAGTTTGCTTGTTCTCAAGGCTTATACTGACAAAGAAGCCTTTCCAAGCGCTACATTTTAAATTGTAAATAGCGATTTTTCATATTCAAAAATATTCATATTAAAAAATAGCCAGAAAATCTTTTCTGTGGAATTTAGAAACTAAATTACAGCTGACTTTTTATTTATTGACCTTACACCTTACCTTACAGTTTTAAATTATTTAACCCTTGTATGGTGTTCGGGTCTGTGAGAACCGTTTTCAGTTTTTTTCAAAAGAAAAATTAAAGAATTAATTATTTTTTCAACCTGAAATTCATTGGCTTTGGCTTATTTTCTGTGAAGAACATAAATCCGAACTAATTTTCAATGACCGCATACTGTACCTCCCCCCACGCATTTACATTACATACAAGGTGTTCGGGTCCACTGGACCCAGGTCTAATAAAAGTGTTGAAAGTGTAGGTCCTGTGTTCCCACACTCTGTCTTCCTCCTTTCTGGTGCTGCTGATAGTGTTTTCTTCCCCTCCTGCTCCCGCACAAAGTTGCAACATTGTTGAAAATTCAACTATAAACACCGTCTGCTCTGACATCTCACACACATTTTGCCCTCTTTCTTGAGGGATCCAAATTTTATTTTCTCATACCCTGTCCCACCTGCAAATTAGGGGCATAATACTATAAATAAGACTTTGCCAGTGTGGTTCTTTATCACAACTGATCAAGTTGACAAAAGATTATCTGCTGCGAGGGCCATCCAATTGATTTTGGAAGAGAGAGAGGCTTCTGATGATGATGTTGACAAAGAGGTTTCAGAATATTTCGCATTTCTGAAAATTCAGAGTCTGACAGTGACTTTGAAGAAGAGGATGAGGTTGAGCACCATTTAGTAACAAAACGAAGATGAGTACCCCATCTGCAGCCAGCTCCAGGACCAGAACAAGCCCACCAGACAGCAAGTGAAGAAATATGGATGTCAATAACTGGTGAAATTGAATGGTCTTCTTGCCCAAGAAATGAGCCACCCTGCAGAGCTGTTACTGTGATAAGCCAGGGCCAACACGGCTGACAGTTACTCATGTGCAGGACATCAAGTCTTCATTTGAGCTTTTCATCCCAGATTCCATCCAGAAAAATTTTCTGGATTGCAGTAATCTAGAAGGAAGGTGTGTTTTTGGAGAGAGGTGGAAGGAGATGGACCAAATTCATCTAAGAACCCCAAAGGCCTACTTTGGGGTTCTTATCCTTGCAGGAGTTTTCAGGTCCAAAGGGGAATCGACAGAATCCCTGTGGGATGCAGAAACCAGCAAGAACCTTTCCGTGCATCAATGTCTCTGGAAAACTTCCACAAAATTTCCAGGATTATCCGTTTTGATAACCGAGACGACAGACCAGCTCGACGGCAGAGAGACAAGCTAGCTGCCATCAGGACAGTGTGGGATAAGTGTGTGCACCACCTCCCCCTGTTTTACAACCCTGGGCCTAATGTCACCATTGATGAGCAGCTGATCCAATTTAGTTGTGAAACATATTGCTTCACGTGTAAATGTGTTGTGTCTTTCCACTCACTCCACTTGATTATAACTGATTTATTTTTTTATAACATTTTATTTAAAAAAAACAAAAAAAACGAGAAGCACATTAATTCATAAATGTGATCTAACAAAGGTAAAGGGAAAAAATTAACCATGTTTGCTGTTCATATGGCTTGTAATTGGGATGAAGTAAACATCTGTTGAGTAATTTAACATAAAATTGTTTGATAGTGTTAATTTGGAAAGCCAAAACTCTAGCGGGTCCACCAGACCCATGAACACTGGCTGAGTAACAAAAATACAAACACCACACAAGGGTTAAATATGTTTTATTTTATTCTGGTATAAATTGGTCATTAATAATATAAATGGGGGTTAGGAATAATTGTTGTTTTATTGTTGTTTGCAACAAACAAGTGTCAGAAATGGAACTGAGGATCAGTTTAGGAATGAGAAGGTACATGCACATCTTGCACTTTGTGTTGTACTATCTGGATGACCATCGTGTAATTAAATAAATTATGATTAAATTCTTGTATAAAAAGAAAATCTTAGAGCAGTAGAGGTTCACTAATCTGCAAAACACTGCATCTACAAGTTGTGGAACAACTTCAGAATAATGTTTGTCAGCACAATCTCGTGAAGGCTTTGAATATCTCATCATCTAGCTCGTCTACAGTAAATAATATCATCACAAAATTCCAAAATTCTGGATAAACCCATGTGTGCAAGCTGAAAATCAGTCCTCAGGATCTTCAAGCTCGCAGCCAGCACTGCATGTGCTCGAGGAAGATTCCAGAAATCACTATTTGTGGACACAGTGTGCCATTCCAAACTGTGTCCACAAATACAGGATAAAGCTCTATCATACAGTCTTCTTCAGTTCAGAACGGAAGAATCCTCTTGGATGATATAAGAAACGTCTTCACAAATCAAAAAGAAGTTCAGCCACCTTCCTTTAAAGCACTTGAGATGATACGCAGCGGTAAACACGGCTCTGTTCCAACATAACTGAGACATGCGGCTGCCATCAAAGCCAAAATGGCTTTATTTTTTTATTAAAATGGTACATTATCTACATTTAAACATTTTAATTTATCCTGTTTAATACTGTAAATAAACTAAGGGGTTATGAAATGTTTAAATGATTGCATTCTGTTTAAATTTACATTTTATGTAGTGTCCCCACTTTATGCCTTGGGGATTGCAGTAATTAATAAGTTTTATAATATTCAGGCTGTTGACAAATGTTATAAAATGCCAAATCCAACACTGTGTTCTTAATTCTCTCAATAATGTGACTTAATAATATGAACCAAGCCAACTTGTAAATATTGGAGACAAAGATTTTTAAAATCACACAGAAAAAAAGCCATAAAATAGGCAATAAAAATGTATTAATACACAATGAAGTAACAGAACAATGCATATGGGAATGACTCAAAATGAACCACGGTGCTAATGTTTATTGTAACAAAGGAAATGTCTCCCTTTCAGCAGTATGCCTTAATGACTTATTGATGGGGTTTTTTAAATTATTTTGGAAATATATGGAGGTTTTGGGATCAGAGGAATAAATCAGGCAGTGGTTAAACAGGTTTGATAAGATTTGTTAGGATTGTGAGAAATATAGCGTATGACCAAACTCCTTTTTATATACTCTTTAGACATTCTTAGTTATGACTTTCACCTTCTAAACATTAGTAATTATACTGACGAGTGGCTACTTTTACTTTCCAATTTAAGTTTTCATCAAGCTACTCAATTTCTATTTTCCTTAAGTTATAAAACATTTTTGTCTGACTGCGGTGTTTGTAGAAATTTTAATTAGCAGCTATGGAGAAATGTTTTAATTACTGAGTCCCACTGTTGTTATGATCATCCTGCCATTGGTTTCCCACTCTTCCACAGACTGACAGCCGGTAGGAGCAATGCATCAACAAAGGTATCAGTGTGCCAAAGGCAGTGAAGGAAGAATGCTAGCAAGTAAACATGGAAGTAATCAATGTAAGACTCTAAATATTTTAAAAAAGATGGGTGAAAAAATCCGTCCAACACTATTGTTAAACCACAAGGATGCACACCATGCATTAGGATGAGGAAGGCTGTGTGTAAACATAACCAAGTGTTTCTATACAAAAAAAAAACAAAAGCAAAAAACTCTGGAGGGCACTTTTTTACTTTTTCTGCTGCCGTTGAATACTAAAAAAAATTGGGTCAATCAGGGTGACACTGATCAACTGAAGGCTGGCTACTGTCATCTCATCTCATCTTCAAGTTTTTAAAATTAAGCACAGGATAAGAGGGTCGTTTTTTACTGTTTTTTTTTTAATCTAGTTCTTTTAAGTTTATGTTAGCTGCTTTGACAAATGTCGCTGCTTATATGAGTTCTCAGCATAGACAAGGGGCGAGACAAAGACAAGGGCCGCTTTGTAGTATTTGTGGTTTAAAGTCAAAACGTGAAGCTGTGCGATGTACTAATGCGAGTCAGAGGGAAGTCAGTAGTGTTTTGTAAAGCCCCATTGGCAAGATTAGCACATCCCCCAATCTCTGACATGTGAACAAACCTCTATCCCCTCAACCACCAGGGGGTCTACTATGGCAGACTTCCAACAGCCAAATGCGTGTATGAGTATTTTAGCGTGTGTGTCTGCAGAATTTACTCTGCGTATGCAACATGGAGAATTAGAGAGATAGATAGAGTGCATGATAAGTGCATAAACAAATGTGCGAAGGCCTCTGGCTCTGTGTGTGTGTGTGTGTGTCTGACTGCTGCGATTGTGTATGTGTGTGTAGAAAAAGAAAGAGGGACAGAGATACAGAAGAAAAAAGAAATAGGGTGACAGAGAGATAGAGAATCTAACGGACACCTAAAGAACCTATAAATGCATGAATGAATGTGTGAATGCCTCTGGCTGTCATGTCTGAGAATTGGTGTCTGACTACTTGCATTTATTTTCAAGTCTCTATAGCTTGTTAACTTATTTTAACAACAACACAATCTATTTTAATACAACTTACCTTCTATATGCGTGTGTGTGTGTGTGTGTGTGTGTGTGTGTGTGTGTGTGTGTGTGTGTGTGTGTGTGTGTGAACAGCAGAAAGCTTACCATCTGACAAAAAGTATTCCACCTCTCCACTTTTACCCTCATCCCCATCATGAGCCTGGAGCTGGTAGACAAACGTTCCCGCAGGGGCCTCAGGGGATACGACAGCCAGGTAAGGGTACGGCTTCATACTCCACTCAGGGACGTTGTCATTGACATCAGTGATCTTCAACTTCACCTTGTTCAGGTACCAGTCTGGGCCTGGAGGATAGTGCAGAGATAGTGATGGAGCTCTGGTTACAAAAAGTGACAGCTGTCATGTAACTGAGTGTGCAGCAGGGAGACATGTTGCCAGGGGAATGTGAAGCGCCAACAAGCATAGAGTCAACTAAGGGTACAGGTATGTGAGATATACATCCTCTCCAGTAGATAGCAAAAACCAGGACTTCATGATTAAACTAAATGTTAATGGGGTTTTTTTCTGTGCCTGTACTGTGAAACTGATACCGCTACAGTCTCAATTCAGCTCAGAGGTCTGGTCAAAGTCAATTACCACACTATCTTTAACTTAGTAATTTAACGGCTATCTTTCCACTTTCTTTTGCTACACCATAGCTGCCAGAAGCTCAGGAAATTGTTGTAAGTGGATGTCAGGAGGTATGTTTGGCCCCAGGGTTGAGGACGGTGGATATGACATCATCCATTCATTCTCCATCAGGGTTTCCATCCAAGCATCCAGACACCTTGGTTCCCATGGGAGAGAGCCTCAGCCACTGTCTCATCTACCATGTCTAGGGTAAAGCTACCTTGATCTTCCCACAGGGGCGTGGGGATGATGCCTCACGACTGCAGGCACTTTGTCGCCTGCACAGTGCCTCACTGAAGTGAATAAGAAGATTCCAGGAATCCAATTACCAACTCGCTCAACCTAAGCCGGGGCAGACAGCAAGAGAGCACAACAGCACCCAAGGAGAGGCGGTGTAAAACTGTGTCTCTATGACAGAAGCATAGCGTGACTTTTCCTGGAACTGATAGTAAGGGATCGTTATCCACATTAAACACAATGACACAATCTGGAAACAATGTTCACAAGAAAAACTCGCGACACTGTCACAGGCCCCAATCTAGGACACATTTTCTGCAGAATATTCCTGCGATGTGGAGCAAGTCACAGAATTGTAGGCTAAGACACTATTTTCGCAAATATTGGCTGTGATCTTGTGTCAACGTGGCATGAAGGAATATGTCAGAAGAGGTGCCAAACAGTTCAGTAGACTGCAATACACAGAGGCCATCTGCCTCACCCCAGAAAAGAAAAACCCCCCTGCCAGGACAAACACATTGACACACACAAATGCATGCACATACAGATCTGAACACAACCCCACACATGCGCAAGCAATCCCGTCTCAAACACACACTTGCATGTCTCTTTCTATCTTCCTGTCTTTCTCTCACAAACACACACCATGGACACTTAGGAACAGAGGTGAGTTACCTAAAGGCTAAAAGTAACTATGGATTTCAAATCCCATTATGTAAAAGGTTTCATGTTTCTATCCACAGGCTATGTATGTACTTTTTAATCCAAGACAAAAGCAGCAGGAGTGTGCAATGCATCCTTTCACTACCTGAGGGCTGCCTCGACAGATGTGCTGTCTGTATAAAGCAGTTCTACCTAGCTGGTTTCCATAATGTTCTGCAACACAATGTCTTTCCAAAGTCTATTATAGCTGATAATGTAAAACTATATACCTCTAATGAGTACATGCACACAGCAAATGGTATGAAGTCTTCAAACTGCATGAAAATATTTGACAGCACCTTGTGTTGGCTCAAATGAGTTGGAAAAGAGAAGGTGGATGCGGAGATCACAATTCCTATTTCTTTTGGAACTCTTTTACAGTTAAGATGCGTTTTGATGAAAAATGCAACGTTACACTCCATACTAGCTCGTGAGTGTTCACAACTGAAACACAATAGCTATAAAGTGTGTGACAGCTCCTAAAAGGATTGTTAGAGGGATAATAACAGAGAGAGGAAGAAGCTAGAGGAGAGAATTAATCTCGCTTTCTGCTCAGGCTTTAAAGTTGCTCTGTGGAGAGGAAAGTTCTGACTGGGATCTGACGATAGTTCGTTTTGGATAAATAGCCACTGTATCGTGGGGGCAGAGAAACTAATCAATGTTCAGATGCTATCTCCTAAAATGTTGACAGCGGCAATTTATGCGCTTTAAGCCAGATCATCCTGCTCTGTAAGACGGAACAATCCTTTCGTGATGAATAATGAGAAAGGATAAAGATTCTATTGCAAAGTAGACGGGTTTAAAAGGCACTTAATCAAAAGAAATCAGAGCTCCAGCACTTAACATTTAGTTGACTATCAAATCTTTGCGGGGAGTGGTGCAAGACACATTCCTCGCCTCCTGCTTGTTGGTGTCTTTCCCAGGCATGTCTCTGTGGTAATGGTGGTGATGATTTTACAAGGCTCCATCTAATTAGCTTGTTACAGAGAGACTAATCAGAGCCAAGGCAGATAATTAGAGCCTATCAGCTCTGGAATGATAATGAAGAATGTAGTAGTAAGTGCGTATGAGTGTGTTTGTGTTGTATGCGTGTACGCGTTTGCGTGTGCAAGGTGAGAGTCCATACGTGTGTACGGGCAAAAGAGAGTGCACGCCGCATGTTCCGAGGCTGCAAATGCATGCGACTCCTCTCTGATCTAAATAGGGAGATGCTGTGAATGATGCCCTGTGAGCACCAAACCGACACGAGTTGCCTTACCTGACCAAGACAAAAGATGTGATCAAATAATGGGCAGGGGCTCACAGGCTCCACTGGATCTTTTAATGTCAAATATGCTTTCTGTGCCCAGTGTGATGAAAGGCTGGTCTATATTTTACAATAGAATCCCATATGGATAAGAGCATATGCTGGATGACTAACATAATAATGTATCATAAAAAGTTGGATGGCAGAGGTGCAATGTGTGGTTGGCAAAGGCTCAGTAAGTACAATGGTGTAGCTCCAAGTGAATGCGCACACGTCTGTGCAGTATTATGCATGTGTGTTCTATCACTGCAAGCCATTCTGTTGATGTTTCCTGCTGTTAATCCTCTCCTTGGGTACTTGCTATATAAAGCTGCTAAGTGGCTTGCCTGTATGAAAAAAAGTTGTCTCAAGTGCTTCTGTGCACATATACACTGCCCACAGTACAAGGACAGTGAGGGTGTGTGGGAAGGGGATGAGAGGAAACAGAGTAAAGGAGAGAGGCACAGCTACAGAAACACAAATATCTACAGAGAGAAGGAAAGAGACATAGAGAGGGAAGAAGGAGGCAGCGTGGTAGAAGGAGCATTGTGTGATGGTTAGCACAGAACGCCAAATAACATTGCAGAGACAAGAGCACAGGGGAAGCACAACACACAGCGTAGCACAACAAAAGATGGTGGGAGAATCTATGTTTGGAAAGAAAACATACAGTAGCGGACCGTGAGAGGAGAAAATTAAGACAGAACACACAGTATAATTAACAACCGTTTTTTTCTAATGCATCCCCTGTTCCTTGTACTCTCATTGAGGGGAGAAATTAAGATACAAATATTTCTGTGTGGAATTAAGCAAATTGCGTCTGCAAGCATAAATATCAATGGCCCGTGTGAGACGTGGAATTTCAGGGGTGCTTTTTTAGCAGCAAGTGAATGGAAAATGAAAATCAGCTCAAAGGGGAAGTAATGAGGTACATTAGCCAAATGTTTGCAGTGTTAAGGAGGCTCTTTTCAAAGCCGCCCACCACAGCCCCCCATCTCTGTGCTTAAATCAGAGTGTGAAGCCATCAGCAGGAGATCAACACGCTAAAAGCACTGGGGACAAAAATCTATTAACTCAGGGATTCCGGTGCCGCACACCACGGACTCTGCTCGGCTCAGAATGGCTGACACGCTAAGCATGTAAATACACATGCAGGCACTTTCATCCCAGAACAATTAGAAATGGTAGACGACCTCAAGTTCTGCTCATTTCTTCCAGTCCGAAATCTGCATCACTGCAGAAATTGTCAAAAACTGTGTTCAATGAAGCGGTAGGTACGTTTTTTGCAGACTTTGCAGCAATATCATCATTTATCTGTAGGTACTATACACCCAAACTATACTCAAAAATTTAAAAAGCAGTATTAAAATGAAAAAAGTTTTGATATAGGGTTTTGTATTTTTATTTTTTCAATGGCTATTAGGCTTTAAATGAGAGCAGGCCATTTGAGAACACGTGTAGAATTTTGTTTGCAGCTGGCTTCCTGACATAAGCAAGACCTTCCCTAAAAAGACCTCATCTGGATAACAGAACAGCATCTTTTGCTCTGTCAGCAGTAATGATGCCTTGATGGATTCCGTGTGCATAATGCACCCTATCCGATCAGAGATTCTACCTTCTGCTAAAGCCAGATTCTGTGCTGTTCCCAGTTGATGTCTCTCTTTTTCTGTTTGATTTTTATGTTGTCTACAGTCAAAAATCAGACACATAATAACATTCCTCCACTGCCTTTGAAATGAGGTGTGGGTCAAATCCAGTCCTCTTATGCTTGTGGGGGGGCTCAGCTTTAACGCAGCAGGAGAGCTGCTAGGGCTTGCCATCAGCTTCATATGTCTGGGGTCGGCATCTGTCCATCTTTGGTTTTAGATGGATTAAGCTGAAAGCTTTTATTGCACTCGCAGAAGGTTAACAAGACACTGTAAATTCAAGTTGCACCACCTTCTCTTTACCCTGTGTCCTCTGCTATGCTTCTGAAAGTATTTCCAACAGAGCTCTTTTTTTATGCCCAATCTACTGCTGACCTGTTGCCAATTAGCATTAATAATGGAATACGCTACCAGGTTTTATTTTGTAATTGTCCAGCCTTTATTACCTCAGCTGGGTGACACAAGGTTTGATTTGCATCCCAACTGTTTTGGAAATTGAGTTTTACATTTATGGAAAATCTTACATTAAGTATAAAAAACACAGTAAATCAACATATTGTGCTGATAATGAAGTTGTAGTACTTACATACATCACACTCCTAAAATGTTTATCAATGCTCAATTTCTTAAAAGCTCTATAAAATCTAAAGAAAATTCAGTGATTATCAAATTATATATAATTATTTATTTATTTGCTACACATAATACCAGTCCTGAGAAAACATCTATTGTTTGATTTTTTCAGTTTATACAATTAAATGTTTGTGTCTGTACTGTTTTCAGTTTTAGGATATTTGGTGTTTAAATGATTGTATGCTGGGATTAACACCACTGTGGAGGACCCATCCAGCTTTACTAGTGACTCACAGTACTTAAGTCAATAATAAGAGTATTAATGCTTTTCGGAAATACAAAAATTAGGTATTAATAATTTTTCAGTCTGTCTCTCAAATTTCTGGTGTCAGACCCATAACCTTGTTAGAGCCTGATTGATATACTGGCAGGGTCAATATTAGGTATTTGCCAAGATATCGGTACCAGCATTTGTAACAGAAATAGAAAAGTCCAGAGAGATTGGAGAAACACCCTTCAAATATCTTATAAGTGTGGACATTACATAGTTTACCCGCCAGAGTGGTTGCCCCATGATCAGAAGGTTGGGGGTTCAACTCCACTGAATGGCTACCCTGTGGTACCCCTGAGCCTGGTACCGTCCCTACACACTGCTCCCCGGGCGCTGCATCGGTGGCTGCCCACTGCTTCACTGGATGAATGGGTTAAATGCAGAGGAGTAATTTCCCTACGGGGATTAACACATACACACATTATTAGCGTGCACTCTGCAACTTCCCTGTTGGTAACGCAACAAAATACAACCAGCTGAGGTAAGCATCACTAGCCAAAGTGTAAATGAGTAACTGTACATAACTGCCATATTACCTTAGTAAAGACATTGTAACTACAGGTAACAAACGTCAGGGAAATCTGTCTATGTTTTGTGTGTCCGAAAGAAAGAGAATATATCAGCTGCTACATCAGATTTTCAATTCACCAATTACCAGTATCATTGTTAAAATTCCTCTGAACCCCTGTATAGGTATCCAATAATACCTAAATACAGTATTACAGACTCACACACTCAAGAACAATTTCTTCCCAAAGGCCATAACCACCCTTAACTCATACACACACCAATAACACAGACCCCCTCCCCAGTTTTCTATTTCCCTCTATAATCCTGTGCAATACCAAATTCTATGTGCAATAACCAGAATTGTATATACATAACACTATTGTACATTTTATATATTTTTTTCTGTTAATACTGTTCATATGTATATATGTGGCCCCCCCAATTTATTTGCACTGAGTTGGAGATGCTCTGTATCTCACTGTACAACTGTATAGTGACAATAAAGGCATTCTATTCTATTCTATTCTATTCTATTCTATTCTATTAGCATGGTTAACTGTTACTTTTACCTTGAACTTAAATATTAAATAGCTTAAGTATTAGACATCTTTGCTATCAAAGTCACTTACCAAATTAAACATGATGGGCTGAACACACATTTAATAGGCTGATGTGTCTGAGGACTTGGACCTCCACCCACCATGTTCTGTTACATGATTGTGTTAAACATGCTGGAACAAAGTGGCTGTGTTTGCATAGCGCTTTATTCCCTTCTGAATTGTTTTTACTGAAGCCATAGGGTACCCATGATTGCAACAGCTTCTCTTTTTCTTTCTTTCTTTTTTGTCTTTTGCAGCCACTTTTTCTTGTCTGCATCTGTTTCTCTAAATCTGGGCTGAATTTCAGGGAAGGCTAGGTGGGTGGGGGTGTTAAGGCAAATACACAGAACACAAGCAAACTAAGGAAACCAATTTTACAAAAGAAAATGCTGCAAACTGCAAATCACATTTACTGAAAGAGATGCAAATACAGCAAAAAAATGACAAATATTGCAGAAAGAGTAAAATATTTTTAAAAGGCACTATAGAGACAAATGGGATGGGATACACTTGTTGTTTTAACTTTAAAACTGCCTTCTGTTCACATTTTCTGTTTAGGTCTATCTCTTTTCATTCAGTTTCCACATGCTTCTCTATTGATTTGGTACTTTAATTCTTGAACAGCACTTTACAACTTTTATGCCAGAGAAAAGCGCTTTATAAATACTTACTTAGTTATTTACTTACACGGTTCTTGTTGCCACGTTACCACTAGACAAAACTATTTTTTAAATGTTTGTTTGTTTGAGCACAGGATTCAGATGTAATCTCAGATACTTGCTGTTAACCCTGCAACCTTTGTAGCATTTGGCTGTTTTTTTCTTTTGTGAGTTTGTTTTCTATTGTAGGGTTTGTGTGGGCATCTGAACAGGTTGTTTTGGGTTTAAGTGTAAAGTGTGTGGCACAAATCATTTTACAAACATACCTATGTGTAAATTTTTAGTATTCCATTAATTGCCCAGCCATATCCTGAGCAGTATAATCGGTTTAGAAGATGGATGGATGGATCTTTTCTAGCTGGCCCCTGACAGCTACAGTCTCTTTTCTGGTGCCTGGGTTCATGTTTCTTGTATTCCAGCCAAACGAATTCTAAAACTTCTTCCATCCCTTTTGTTTGTTGCTTTGAGCTGAGAAAAAATGTGCCCTATTCACTTCTATTCACCCGCACAAAAGAGGAGGATTTAGTGAGGAGCAAGTGTTGAATAGAGATATACTGGTAGTGTGCAGCCTTCTGGGAAAGGAAAATAAATAATTTAGCTAAACATTTTCAATTTCACTTAAAACAACTGTGGTTTATGAATTACTCTTTTTGGTTTTGCATATAAAAATAACAACATTTAATAAGTTTAATTTAACAATTTTGTTAAATAAGCTTAACAAAATTGCTTTAAAATATTTCATGTCTCCAGCAAGCTTTCATATCCACAAGATATTTTTCATCTAATTACTTTCAAACAGTAATGCTCATTAAATAATAAATACCACAATTCTGCAGTTTATTCAGCATAATCAAGCATAACCTCAACCAATTTATCAGTGAATACAGTATTAAAGTCTCAGAAAACACAAGCTGACCCCTGACTCACTGACTCCTCTTTTTATTGCCTGCTGTATGCGATGCTTCGGACCAGGAGAAAAAGTTGTAGCGTCACATTACCCTCACCTCCATCCTCATTTCCTCAGTGATGTGTGTGCTTCTCTCTAGAGCCACAGGCAAGGGCAGAAGTAGCTTCCCGGCATTCACATGACGAGAGCTATATGCATCATGCACTTCTATCTTTGGGATCCTCCACAATTCTGCAGCTTAAGGCTTAAACCCCAGGAAGACCTTTCATTGCAGGCACTACCCACACACTTTCAGTCAAAAGCAGCCTGTTTTTAAAAATGCAATATATGGTATAAGACCAGTGCTATACAATCGTAAAATTCACGGTAAATTCTAACTAGCTAAAACAACTGTTTTCCCTCTCTTGACAAGCCAGACTCTAGAGTTAATTGACTATAAATGGAAGTCTTTTCAAGACCTCCTTTGGTATAGCCTTTGCCACCCATAAACTGAATGTAGATTTGAAAGTGTCTTTGAACATTTGTATGATACAGATATTTCACTGTTCATTTTGTCACTGGGTTAAACAAAATGCCATAGACTGTATACAAATTATGGACACAGGCACTGTGGTAACACCCCAGTTTTACATTTTGTTACTGTGAACCAGGACAGATCTAATGGAGAACCCAAGGACAATGCATGTTCATATAACTCAGAAATCATACCTTGCTTTATTAGCTATTTCACTCGGAATGGGACCATAGTTTATAATATATACACCATGCTGTGTTAAATAAGATCTGAAAACAGCAAGTGACAAAGTAAACGCATTAGGAAATTGTTTACTGAGGCATTTGATTGAGGATGGCATTTGAATGAATGTTGAAATCTCTTCTTTTCACACTTTTCTGGCCAAGTGGCAAAGTATAGATTGGGTGAAATTTAAATGTTTAGCCATGCAGTATTTTTTTTATGAGGAAAAGGTTTTGTTTGGTATTCATATCACAAGATATGTTAAGGTCAAGGTCAAGGTCAAATTTATTTATATAGCACATTTCAAACAGCCGATGCTGCACAAAGTGCTTAACAATATAAAAATGGTATTAAAAAGCAACAATGTAATACAATAATAACAATAAAAACAATAATAGGACAATAAAAGAATTAAAACAATAACTAAACTAATTCAAATAAGACCAAAATGCTTGGGTCATAGTGTGTTAAAAGCCAGGGCATAGAAATGTGTCTTTAGTAATGATTTAAATTGCTCAAGTGTTTGTACAGATCTAATATTTAAGGGGAGACTATTCCAAAGTCTGCGACCTGCCACAGAGAAGGATCTATCACCACGGGATTTGAGATTAGTCCGTAGGATGGACAGCATTAGTTTTGAGCTAGACCTCGTGGTTTTTCCTGGAGCATAGGCAGAGAGGAGCTCAGACAGGTAAGGAGGGGCTCGGGCATTAAGTGACTTAAAAATAAAAAGTAAAAGTTTAAATTGGATCCTGTAGGAGACAGGAAGCCAGTGTAAAGAAGCTAAAACTGGGGTTATATGCTCTCTCCGTTTGGTACCAGTTAGCAGGCGAGCAGCTGCATTTTGAACAATCTGAAGACGATGGATGGAGGCCTGATCTAGACCATAATACAATGAATTGCAGTAGTCTAATCTGCAAGTAAGAAAAAGGTGAATAACACGCTCAAAGACGTTAGCCGGAAGGTATGGCTTTACCTTGGCTAGCTGTCTTAACTGAAAAAAACAGGACTGAACTACTGCACTCACCTGCTTATTCACTTTAAAAGAACCATCAATGTAGACACCGAGGTTTTTTACATGAGTTTTACAATACGAGGAAAGGGCGCCCAGAGTGCTGTCGATATGATTAAAGTTGCCAAAAATGACAACCTCAGTTTTATTTTCATTTATCTTTAAAAAATTTAATGACAACCAGCCTGCAAGACAGGAACATAACATGCTATATCAGGATTTTAATAAAGAGTTTACTTGTAAACTGTGTTTTATTTGCATGTAAAGACGTGTTTGGCCTCCTTTTTAATACAGCTAAACAAGTTTTATTGATCATTTTGAAGATTTAATTATCTACATTTTAAATTAGCGATGATGCTGATTATTGCAAAGATATTTCTCTAAAGTCATATTGCACCAGTAGCCACAAAATTTGGTCTACACAATTAATTTCAGGGCATTTAATGTTTCATATACAGCGTCATAAATATGGAACTACGGTCACTCTGTACCAAAAAGAAGCTCCCAAGATGTCCTAATGGGAGGAGCTGCATACATTAATGTAAAATTAAAAACTGCACTTACTGCTGAGTAGTCATGTAGTCATACCGCTGCTCCATTGAAAGTGTGCTGACATATTGCATCGGTGTGTGGTTCTCCAGCTGCACCACAGCACACAGAAAGGCACTCCAGAGGGTCATCAACATGGCCCAAAAAATCATTGGACATCCTCTTCCCTCCCTGAAGGACCTGTACAGCACTCGCTGTCTCAAGAGGGCACGCAGCATCCTACGGGACTGCACACACCCAGGACACCGGGTGTTTAAGCTGCTGCCGTCTGGCAGGAGGTTCAGGCTGCTGAGGTCCCGAACAAATAGACTCAAGGACAGCTTTTACAACAGGGCAATAGCCCTGATCAATGCAAATAGCTGACCTGACTGGATACCTCCCTGGACTTTTTTAGGGGGGAGGTAACAATGTTTAAAACAATAACAATAATATTTATATTTATAACAAGGTGCAATAATAATTAATGTGCAATAATAACAGTGTGCAATACACATACACTTATTCTTCTTTGTTATACTAAGTTAATATACTGTGTTGTGTTGTTTGTTGCGTTGTGATGTGTCATATCGTGTCGTGTTGTGTTATATGTAGTGCCGACGTAGGACAGTTTTTCCAATTTCATTGTACTACTGTACTATGTATGACTGTGCAATGACAATAAAGAGTTATCTTATCTTATCTTATGTGCAAGTGTTTGGGGTTACAGCATCAACTACTCTGATGGTATGTGCCCTCTTCCAAAATATGCTAATTTTGAAAGCCCGAGGTGCATGCTCCTTCTGTTTGACATTCAGTTAGCGCAGTATGTTAAAACATGAGACAGCAAAAATAGGGTCGTGGGTGATGTCTGTCTGGATGTTGTTTTTCTTACGACACCCCTTGCTAAATTTTTCATTTTAAATTTAGTTCAGTTTTTGTCAATAATTATGATCTTTATTATTTATGTAAATTCTGCATTTTAAAGGCTCAATGAGGGTCATATATTATTCTTCAAGCATCTTATGTTATTCTTCAAAGTTAATTTTTTCATCAAAGTGGGGTTTTTTTCCAATGTTGTACTAGTTAATGAGAAACTGATGAAAGCCAGAATGCCCTCAGAGGGTCAAACATCTTCAAGGAAGAATGGTGTAATATGAAGTCCGTATAATGAAGTATTCACAACTTTAAGTGGACATAACTTAAACATTTGAAGGCTACAGATCATTTTGGTGCTTGCCTTGCTTTCACTTATATTGTCTGGTGTAAAAGCCTCTTTTGCAATAAAACTGTAAATTCCTGCCTGAATGAGAATTAATAATAAATTCTTCAGCATTTCTGTTGAAAAAACAAACAAACATGCATGAGCACAAGTGCAGTTTTTTTTTCTTCTTTTTTTGGCTGTACCATGCAAAACTTCAAAGTAGTAACATGCTGACCAGATATCATTTGAACATGAACTGACAGAAGAGTGGAGAAGCAAAAAATACATCCATGATGGGCACGTTAGTCACATTCAAAGTGACTCATCAAATCCCTGCAAGCGATAAAGATGAGAATATAAATTTGCCCAGCTGAGGTAATCAAAACGTCATGTCTTTACTCAAAAACTTCTTCCTTGCTTCTGTCTGTGGAACCTTTGCTGGTTTTATCTCAGTAACCTGGCCCAATTGAATATATAATACAAAAAGGGTTTAGCTGTAACACTTTTTTATATTGTGGTAACAAATGATGGCATGGTGATTATTAATGTAGACTTAGTATTTGAAACTTGTTTCATAAACTATCTATGAACATCTGGATGGCTATTGTAAAGTAACAGATGTTAAACCTTGTAAACTATTAACAGGTTGTAAATGCTGTGTAGGGCACTTATAAACATCTGGGTGACTAGCGTACGGTTGAACGTGATGTTTACAGTAGTCACTTTACAGAAGTGAAAGCATGGGGGAAAAGCTATTATGCGAACAAAGATGGAGGAAGAAATGAATCTTATGTTTGGACAAACAGTGGGGTTGAAGTATTCCTCAATACATGAAATATCTGTCTGTGTGTGCTGTGTGTGCAGGAGCTGAGCAAACAAATTTGGCATACAGGTGCATCCTGGGCCCCTGAAGGTTCTCATCTATATTAGATATTATGATGTTACACATGTTGCCTAGCAACCACCTGCGAACAGACTAAAATGGTTTGCTTCTTTGCTCATACAACACCTCATTGTTTTTAATTAGGGCTGGGTATCGTCACTGACTTCTAGAATGGATTCTTTGCCGATTCACAAGGTCCTGAATTGATTCGATCCACGATTCGATTCAATTCGATTCGATTCGATTTGAATCGGAGAAATTTTGCCTCAGACAGTCAGAAATATTATAATTCTGCTGACTTATCAGTACATATCGATATTTTTTATATCTATAAAAAGAAAGCTGACACTTGTGAGACTTTATCAAAGGTGTGAGCATCACAGCAGATGTCTTTGTGTCAAAGTAACTGAGGATAAAACACAGAAAAACATGAAGGCAGTTTTCCTGGTCTGGGTTTTTATAGCAGATGACCTTAAAAATATTGTGCAGTCAAAAAGAAGTGAAGCAGAGCAAAGTTAAAGAGGTTTGATTAGAGACACAGCTAAGCATTTTGCAATTTTGCATAATTTGTTTACATTTGTTCAGTATTGAACAGCAGAAATGAGGCTTTATTGTCGGAAGTAAGTTAAAAAACAAACAAACAAACAAACAAACCAGCGGCTGGTGGGTAATAAGTAAGCGAATAATGCAAAAAACAGAGATTTTTAGATGGGAAACTATTCCTGAGAGAGAGAAAGAGAGAGAGCTCTACATGAAGTGAGATTTTATCGTGGTGGAAGCACAACAGCAAAAGTAAGAGGAAATTCGTGACGATGTTTATGTGAAGCGAAATGTGAAGCATAGTTTGGATCTTCTTTGGCTGCTGGTTCAGTCAATATTGTTGTTTTTTGTTTTGTTTTGTTTTTGGGGGTGCCGTCGGGTGAGAAAGGCGACATCTCACTGATTCGGATGCGTTGGGTCTGCGTTTTGTGTTTACGTCTTTGTGCAGAATCCGTGTACCTGCTTTCATTTACTGTTTTAGCTGTTTGGTGGTTGGAAGTTTAACCTGAGATTCTGGCGTTTCGGGCAAAATAAATTTATATTTAAAAATCGATTCAGGATTTTAATGAATCGATATCACATTATCCAAGCCAGAATCGATTTAAATCGATCATCAAAACCCACCCCTATTTTTAATCTGATCTATAGCTATAAAAGCTGGACTATCGTTTATCGTTTATTTATGTATATAGTACATTTAATTACAACAATAGTGTTGGCCAAAGTGCTGTATAAAGATAGAAATTACACAATAAAATGAAGTAACAAAATCAAATAGCATCAATATCAAATAGCAAATGCCAAATAACAGATAAATAAGTAAATAGGTACATAACTCTCATGCTGCGTTAGAAGCCAATGAGTAAAAATTTGTTTTGAGATTGGATTTAAAAAGGTAGGGGACAGCAGGGGCCTTTCTAGTGTGGAGAGGTAAATCATTCCACAATTTAGGCGCCGCGACTGCAAACGCACGATCACCTCTATGAACCAGCTTCGGCTTTGGTATCACAAGGAGCAAAAGATCACCTGATCTAAGAGCTCCAGGGGGCCAATGAGGCTGCAGTAATTCAGACAGATACTCTGAGGCCTGTCCATTCAGTGCTTTGTAAGTCACCAATAAAATTTTATACTTAATTCTAAAGCGGACAGAGAGCCAGTGGAGTAAGGCAAGCATATGTTTGTATCTCTTTGTTCAAGTCAAGAGATGAGCAGCAGCTTTCTGGACCAGCTGGAGCCGTGCTAAACAAGTCTGGTTAACGCCTGCATTTAAGAATGACAGTAGTCCAGTTGCGGTCGAATGAAAGGGTGAATTGCCTGTTCTAGGTTTTTAAAAGATAAAAATGATCTCACCTTGGATAAAAGTCTCAGTTTAAAAAAAGACCGCTGTACAACTGAGCTAATCTGTTTCTCAAAGGTGAACTTATTTTCAAATATAACCGCCAAATTTTTAGCATGCGATCTGACGAACAGTAATAATGGATTGCATTTATATAGCGCTTTTCGAGACCCTCAAAGCGCTTTACAATTCCACTATTCATTCACTCTCACATTCACACACTGGTGGAGGCAGCGACAGCTGTAGCCACAGCTGCCCTGGGGCAGACTGACAGAAGCGAGGCTGCCATATCGCACCATCGGCCCCTCTGGCCATTACCAGTAGGCGGTAGGTGAAGTGTCTTGCCCAAGGACACAAAGACCGAGACTGTCCGAGCCGGGGCTCGAACCGGCAACCTTCCGAAAAGACGAACCAACTCTTGAGCCACGATCGCCCTCTACTAAAATGCGCAGATCAAGATCTGAGGTACTAGAACTATATATGATATACCGTGCTGCCTAGCAACCACCTAGCAATGGGCTAACGGGCCAGTTTCCATCTTTATGCAAACATTGTATCATTTTAGTTTCACAAACAACAGCACAAACAAGCCAAACATTACTTTAGCATAGCCACATTCTATTAAAAAGATTCTGAAACAAAAAATTATTGATAGATTATAAAGTGATTAATTAGTATAATTAAAACTGATTGAATGTAATTTTAATAATTTTTAGAAAAAAATAACAATTTACTACTAAGTTTAATTGACTATAATTATTATTATTTACTTCAAAAATTATGCTTTATTGTTTCGCCCACAATGTAGAATTGTGGGCAATTCTACATAAATAAATTCTACATAAATACACTTCATGTGGTTTTTAGCGTGGTATGTCCAGGATTACTCCTCAATTAAAAAAAAACCCCTAGGTTTGGGTTTGCTTGTCAGTTGGGAAGGCTGAAAAGCTATTGAGCATGGGCTAAAAGAAAGTTCGTCATCCAAAATATTCCTAAGAAATACATAAATTGTCAAGGTTGATCAGGAACTCCACTAACCTTTCATACAGTCAGAAGGCATTTTTGTGCGGTGAGGCAGGAGAAATCTTATTTTCTAAACCTTGGAGATATAAATTTCATACCATCTTTAATCATTCTGATATGCAATCTTCTCATAGTTTATTTAAGCACAAGTAAAGGGGAGATTACTTTCAAGTCAAAAGCTTTAAATTGAGCCAGTTCCAATTTCCATCCCAGCAAAATGTTTGGCATGCTCTTAAAAGCAGTTAGTCATTCTGTCATGGATCTTTTTAGTCATGCTGTTATATTCGTCGCATAGAAAAGTCCGATACACAAAGAACTCTGTCAAGAGAAGACACATTACATTTGTTTTATGGTTGATTTTTGTTTATTTGTTTTTTGTTGACATAACCTAAAAAACGGTCTCATACGTGACATCAAAATTTTTTTAAGACTGTCAAAAAATCTGGACGTTAGAGGCCACGTTCATTAGAACACAGATGAGAGTTTCTTTTCTTCCTTCTTTATGTCCTTTATATACAAAGGGCACTTTATTGATTGTTGACTTTGTGTCTAGATAATAGAGTTGAAAAATGTGCTATTTGTTTCTGAAAGCCTCAATGGGAATAACAGTTTTAAGTGTCTATACACAAAGAAACAAGCTACCAAAGTCAATGATGAGGTCTACTGACAAAACCCACAGTAGAAGGATTTTCTGCTTTGCTTTCACACAGATGATCATGGTTACTGCGGCACATGAGCTTCATTTATATTTAGACAATTAACTCTTCTGACAGTTTTCTTTTTGCTGCTTCCACATCTACCTTGGCCACAGCGTGTTGCAATAAAGAGAAATGATTATTCACAGAGGTAATGACCTATTACACACCACTGGCTTGAAGCCTTTCAGCTTTATTGAGAATTAAATAAAACATTTACAATAAAACGATTTTACATTTTACCGAACAGTCCTTGACTTTGTCCACCTTGTTACAGAAATTCACATATATGTGCCAACATTTATTTAACCCTGTTGCAATAGCATATGGTATATTGTTTTGATTGGTACAGAAAGAAGTGCTGAATGAATAAGCTTTGTGTGTGCTGAGTTTTACAGCACTGAGAAGGTGTGGATGACAACAGGGAAGGACAAACCACTGTCCCATCAGTACTGGAGGGAGCTCAGAAAGGTCAGTGGACTTCATTAATAAAACAGCGTATACGCACAAAATCTGCGTGTAAATCATGCATAGGCATGCTTCGCACACAAATCAGCGATTTATCAATATTTTCGTACCTAAATTTGTTTGTAAAGTACAAACAACACGAGGGTGTGTTGGTCTGCTTGATGGATGAAGTCCTCCTTGATATATGAGCAATGCCTATCTTTTGCAGCTCCTATATATTGACATTTCCACCCCCTTCTTGTCCAAAACAGGAGCACAGATTACCACTGGTACTGTTGTAGTTTTCATGTCCCACATCTTCTCCATTTCTCTTTCCTTCTATGTTCATATTTTGAGAGTTTTTCTATAACTTTCAGAGAGATTTCTTTCAGTGAGGACAGATGTCGATAAGCAGACAAGTCAGCTCTATTAGTCTTGATTTCTTTATCAGTTTGTATTGATATATCCCATAGTACAGCAGCCTCATCACTTTCAGTTACCATTGAGGGTATGTGTTCATAATAACATTTATCTGATATCTATTTTTTGTTCTTCTGGCATAGCTGGTGGTTGGCTTGTTTTCCATTATTTGTATCACTGGCATGTTGAGCTCCCTTTGAGCTCTATTCTGGATTTAGCAGCTTTGTAACGTAGTGGTAATGTTTTCTTAGTTCTTTCATGGTCTCTAGCTATCTTAAGGAGATTATCCTCTTTGTTTTTGAGGTATGTCCCAGCCAGTCATTGTTCTTATAATGATAATAATAATAATCATAATAATTTTTTTAGGGTTTTCCAAAACCCCGTTAGCCACAAAATGCTTAGAACTACACAGTAAAAAAAATGGAGTGTCAATATTTCAGAGTAAACCTATTTTAACCTAGATAGAGTATTTACAACTCTAAGAGGAGTAAACCAGCTCTAACATCAGAGTTAAAAGTCAGTGTAAAGTTTGTTAGTCACACAGTGAAGACTTAACTCCACACAGTGTTATTACCAGTCCGCAGGCGTGTGCGGCCTCAGAGCTCTAATGCGCAGGGAATTTTCTCCGAAGAGCTGCCACAGTCAGGTAAGTGAAGTTAACATTCCCAGACTGGTAACATTGTTTAAAAAGGTATTTTTAAACTAAATAGCTCTTTATAGTTTCACTGATGTCGAGTGAGGACATGTTAGCAGCATTTACCCATAGGTTTAATGGCATTCCAGTAGCTACATGCTAGCAGTTGCTAAAAGTTCAGATGTTCGTTATCTTCTCACTGCGTTAATATGAACCTAAAACATTTTAACTATGTATTTCTTCTAAATGCTGTCTAAATAATATCATTGTCACATGTCAAATCGCACAGTTTGAACAACTAAATTACCGTTTATCAGTAAGCTAATAATCGCTAATTAGCTTACGTAAGCGAACATACTTTCAGAAAAAGTGGGTAACATTACCATAAAGTTAACTTTACTGGTTTATATTATTTTAAGCAAATACCAAAGGCATACACTACTTTAGAGTTTTGCTCATTATTTAGTAAGAAATATGTATTTTGTGTAAATTAACTGATAGCAATGTTAATGGCATGTTAAGTAATATTAAGTAATGTTTCTATTTTATAGAAAGGTTTAAGACTACGCAAAAACCAAATCTCTGAGAGATGCAAACAGAAGACGGATGAGAAACATACTTGAGGCTGAGATGACAGAATAACATGGGTAAGAATCAAAAATGTAAGATATAAAGAAACATTTTAAACATTGTATTATTTTTAATTGTGATGTTTAATGCCAATTATTGAATTTATACATTAGGACATCTCCCCCTAAAAGCGTAAGAGTGATGTATGCGCAGGGCATTGTTGCTCTGTCTCCATATCTGGAAGACCCATATTCACAACATGGATATGTAAGTAAAGGGAACTTTTCAACATTAAATACATAATTGCCCTCAGAAATGTTGATAACATAGTCCTTCTTCGTTTATTTAATTACATAGAAACATTACTACGATCCAGAGAGCAGTTCAGGATACATTGCATGGCGGTTGAAGACCATTCAAAGAAAAGCTGTGGAGGAAAGAAGCGTCTCAGTTTGCAAATCTCCCAAAAGTAAGTTCACTTATCATTTAAATGATACTGATGTAATTTGTAGGCAGGATTCAATCAAACACTTCTCTATGTTCGGTATTTTTGCATTACAGATAGAACAAGATTTCCGACTCCTGTTTTGTGAGGTCACTGGGAGCAAATTCTTGGAGAGGTGGCTCACCAATCTCAAAGCAAAGGTTGTAAAGGAAAGTCATAGACTTGTCCCCACCTCAGAGTTCTTGGAGTTAATGTGCAATGCTGAGTCAGGTACTGAAGTTGAGAATGGTATGATTGTGACTGTTTTTATTTGCCATTGTTGGTTATATAGATAATTCTGTCAATTCAATGTATTTTTGGAATAATTCTTTGTTTATTCGTCTGTAGGCTGGGACAGTGACTTGTCTACTATCTTGCTGCTGCTACATCTGCTACCACCATCTGCACAAGGGCGAAAGAGACCAGGAAAGATGTCTGCATCTCAAGCTGTCAATAACCTCATCAAATTCCCAAAGGTATGTTGTTTAAAATATACTTTCCATCACCTCTATTTTCATGGACAGTGAGTTGAGCTAATCTACTGTCAGAGGATAGTCACTTAATACTGTTGTTTAATGTGTTGTTGTAGGCTGGAACCAGTGTACAGCAGCATCTGACTTACCCGAAGCAGTCAGCCCTACCTTCTTATTCAGGGATCCACAAGAAGCAGCATTCACACCTTCATTGTGATTGAGAAGCATGCACTTCCATGTAAAGCGACAGGTTCAGTAGGAGCCCTTGATGAACTCTTTAGGGCCCACTATGTCTTATTATGGCCCAACTTTTTTACTTTTCTGCAAACAACTACGACATTGGGGAAATGTCATATTGCTTTCTCTAGTGAGCATCATAGAACTGTGAATTGTAAAGGTTTGTTACGTTAATTAAATGACATTGAAATGAGAAACATAATAAATGCTGTTACTTTAACCTGTATATTTGTTGTTATTTCCATAATGTAGGATAGATCACAGTTATTTAGTAATATAGCATCATAAGATGAATATGAAAAAATCACACTACAGAGAAATAAAAATGATATATTATTACACATCAGAGTGCTATTATTAAACTAAATTTTGAGTAAAAATAGCTCTATAAAGTGTAATCAAATTTCTCTGAACAGTGTGAATAACCCTCAGTGTTAAATATTTTTACACATTTTGTTGTTAATTTTGACACTAAATTGAGTACAATTAACACTGAAAAGTTAACACTGGCCATAGAGTAAATTTAACTCTAATTTTAAGTGGGACCAAATGTTATCTGAAGCAGAGTTAAAATCAACTCTGTAAGTGTAAAATTGACACTTGGTTTTTTACTGTGTACACATTTTTTACAGCTACACAAAAAAAGATAAATATAAATGCATTTAAAGAAAACAAAATACTAAATCAAAGGATGTAAGTTTTAATTTAAACATATTCTTGTATTCATTATCTCATCTTAAATTATCTCCCATCCATACATTTTCCTGTACTTATCCATTTCAGGGTCACAGGTTAGAGTGTGTGTGTGTGTGTGTGTGTGTGTGTGTGTGTGTGTGTGTGTGTGTGTGTGTGTGTGTGTGTGTGTGTGTGTGTGTGTGTCTTTGGACTGTGGGAGGACGCAAACCCACACAGAGACGAGGAGAATTTGCAAGCTCCACAAAGAAAAGCACAGGCCTTCGATAGTTTAAACACCGTTATCTTATCTTTTGTTAACAATTACTTCCATCATCACTGAATATCATCACTTACAGTCACATTTATTGGTACTTTCCCACGGATGCTGTTTTGTTGTTGTTGTTGTTGTTTTCTTTTGTTTTTTACGCTGCAGTGATCATTTCAGGCTGACAGACCACATGCTCTGTGTCCTCCACCTTTTTCTTATTTTTCCTCTAGTCTGTTAGTCTTTTTTATATTTGGACTTTCATGTCTGCAACCTTTGTTTTTTTACTTAATCCACAGTGAGTGTCTCATGGGAAATGATATGCTCGTCTTTTTTGTTTTGTTTGCTTTGTTTTCTTTTACCATCTTACTTCCACCTACAAAGCATTTCAAGACTTTGCCCCTTTTCTTACTCAACATAGGACAGAGGTTCTGGTTCATGCCCTGGTCACCTTTTGCATGGATGATAGTAATTCTACTCTCTCTGGTGTCTGCAAAAAAAACCCATCTTAATCTGCTCCAAATTAGACAGAACTCTGCAGCAAGGATCACATCCACACCAAGTTCACAGATCATACTACTGGTCATCCAGCTTTATTAGCTCCCCATTCTCCAGTGAATCCAATACACAGTTCTGTTTGTCACTTTCAAAGCTCTCCACAACTTGGACCCCTCTTATCTATCAAATTTCCATCATCCTCACACCCTTTCCCGTGCTCCCGTGCCCCAGTCGTTCGCCTGACTGGCCCTTGTTTCAGGCTTGAGACCATGGTTGCCACAACCATCATCTATTCCACCTTCATCAGCCAGGCACTCTGTTACACAGTTGCATCTCAGCGCAACACCCACCTGTTCACATCTGCATATCAACTATAACCCTCATGTTTCAATCATTATTCCTGGATTTTAGAGCTTTCTAGCTTTTGTGTTATTAATGTTGATTTTGTTGTTAATTCTGTGTTGTAATGTGACGTAAGGTGAAAGGTGCCAAAAAATAACATTTATTTATTTATTTGTAATTTCTTGGATACATTTCTTAAAACCTTTCACCCTTTTCTTAAATCCTGAAACACAACCAACCAGCCAACTTGTAAAACTATATTTCTTTTAAATACCCTCTGACAGTGTGCTCAAATTCCCATGTTTTCAGATCACACACATAACTAACTCGAATAACATTTGAGCATTTATTATACACGACATCAGAAAATGTCAAGGACATCTAAGTCAAGTCCTCTTTGATTGTTTTGCAAGTCTCCAAAAATACAAACACACTTTACATTTCATCCACTTCTCAGTACCAGCTTCTTTTAGTAAACTGCATCCACATCATTCAAGACTTAAGATTCTGGATCCCTAGTTTGTGAGTAGTAATTAGTGATTACTTTGTGATATGCTCTTTAAAAACATCGAGTTTTTTTATTTCAGTTTGATACTTGTAAAATTGTGACGTGATGTCTAATTTTCCCCTACTTCACAAACAGTCCTTCCAAAAACTTTCTTGAAATGAATTCCAAGAGTCACATTTTTTCACAATTGCTAAGACGTATTTTTCAAAAGATTCCTCCCTTTTCTCAAAACTGGAAACACAAAAGCCATTTTTCAGACTACATTCACAAAACCTTCTGGCAAAACCACTCACATCAAAACAGTTTTATCTGTGCTCAAAACCACACAATGTTTTCAGAACATGCACATACGCACGCACACATACACACAGCCCGTATAAATAATGACACTACTGAGCATTCATTATATACTACATCAAAAAACAGGGGGTATGCAGCTCACAAAAAGAAAATCAATGTAACATTCCTGCAATTCAGTCAAAAATTCAGTGATTATGGTGACTATCTGCTGAGATTAGGTTACATTCTTTATCTCTTATTATCCTGCTTCCCATATTCCCATGTATACTATTCCAGTGTACTATGATTTACTCACAAAAGTGGCCACTTTCTTATTTATCAATGACAAGTAAATCAGAGAATGTGGCAAAGCCTATACACCTTGATTAGGTATATACAGCGTAAACATTTTTTGATCTATATTGTCCAGTACATTAAGTGTATTTTAAAATGTCTTTATAGTTTTGCAGAATAACTAAATGGGAGACTATGCAAAGGCTTTGACACAAGAGTGAGTGATTCAATGGTTCACTGGTTCAGAGCACCAAGCGTTCAGGATTTTGTATTTTAGAAATTTAGAGAAAATGTTATGCCCTCTGGTAGCTTAGCTTACTTACTAACTTTAGTTAAGCTTGACAAAAGTGTGACTTTTTATTCTGCCACTGGCACCTTATGGTCACAGGTAGCCACATAACTGGATAGTTCAAAATCTTATCAAATACCAAATAGTGTCAGAATTACACAAATTATTTATACAAACTGCACCAATTGCAAAGATATGAACTGAAGGATATCGTATCTTATGCAGGTATAAATTCCAGCCAATTCACCAAAGGTTTATTGACATACTATGTAGCTGTGCTGCTGCCTGGTGTGGTTAAAAACAACAGTGATTCAGGCAATAAGCAAAACACAGTTGTGCTGTATTTGGAAAAGCAGGAAAAAAGAGCTGAAGGTCACTTTAAATGCGCTGCATAGCTTTTTTATGTATATAAAATATTGATCATAGTCCCTTATCCTTGAAGATAAAACCGTTAACAATGCATCAGCAATGCCAGCAATAGTCAAAACAGACAGCAGAGAAGTACCACCAACACACATGAAAAAAAGAAAACACTGCAAATCCTCCTAACATTTCAACAAATGTTAAATACATCATTAAAGCCAACAGAAGCCTGTGCTCCCAGCAAATCAATATTAGCCCCTACAGCATAATGAGGGCAGTAACAGGTTGACTGTTGAATGCAAGATAATTAGGCTTTCAGTTGTTTCTTAAAAGAATATACAGCGTTGCTGTTCACATTTCTTCAGGCAGGTGGCTTCAGTGTTTAAAGACCCTGGATGAAAAATGCTTTTTGTGCTTTGTCTAGGCTGTGAAAGAGTTTTCTCTTTGGGCTTTCTCTAACATTAATGAAGATTGGAAGTTGAAGTCGCCCTCACGGGAGCTATAGACAGTCCATTTATTGCGTGAGAATAAACTGTTAAAGCATATCTCGGCTCATTTCTATAAAGACCTGTCTACTCGCTGAGCCTTTGATGGGCAGATGAAGAAAACTAAACAACTGGAGCTTCCTGGTGGATATTTGAAAATGAAATTCAAAGTCCAAGTGATTGACAGTGTGTGGGATACCTTGTATTTTCTCAAATCAAATTAAACTGGGGAGGAATAACTGTACACACTGGTATTAGGTTAGATTTACATAAGCGCTCCATTAGTAGTCAAGTATTGTAACTTCGCAGCTATGTGTTATATAGATAATTAGAGCTGGTTGTGAAGTGTGCTTTCTATTCTCAAATTTGAGATGGAACGATACGGCTGCATTTCAAATTGACACTTGGGGTGGAACTAATATTTACTCAAGCATATGTACAGTACAGTTTACAGTGTTCTCACCCACCCTTCCACTCAGCAGCCCACCACCCTGTGAATAACATGATGCACAGTGGCACATATGCACACCCTGTCATACAGTTCGCAGTCATTTGGAAAATTGGCAAGGGGACTTTATCTAAATGACACTGCAAGACTGAATATTCCAGTGCAATCTCTCAGTAAGAGGATCTGATATAAATTGTTTGGACTCTCAGTGCCCTGCTTCACACCTTGCTTTGGGCTTTTATTTGGCTGCCTGGAGCAAGGAATATGCGGTGTAGTTTGGTTTGTTTGTTTTTTCTCTAACTTGTACTCACCATGCATGCGTTTTTGGGTATAGTTTACACAGAAGTTCATTTGTGTCTTGTTTGTGCATTCATGTGGCGTGTGTGGGCTTTCATGTGTAAGCATATCTATATCTGCCTGCATGCATGGTGCTTCATTTTGGCATCTATGGGCCATACATGCGTGACCAATCAGCTCACAATCACCTGCGGTTAAGTGGAAAGTATACAGTGTTCCAACCAACCCAACTGTAAACAAGAGAAGAGAAGAGAAGAGAAGAGAAGAGAAGAGAAGAGAAGAGAAGAGAAGAGAAGAGAAGAGAAGAGGAAATACCGGTTGATACCAGACTGCTCTCTTCCATTCCAACCAGAAAGGTGTACGGTTCATAGCAGAGGCTTTCATTTGGTCATTAGTCTCTATCAGCTCCCGTCTGTTAGTGTTAGTATGTGTCAGAGAGCTATCTTTCTCACTCTCCAAGGTTTGGTGATGGAGAGGTAATTTCAGCTTTATGGCGGTGTGACTCTAATGATGAGGAAGCCATAGCTGAAAGCATGCAAAGGCAGTGAGAAGTGCTTTCTGTCTTTCCCCACATGTATATACAAAAAGACACATCTGAGCTTTTTATGTGTACATAGGAAGTATGTATGTGTGGATACAAACGGGAAAGGTTCCAACTTGTACTGCTGTCCCCATCACTGAATAGGCTTTTAATGGAGAGTAATGAGGAGCACTTTTGCGGCAGATGTGCCCTCCCTGCAACAGCGTTTTACCCCGAGACTTTAAAAACTGACCCGAGTGAGACGTCAGCAGGCACCAGTCTCTCCTTGCTTGGTACGTGTTGCAGGAATTTGAACAGGCTGTTGACCAAGTTTGCCTCGAGCACCTCGCTGCACCCAAGCAAGTAAGAGTAAGTATCATTTCAGCATAGCACCTAGAGTCACATTAAATGACAAAAGCCCTAGCAGTGTTGGCCAGGCCCAAAATCTGTTACAGGGCCATCTTCTTCACTGGAGTGTGAAATTATTTTAGCTCTTTCCTCATTATAGGATTTTAAAATGCATTATAGTTAGGGCCTTTATGGTGTGCCGCAGCATTAATTCAATTTGCCCCATTCACGCTTTCTTATTATCACTCTCAGTTCAAGCTACAGGGGGAGGAAGCTGCTGAGCAGTGCTCCCCAGCCTTATCTATAAAGGATATAAACTACACTACCCAGCTCAATCAGAGCCAGCCTGGACTGTTCCATCCATTTTTCCTCTGACTCCCCTCTCCCTCGTTCTGGATGCTTCTTTCTGTGGTGACCTCCATCTTTCTTTCGATCGTCTATCCCTCTCTCCATTTCCTTCTGAGTTGGTGATTGATGGGGGTGGTCCAAGGAGCACTTTCGATATCTTTCCATAGACACACTCGTGTAGGCAAACCAACAAACACACAGCCTGTGCACGAGCTCAGATGCTACACACATGAATACAAACGCAAAACCAGGGCCAGGCAGAAGCAACAGAGTCAGCCGCACAGGTTTAATGGGAAAACAAGCCACAGTGTATGGGTGAGACAGCATTAATCTATCACTGAAACCAGAACTGGACTGTGTTTGTTTAGCACACCATAGAAGGAGGCATTCCGGGAACACCCCATCACTATCTGTTATGTGCAAAAGTACAATAATGTATTGAGCACAGCAAATGTGTTCCTGCGGAAGTACAGCAGATTAGTATGGAGCAGCTGCGTGAAGCGGGACTTGAGCTCTGACAGTGCTCCTCCACACTTGCATGAATGCACTTCGATTAAACACACACAGACATGTTTTGTCCATGTGTGTTTAGACAAAGATGCACAGTAACATGCTATACACTATACTAGTCCACATGCATTAAACTGTAACTCAGCATGCGATTGCAGGCGGGCTTACTGGCAATGGGGGAAGAGGAAGAGAGGATAAACTCCTCATTTAGATATCTAATCCCGTGAGCAGTCTGTCCTGTGTGGACCATCATCTCCCGTCATTAGCAGCAGGCCAGCAAGATTAAAAAAGATCAATGTTTATCACCCACTGTGTGCGAGGAAATCCAAGTCTTAAACCTCCCCATGTCATCACAATTAATCACAATATCTGCTATCACAGCTATGTTAACAACAGAAATTCATGATTATAGTAAATTCATAATCAACCTTAATGCCCCAAATCTGTGATAATGTTCACGCGCTCACAGTGGATGAGCTCATACTAACATTATTAAAAGTAGTAACACTCCATCAGTTGGATTTAGTGTAAATATAGGGTGATCTTGCACTCAATCCAAATATTAAGACAAGCTGAGTGACTCATTTGTAACTTTGAACGCACAATTATTCACGGGGCGGACTGAACATTTATGGTAAGATCCTCAATTTAGTGTTTGACAAACGCAGCCATTTCTCAGTTAGAGATATCCATCAAAACTAACTTATCGCACATTCACACAATTAATTATTGAAATTACTCGATTAAATGGCAGCTGCAGTGTCAGGGCAGAAAGGGCAGAAGTAATTATGAGTCGATAACTTGTGAAAAATGACATGCAAAACTGTGGACAGAGCCTAGGCAACAGAGTTCTTGCAGAATAAGAAAGCTGAAAGCAAAACTGAAAGGATCCCTTTCCCTGCCATTTTCTTTATTTAATTTTCAACAAAAGCGGGTTTAAGAGCTGCAGGAAACTTAATTCTAATTCTTGATCCTTAATGCGTGGCAGTGGTGCATGCTTCCCTGTTTCCACAGCAAGGCTGGCACTACTTATGACACCGTAACATCCCTATCCCATCCTTCTCAGCACATCATAAGACTGTGGAGACCATATGGTCTGATTAGTCGACAGAATTAAGCTCTACACTGTCGAGGCAGCGAGAAAGATAGATGAGGAGAAAAAAAAAAGCCTTGCACGTTCAGTGGTTCCGCTGAGAACAGACACAAATTCGTAGCTGGAACACATTTAGAGAAATAAAAACGCATGCTCCACAAGCACATGCCTGAGCCAAGATTGGAACAGATAAAGCAGAAATGTCCAAGTACAGAAAGGAGGAACATAACAGAAGCATACAACAGACAGATCAGGAAACAATCAGAACAAATACTGTCTTTTGTGTGTCACCCACAATCTTAAGATCCTTTGTCTGCATATCATTCTTCATCTCTGCAACTGTCTCAAACTCTAATTTTAAACATCCATATAGCAATGTAGCATGTAGCTGCTCTCCCCCCTCGATGCCCATCAGCCCTGAGAGGCACTACATTATCTCCACATCTAAGACACCTGCTCCTGCAATCAGTTGGACTCTCTCTCTCTCTCTGTCTGTTTTTCTGCAATGGATTAAATAACCGAACCATGAGATGGACATCATCTTCAAACACATCTTCTAATCTGGGCCTCAATTCCCTAGTCTTCTCTATAGTCTTTTTGATCGCCAGTGAGACGAAACTTTTGCAACCCTTTTTCTTCACTCTACCATCTCATTTTGGATGGCACTGATTTTCATCTTCTTAACAAAAGGATGTGAAAATTGGTGCCACGCAATTACTACAATTTCTGCAATTTGCCCGCTTTGCTCCAAAGCAAAGTTCACGGCATGTCAAAACATCTCACTAGGAAACTTGGCCAGCCATGTGATCTTTTGCACAGCATTAAGAAATCTCCTTGTTCACAGTTCACCCGGCAGAGATTTCAAAGTTGTCCATGTCCTGTGTGTTTTTCAGTGCCTTCTTGAGCCACCGAATGCAGGGCTGCAACCATTGTTATGCTCAGTTAATTGGACCTTTGGGTACAAAAGGTTGAAAAATTCAAGACCAAATAGATAAATAAGCACAAGCACTGAATTCCCACGACATATCCCAGCACTAGCTCCAATTTTCCTTTGCTCATTCTAGCCTATAGGCAGGCTTGTCTGAAAGGCTGATTCATTAGAGTGCTTCAGGACAGTTCTATCAGCCCTTCGACTCAATCACACACCTACCTCTCTGCCAGTTTGTAAACTATCAGCAACAGTCTGTCACAGCCTGTTCGGCGACATATAAATTGTTGTTTAAAGTGATGTTTTGTGACTGTGAGCAAAACTGCTCCTAGTTAATCAATACCACAAAATCAATTCAGCTCTCTGGGGAAATGTCACAGAGAGACTACCCAGCATGCAAAGGTGGGGCAAAAACAAAAGTTTTAGATGGATGGAGGAAGTGGCAGATGAGGCAGCGAGCCAATGAGCTAAAGCATAACCGGTTCATTACAAATCATTCCGCATTAAGGGAAACAAGGCAAACACAATAGCAGATGATTAAATTATGTCAACAAAACCCCCAAACTCACACCTTTGTTTCCCGCTAAGCTGGTGTCAGAGCATCATGGATTAGATTTATTAAAACAAAAGCTTCTCCACTGGTGATAAGCTTCTTGTTCAATGTGTGAGCTGTGCTCATTTATCACACAGGTAGACATCGGGCTGCACAGAGGAATACTGAGAATCTGTGCTATTGGAGGTCAGCAAGACATTTACCTGACAGCGCCTGCCTCTGTGCAATGTCTTGAGCTGACAATGTCTGTGGTAATGGGCATCAATAATGCAGACCCTTGGCCGAATAAAAACTCCCTGTCGCCATGACTATCCTCACAGCCCTGTGCGACAGCACATATGCTTGCACTCATCTCCTGCTGCACCACACACAACATGTGTGATATACAGTATGAGTGTGGGCTGAATGCCTACGTTTCTGTAATTCCAAGATGGCCCACAGAATAACAGAAATAGTCCACATTTCTTGAGCTTTAATTATTTTTGGGGGCTGACATTGAGTAAACGTCTTAACTTCCTTCCTTAACAGCTTGTTCTGGTACACGGGGTTTACCAGTCTGACCCCAGATCAGAGCAATGTGTGATCTTAAACTTTAGTTAAAGGCCAGACGTGACAAAATCACATTAAACGCCAACTAAAAACTGCAGTTCTTGAAATGGTCACTTGGGGGCTGGTTCCAAGAACGATTCAATCCACATACATCCCATTTTAAATATGATAGCAAGCTGATACAAAAATAATTATTTCAGTCCCTAAAGATAATTTTCCCTTAGTGACACATTCATCCCAATTGTAAAGACAGTTATGCAGTCACCTCCACCCCAGCTGAACACTGACATTTTAAAGGCAGAGTGGCTAAAGCTAAAGCTACACAATGCTCAGAGCCAACCACAAGACAGCAGCCTCAGTGAGAGTCTTAGGTATGAGCAGTGAAAAGATCAAAGCAATTACGAGGAAAATTATGGAGACGAGTGAAAAAGAGAAAAGGGCGGATGTCTTGTTATCTGGTGAGGTTCTAAACATACTAGAAGATGATGTAAGTAACTGACATTTGGTTTGTTATATAAATCTGTTGCACCTACTTTTGTTTGGTAAGGTAAAAAATGTCAAGGTGACTGTACAGCAACTCATTCTTAGTTATTTATTTGTAACAGCGCTCCTTCTTATAGCTGAGTACTTTATTTTCAGTTGTTTCAGTCAGAGATCTACTTTACTGAGATCTGGGGGAAATAGTAAAGTTTTAACTATTTATTTCATTGTGAAAAGAATATTTTGTGTTGTTTTTTCTTTGTATATGCTGTAAATTACAGCGCTTAAGAAAAGAAACTCTAAACTGGCAAACACTCTTTATTGACAGGCCAAAAGAACTGGACAAGAAAATTGCAATCACTGCATCTCTAATAATTATAACCCTGTGATAGACTGCCCAGGGTGTGCCTTGATTTCTGCCTTGTGACAGTGAGTCTGACTGAGCAAGTGATTGGGAAAATGTGTAGATGGATTAAAAAAGACAATTTTAAATAAAAATAATAATATCTAGAATTCGCAACTCCAGGCGAAGGTGTTGGGATACTTGCTACTTGCAGACTCGGACTGTGGCTTGCTGTCGATGGGAGCAAAAAGTTGTTGATAAACAGCTTGTTTATGAAAACAGGTGTGCCTAATAAAGAGGCAGACATTCTGAAATTGAAGTGTGTTTCTGTTAATCATACTGTAGGTTCATGGGAGCATGGTGAAAAAAGTGGGCCATGCTGTAGTCGAACTCACAACCTTCAGCTTCCAAAACGTTAAAGAACATGTATTAACCCACTAACTCAAACGGCAACGCAACAAAACTCAAAACTTGCATGTCCCACATGAGTTAGTGGAAAGTGTGCCACAGCAGGCTGCAGCCACACTATGGTGAGACACAGGTCAAACAGTCCACCAAGGATATTCAAATCAATGTGGCGTGACACGAGAAAAGTAGCCCTTTTCTCTCGGTATAATCAAACAGCTTGTTGCTGTACAGTGAACATAAGTGTACCTAACAAAGTGGCACAGTGTCCTTTTAGAGTAGTATCATTCCATAGAGCATACAGCTCTGCTTGATCATGAAGAGTGCCCCATGGTACACTTGAACTCAGAACCTTGAGAATACAAAGGAAGAAGAAGTGAGCAGTAATACTACTATGCACCGAAGCAGCGGCAGGACCAGTGCACAAACGAGCCAGTCATTCTGAGGTACGAACAGCGTCTCTACGACAAACGGTTACTACTACTACTACTAATAATAATAATAAATCCATCCATTTGCTTCTGCGTATCCTTTTTCAGGGTTGTGTGTGTCGTGTCGTGTCGCCTCTCACCCAGTTGTCTTTGGGCGAGAGGCGGGGTACACCCTGGACAGGTTGCCAGTGTGTCACAGGGCTAACACATAGACAGAGACAACCATTCGAACTCACATTCACAACTATGGGCAATTTAGAGTTTCCAATTAACCTATCCCCACTAAGTGCATGTCTTTGGACTGTGGGAAGAAGCCGGAGTACCCAGGAAGAACCCACGCAAACACAAAACATGCAAACTCCACACAGAAAGACCCCGGCCTGATGGTGGAATTGAACTCAGGACCTTATTGCTGTGAGGCAACAGTGCTAACCATCGTGCTGCCCCGAAAAATGAAGCCAATTCACAGACCAGTAAGTGAGTAAGTGGCAGTCAATAATTGTCAAGATTCAAAGCTAGTTACAGCTAGTTCTGTAACTAGCTAGTTCTGAGCTAGTTACATTTACTCAAAGGGAAACGCTGTTCCAAGACAAAACCTGCGATTTCAGCAATGCCCAATTTAAAAAAGACAAATATAAATCCTGAACTTTTCAGTCAGCAATAGCATAGCAAAAAACGGTAATTGTGGCTAAAGAAGGGCACTGACTGACTGTTTACAGTGTGGCAAAAAAGTATTTAGTCAGCCACCGATTGTGCAAGTTCCCCCACCTAAAATGATGACAGAGGTCAGTAATTTGCACCAGAGGTACACTTCAACTGTGAGAGACAGAATGTGAAAAAAAAATCCATGAATCCACATGGTAGGATTTGTAAAGAATTTATTCGTAAATTAGGGTGGACAATAAGTATTTGGTCACCTCAAACAAGGAAAATCTCTGGCTCTCTCAGACCTGTAACGTCTTCTGTAAGAAGCTTTTCTGTCCCCCCCTCGTTACCTGTATGAATGGCACCTGTTTGAACTCATCATCTGTATAAAAGACACCTGTCCACAGCCTCAAACAGTCAGACTCCAAACTCCGCCATGGCCAAGACCAAAGAGCTTTCGAAGGACACCAGGAAAAGTATTGTAGACCTGCACCAGACTGGGAAGAGTGAATCTACAATAGGCAAGCAGCTTGGTGTGAAAAAATCAACTGTGGGAGCAATCATCAGAAAATGGAAGACATACAAGACCACTGATAATCTCCCTCGATCTGGGGCTCCACGCAAGATCTCATCCCGTGGGGTCAAAATGATCATGAGAACGGTGAGCAAAGATCCCAGAACCACACGGGGGGACCTGGTGAATGACCTGCAGAGAGCTGGGACCAAAGTAACAAAGGTCACCATCAGTAACACACTACAACGGCAGGGAATCAAATCCCGCAGTGCCAGACGTGTTCCGCTGCTGAAGCCAGTGCATGTCCAGGCCCGTCTGAAGTTTGCCAGAGAGCACATGGATGATACAGCAGAGGATTGGGAGAATGTCATGTGGTCAGATGAAACCAAAGTAGAACTTTTTGGTATAAACTCAACTCGTTGTGTTTGGAGGAAGAAGAATACTGAGTTGCATCCCAAGAACACCATACCTACTGTGAAGCATGGGGGTGGAAACATCATGCTATGGGGCTGTTTTTCTGCCAAGGGGACAGGACGACTGATCCGTGTTAAGGACAGAATGAATGGGGCCATGTATCGTGAGATTTTGAGCCAAAACCTCCTTCCATCAGTGAGAACTTTGAAGATGAAACGAGGCTGGGTCTTCCAACATGACAATGATCCAAAACACACCGCCCGGGCAACAAAGGAGTGGCTCCGTAAGAAGCATTTGAAAGTCCTGGAGTGGCCTAGCCAGTCTCCAGACCTCAACCCCATAGAAAATCTGTGGCGGGAGTTGAAAGTCCGTGTTGCTCGGCGACAGCCCCAAAACATCACTGCTCTTGAGAAGATCTGCATGGAGGAATGGGCCAAAATACCAGCTACTGTGTGTGCAAACCTGGTAAAGACCTATAGTAAACGTTTGACCTCTGTTATTGCCAACAAAGGTTATGTTACAAAGTATTGAGTTGTATTTTTGTTATTGACCAAATACTTATTTTCCACCCTGATTTACGAATAAATTCTTTACAAATCCTACCATGTGGATTCATGGATTTTTTTTTCACATTCTGTCTCTCACAGTTGAAGTGTACCTCTGGTGCAAATTACTGACCTCTGTCATCATTTTAGGTGGGGGAACTTGCACAATCGGTGGCTGACTAAATACTTTTTTGCCCCACTGTATATGGAAAAAATGTGGTACGTATTATTTATTAATATTATTAATGTTTATAAATAATATTTATTAAGTCTTATACCATTTACTCCTTTAAGTACCAATTTCTAATATGCAATATTGTAGGAGAAAATTGTGAATGCAGCCATTTTAAAGTATTTTTTTTCCATTTGTTTTTCATTTGAGAGAAAATCCATTAAAACTTGAACGTTATGTCAGCAGAGAGTAACTGGTTTCATTTGTAGTTGTCACACTGGTTGCTTTGAGTTCTCTCCAACAAGAGTCAGCGTTACTATTATTAATCATGACAGTTATGTTCCCCTCACTTTAAACAAAGCAGTTTAGGTTACCCAAACCAAATCACCGGTTTTCAAACAATCCTTAACAGAAAACCGCATAAAAACAAATAATGAATACATTGGATAGAGGATCTTGTTCTTCTGTATCGAAAATCTCTGACAACCCCGCAAAAAGATTTTATCCAAAAGAAAACTCTAACAAAATAACTGTCAGGAAAAGGCATGTTTTATCCTGCATGTCGGTGCTTATATAACAATTAGGCGAACGTGACGTTAAACGTTAAAAATAAAATCATTAGAAACAACTAGAAAAGGCATAGATTTCCATTCCTCCAAGCTTTTTTCCACTGTGCTCCTGTGATGCTTGTATTCGATGCGCCAGTCGTTTAGCTGTTTCACATGGAGGGCTCTGTGTAGAAATTTTCTGCCCTCATCCTACCCACTGTAAAAATGATCCCACTTAGTCCCACATATAATTTTCTGTTAAAGATAGCACTGCTATAGGATCTGCAGTAGGATCAGTATCTGCAGATAACCCAGCTTAAGGTGTAGAACTTTGTTCTGAGAGAGAAAAAGTTCAACCGAACATCTTTGCTTTCTCTCTTCGTGCCACTCCAAAGGGCAGATCATACTTTCCTCCTCATCTTCCTTCCATTTGCCCCCAACAATCTTCAGACAAATACGAGCACACGTTGCCCTTTTCGCAGCTGCACAGCGCTATATTTTTTCCCCACCCCCCTGTGCCCTGTAGCCATCCATTCAGCACTACAGACTAGAGTACATGCACACCTCATTCCCCTACTGCCACCCCAACAGTTTCTCACTTCTCCCCTCTAACCATCTGACAATTATTTTTCACCAAGCTGACCTCTCATCAGCAGTATACAACTCCCTGTCTCTCATCTGGCTGCCCTCTACTTATTTTCAGTGAAGCTTAAAAGGGTGCGGAAAGCAACAATCTCACACATTGGCATGTATTTACACACTTCTTCCATCTTTTTCTGCCTCCGTGCTTCTCTGTTTCTTTTTTATTTCATGTTCGGTTTTGACACCTTTGCCTCACTTAACTTTCGTGATCTTAAAGCCACGCGGTGTAACCATGCCCTTAGCATTTAAGTTTGTCCTGACCTTTCTGTGTCCCTGAAAGTAATGTCTTGTATCCACATTAAATATCTCTTCAAGATGTGCACTAGAGCTCCTTTCCTTCTTCTCTCTGCTCTTGTTCTTACTACTTAATCCCATCTTTTTTAAAAAGCGGCACCTACACCCTCTTCCTTTCTCGTGTCAGATACATGAGAGGACTGTAGAGAGGAGAGGATGGCGAGGATGTTGCTTAGACACATACGTTTGATATCTGAGAGACCACAGAGCAGAAATATAATGCTGCAGGCATGTTATGGCTCCACAGCATTTGTCAGACGCAATGAATCTGAGAATCTTTGCCATGGGGAATCTGGATACCAAAAAGCCAATTGCAAGATTTAACATGAAGCAGACTGGTACACAAACAAATTTACAGAATCACATGTGTAGATGAAAAATAATCCCCATCTATACGCGCATGCAACCATATGTACATGCTCACGATCACTAGAGGCAATATTTTTAACGAAATTTAATAAATGCAGACAGCTTTTTGTGAAATTGTTTTCTACTTACACAAACAGCCCCTCAGTCACAAATTACAAACAAAAATGAGATCTCTTCTCAATTCATTTCACATCACAAGGGGAATATGCAAATATAGCTGGGGGGCGGGGGCAAGTAGGAAAAGGGGAAATTGGATTAAAGACAGCATGAGGCAAGATGCTGACTATGAGACTGAGACAGGAAGAAAGACGAGGGTGGAGGAGAGAAAAAGAAAGAGTGCAGGAGACAGTTCTCTTACAAAATGGGCTGAGAAGAGGTGATTACCACAAACTGAATGCCACCCTTCCCACAGATACCCAAAGGAGCGGGAGAAACCACTTCAATATTCCCCATTCCAACTCACAAAGGAATGCACCACTTGCTCGATACTCCTAACCCGTCAAATACCATTAACAGATTCCCACTCAGGTGCAAAGAAAGGGATTCTTCGAATGGGACAACCAAAAGGAAAAATTCTCCACCGCAAATCTAAAGTGACATCCTCTGTGGGGCAGCAAAAATCCTTTACAAGTGAAGCTGTAGAGGTCCCTCACTCCCTCTTCACAAAACAACACCACATAACCATTTTCTGTGAGTCATGAGTCATGGCCTACTTCCATTGCTTTTACTTTTTTTCTTATACTGCTGGTTTGATACATAGAAGCTATGTCAGAAAAATATCATTGTTTTCTCTGGGGATTTCTGCTCTACTGAATATAGTTTAGAAGGTAAATATTTCTCCAACATTAGCAGGGGATCTAGTCAAGGAGAAAGCAAGGATGCTTTGATAAGGCTCAAATTTGATCCTAATTTGATCTATGTGCATACACTCGCCATACATAATGCTGATGATGAGATGCACAAAATGCTTTGCTTGCACAGTTAAATAAAGTTTGGAGCAAAGTATAATTAAATGAGAAGAGATTATGCAAAAAAATCTTTTCTGATTGTTTACTTTTACAAAACAAAGTAATTCCTAACTTTGCGGGTGTAATTAAAAAAGTAAGTGGTGTAATGAACCACGGCGCTACGATGGTGGTACGTAATACGAGGACATTTCTTCAGAAATCAGCAAGAGTAATAAACAAGTCCCAACTTGTTAAAAATGGAAGCAGTCAGACACGACAGTATGTTGGATGATTACATTAACTTTTGTTGCAGAAAATACCAATCACAGCGATGACTAATTATATGAGATGGGATCACAGCACTACATATCAGTAGGGTAATTTCAATCGAGTTCATGAGACTCAACAGCATTCCAGTTATGATCAATGGGTTTCCACCCGAAAAGATGTTGGTACTTTGTTAACGTGGCACAATGTGCGGCACTGTGTGGCAAAGCCAGAACAACAAAGCTATGTAGATTTGCTGCTGGTGCGAGAAGGAAAGAGCAGTGAATGATTTACCTTACAGTAACTCGTGCATATAAATGAACAGATAAACAACTAGGTATATAAGTTAAGCCTTAGCACTTCCCTGGGTTTCCCTGAGTGGAGATCACAAGTATCTCTGATTAATTGTAATCTGCACTACAAGTTCCCTACAAGTTCCCCAAGTGGGCTATTAGTGGGCTACTGACAAAAACCCTGTCATCATATTCCTGGATGACAAACAGCAGTTCCGAATTATATCCTGAAGTAAAAAATTTTTACATGATAATCTCAAATTAAAACAATATTCAACTTTAATCCAAGTAAAACATTTTCCCATCACTGCAAAAACTCAAGCAGAATGCTTAGTGTTCAAACATTTCATGTCGTAGACTCATGCATGGAGCAAAGGCTGAGTTTTTGGTAAGCGGATGCTCTTCTGGGTAAATATGTACGTGAGGATGGACCCCTGCTGAGAGTAATCAAGAAACACTGTTCCCCTAATCTGCAGTGTGCCAGAATAATTTATCCGAGATGCATTTTCATTATCATTTCATAAAATGAAAAGGATCTCCATCCAGAGGAGCGCTATAGTCCTGGTTAAAAAACAAACAAACAAATGAATCACTGCAAGTATGCCTTACAACACATAGACTATCATGCGATCTGTGTACTGGTCATACACAGAGTACACTGAGTTTTTGCTTGCTCTTTGAAAATGCTATGAAGGAAGAACAATTACAAAAATGCTGGAGATTTCTTTGCTTTGACATCTGGGAAGGTGGAACTGTTACTGAAGGTAATACACGAGTATAAGGTGGTCAGGCTGGTGTAAGAACACAGACAGGCTGTTGTTCCAAAGAAAATGCAGTGACGTATTAGATCATGACCGAAAAATCCTCCACTGGCAAAGGAAAGCCGTGACATTGAGAAAGGAATACCTACACAAGAAGGATGAAATCACAAAAGGTATCTGAGCCTAGCTTTAATGTTCTGGTTTATTTTTTATGACTGATAAGACCCAGTAAGGAAGCAATAGGTGTCATTATTTCCAGTAGTCTGTCTGCCCATCCAGACTAAAACAAAATCCCAGCACTGCCAAAGTAAAACAGCAGCATTTTACACATTTTACAACAAAAAGGCTGTGGCATTGATGCAACCAGAGTGTCAAACTAGACTTTTTATCTCCTTTTTCAACAGCACTAATAACAGCTCTTCTGATGACTCTAATCATAAGGCAGTACCCACAGCAAATCCATTAACATAAGAAAGCCTTACACCAGTGTGATTAGTATTTCATGGCCACATTAACTAGTTAATGGACACATTCACTACACATTTAGAAAATCTGCATTCCCCCGCTAATTACAGAGAGTACTTATTGTCCCACATGGACTTTAACCTGTGTGTTCTTGGAATCATCCACCGAAGCGTGCATTAAGCTGTAAAAACAATAAATAAATCACACATTTAATCTGCGAGCAATGGCTTATGGTAGCAATGGGAATAGAAGTAGTGGTTAAAAATACAAGACGGAAACATCAGTAGTGTTGCTCAAAATGAACAGAGGCTTGATTTTTTCACGAGTACTGTTACAGCCATATACAGGAACTGAGGCCATGCACAAACTTACAACAAGAGAGTGGAATCCCACATTGTTGCAGCTGCAACGAGCAACCTGCATCATTATAAAAGTAATGCAGAACTTTATCTTTGTACAGTTTGTTAAAATGCATTTTCAAGCTCTAGGATTTATCTCCATGGCCTTGTTTTTCAATTCAATTCAATTCAAATTTATTTATATAGCGCCAAATCACAACAGTCGCCTCAAGGCGCTTTATATTGTACAGTAGATCGCACAATAATAGATACAGAGGAAAAACCCAACAATCATATGACCCTCTATGAGCAGCACTTTGGCGACAGTGGGAAGGAAAAACTCCCTTTCAACAGGAAGAAACCTCCGGCAGAACCAGGCTCAGGGAGGGGCGGGGCCATCTGAGAATGCTGTTGATTATTTTTCCACATCACGGACATTTTCTTTCTTTCTTTTTAAGGTGAGCGTTAAATGTTCCTTCCTGGAATGCTGTTTGATCTGTTTATTAGACTGCTGTCTGACAGCTTTCTATTTGACATTCAGCAGGTGACCATCAGCGCCACGGATGGCTCAGTGCCACGGAGAGTTCAATAAGTAAAATAACTCAAGATGACACAACGCATGGGGCCTCATTAAAAATGTTGTTTTTGTGCCTGAGGTCAGTCTTCATGTGACTATCCAGCCTCATAATTGCACACAAACATATACAAAGAGAGAAACACAATTTAGAAAACATCTCACTCCTTCTTTCTCTAATGTCTCCAAGAGCACTCTCCTTTAACTTTGAGACACAGCACTAATTTGCTGCAGTACCAAAGCAGATCCTAATGCAAAACCACACGGCATATTAGGTGAAACCTCTAAAAATAAAAAATGGACTCATTCTATCAGAGATGTGTGTATGCAAGGATTGGGAGTGAGACGAGCAGAAGAAAGGCCTGTCCTCCCAGACTGCCGTCAGGATTCTGTCTGGCAAGCTGTAGTCACAGGATAAAGGACATGCCATGCCTTTGATCAGGAGAGGAGAGTTTTGCAGGTGAGAGAGGTAAAATGGAGGAAGATCTGAATATCTGTCAGACTGGAGCGGCTGAATTCTGTTACGCATCAGATTTCTGACTGTTTTTGCTTGTTCTGGGGGGGAATAAAAAAAACTGCAGACACCCTTTACAAGAATGTGTCCCAATCAGCCATGCAATTACCATCCAGAACATGCTGTGCAATGAAGCAGCAGCAGGCAATTCAAATGAAAACAGTGCAAACTGTTTCCTGCTCACTGTGCAGCTCAATTACAAAGCAAATCAATTTGATCCCCTTATTTTATTTTATTTTTTTTACTTGTTTTTAAGCTCGACGATAAACTTTTGGAGCAGCAAAACAGAACTCGAATATCTGATGCACACACGACTTTCACCTTCCCTCCGATATTTGAAAGGTTTCCTGACTGTAGCAGAGCTTCTTCAAATCCCTGGGACTAGAGAGTGAATGAGAGGAGGATTAGAGGGGTAATGTGAGTAGATGAGAGAGTGAGGGTCGCTGTGATTTGCCACTCTGCAAGGATTAGCTCGGAAAACATCTTCACAGTCACAAACTATGTCAATCAAGGATGTGATTCAGTCAGTTTAAAAAAAATTAAGTAAAATAAATCTTTAACCTAAAAAATACTCTTCTTCTCGTTGCCACAAGTGTGCCCCATATCGCTCACCATTATTTAAATATCGTATCCATATCAAAATAACTGGAAGAGCCATCTAACAATGTCTCCACTGAGTGTGTCACTAATGGGGATTCTGGATGTATAGATGCCATGTGGCACACCTGTGGAATAAGCCTATAGGCTGCAGCTACACCTACCGCCCTGAATGAATGCACTCCAGATGTCAGGCCTATTCAGGGGGCTCCTCTGATGAGGGGTGAGCGGGTCCAGATGGCGGCACAGTTTTACCATGTGCTTATAATGTGCAAGCATTCCGTTTAAATAGGGCATTATCACCACAATGGAAATAATTACAGTCAACAGAAAGGGGGGTGGGAGAGAAACATGGCCTAAGTTTAGCGCCGATTAACAGAAGAATAATCAACGCACCTCTTTTATCTTGAATCTTTACAGTGAGCTCCACGAACGGCTCTGCCTCCCTATCCAGCCTCCTGGTTATTGTGATATCTCCGCTGTCGCGGCCCACGCTGACCGGAGAGCTCTCTGACTCCGGGTAAATCAACTCGTAGCTGGCTGATTGAAATCTGGTGGGACTCAAGCTCGTTATGACCGAGCCGATGCTGGCGTCTTCGGACACGTTAAGAGAAACCACGGAGCCAGGGTCAAGTAATGCCCTCGGCGAACGCCCTGCCCTCGCTGTCCCCGCTAATTCAGCAGGACGCGTCGCCCACCGCTGTGGAGCGACAGTAACCAACACAGCCTTACTGGTCAGAGGGGGCCATCCGTGGTCTCTGGCATAAACGCAGAATTTGACTTTAGAAGGGAGCCCCAGGATTGAGTCGACCAGTAAAACTTCGCCTGTTTTCGGGACAACATAGAAACTGCCATTTTGGGGGACAGAGATATACGTCAACTCTGCGTTTTTTCCGCTGTCTGCGTCGACAGCCTCCAGCCTGTAAACTACACTACGGAGGGCAGTGGTGTCATGTAAACTTATGTGAATGTTGTCTGCACTGCGAAAAGTCGGTTTGTGATCGTTGGTATCCAAAACGTCCACTTTTACCGACGCAACATCGAAGACGATAGACCCAGGTGCGCAGGTCTGGCAGCACAGACCTAAGCTCAGCAGGTATTCTGAGCGAGTCTCTCTGTCTAAAACCCTGGAAGTTCTGAGCAATACACTTCCCCGCTTGTGGTGAGCGAAGGCTCGGAAAGCTTCACTGCCGTTTCCATACAGTTTGAAGTGCGTTCCGGAGACCGGGCACCATTTTTGCGCGGTGATGCGCCTCACCGGAATAATCAGTCCGTTTACTTTAGAACACGGCGGTGAGTTCTCAAAAACATGCCCGTGGAAGAAAGGCAGTCGCGCCTGTGCTTCATATCCAGCAGCTGGCGTCAGAAGGCAGCATAACAAAACACCCCAAATCATGTTGGTGGCAAGTTATGTACCCCCGAGTGTCTCAGAGGGGTTGGTAGGAAATCCTTAAAAAAGAAAGGAAACACACTTGAGAAACATTTCCTTCATAGCCATCCACGGTGCGGTCCTTCCAGGAGAGCCCTCTGAACTTTAAGCTGTTTCATCCTGGGAGATCCGCCTTTCGGCTCCATGTAACACGGCAGCGTGCAGGCAGCCCACAGCGCTGCAGGCAGTTTGTTGTGTTCGCACCCAGCGTTCAGCACTAGAGCACCGGACAGCGCCAAGCGCGGGGGCGTGGCGGCGCACGGGGACGGAGCTCCTCGGTGCACCCCACCCTGTGTGATGGTCAGGAGGGTCTCTGCCTCAAACCTCTGCACGGCGGCACAGCGTGAGCACGCGCAGCCGTCCGAGCGGTGTGCCACATAAATCCGCTCTCTCGACTGAAGGATAATCACTCGTGCTTCCTGTCCAGAGAAAGTCGATAGAAAGCAGATCCACCATTTCCCTAGACGCTAAATAAACAGCGGTCTTCAAACACGGCAGTTAGAGGTGCCTTGCTCGAGAACACTGGCGCACAAGTTATGAGGAATTATCCATGCAGCACTCCCATGTGTTCAGTCCGTTCACAAGTCTTCTCTGAACTTTAGATTACTCTTCTTATCAGGCATTACATTTCTGAGCTGCTCGCACTCATGGCGCAGAGAGACAAAATAAACTGAAAATGCACCAATATGAATGCAAATCCGAGGATCTGGGCTGTTAAACTGTGTAAACATGACTGCTTTACGATGGGCTGTGCTGAGTAGCGTCTTTGCCTCTAGCGTTATGGCGTTATGCACACCAGAGTTCAAATTAAGACTGTCACCCTGATTGCTCTTCCTTTCCCTCCCCACTCTGCTGGTGTGCCACGCACCCACATCGCTCTAAACCTAATCTGTAGGGGTCTACTGCTAATTCTCACAACTCCCCTCACCTCTCTGTAAGTGGAGAGTCAGAAGAGTAAACACTGTATGAAGCTTTGAGTTGTCGGAAAGATAAGAAAATAATGGGCTAGAGAGCAAGCTCTGTTGAGCTTGTCTCCCATGTCATGTCAGCCTTTTACCTTGAAATGCACGCAGATCAATATTTATATGCCTTGGGGGTGTGATGTTATGCTGGGTATGTAATTCAATGCCATGCATTGCTTCTATGCTCATGCTCTTGCCAGAATCTGTATTCAGTTTGAAAATTCATCAAAGCTCCCGCTGAAAGATTCTTATCAATTCAAAACCACAATCCATCATAGCAATTTTAGCCAAATCCACTCTACAGTAAACTGTTCTTTTCAGGCAATAACTCTGGTAACTGGCAGCGAGCCTCCAGACAATTCTGAATCACAGCCTGCAGCTGGAGCACAAAGCTCATATTGGTTGCTTGTTGTATTCCTTTATGTGGCACCAGCTCTAGGCTCTAGGCTGTGTCACCAGGACACGTGAGCCATCCCACACTCTCGCTGGTGTTTTTACAATCTCTGACCACAGGAGGGAAAGGCATATCAAAACGTGTCCACCAAAATAACCCCAGAGCATTCTATGACAGGGAGCCCATTGATGGGAAATGACCTCATGCAATATTATCAGTGTTTCCATTGAAGGTGAAATTGTGATACCTGAAACAGACACTGTCAGGGAGGACTCTGTGCGCTCTGTTGAGCTCGGCAACTTTTCTTTGAACTTCCTAAGTGCTTCATGAATGCAAATCAAATCCTGTCTTTTATCATGTTGTCTCACATGGTGAAATTCACCGTGACTGCCAGCATGGGAGATAGTGTAGCAGAGGCTAATTCAATCACTGGGGCCAGGCCAGAGTGTGAGGGATAGTTTACTTGAGGGTTGCGGCAGTTATCTACAGAGATGAAACGCCAACATACAACACATCAAAACAACAAAGCTGTAATGAATTTAAAAAAATAAAAATAATGAAACTGTCTCATTATCCCTCTACTCTAACAGATAACTCAGAGCTGCAGGGTATTTCCAAAAAAAGAAAGAAAGAAAAAACTCATGCTGAAGAAAGCAGCAAGTGAACATTAGAAAGCTTCATGCTTACTTAATGAATAATTGACCAAATCTATTCCCGTCATTCAAATAGAGGCAGACATAGCTTTTGAAGGCAAAGTTTGCAGCCTAGCATTTCAAATACTCCTCAGAGACAAATGAAGGCTAGGACTGAAGGAAAGGCATATGTTCTATAAATTGATGTCAATGTCTGTCATTCTTCTGGCAAAAATGGGCTCAAAACATCCTGAAAAGATGAAAGTTAGTGTTAAGAGGATTTAGTACAAACATCAGTTAACAGGCAGTTAGGGCCCAACATGAAATAGAGTAGGCTGATGTTTTTAAAAACGAGCCATTCAGCAAAAGTCGATGAAATAATTGCCTTAAACAGGCAGGTTTATTAAAAGGAACGGCAGGACATTTACAATGGATGACTAAGCATTCAGCTCTCAGGTTACTAATCGCTAGTGAACGTTTATGGGGAACATTTATGTAAACTCTCCCCCCACTAGTTTTCCTGGAAAAGCTGCAAAGAGCCTTTTCTGGAAACACAATGATGCCCGACAGGAGCAGCATGGTGTGCTCTGTAGCACCGTTCGTTTAAGTGTTCCTGTGTATATGGTACCCTAAGGACATTTTCCCTCATCACAACCTGAAGGCAAAAAAGCAGTTAAAAGAGCTGAATAAATATAAAAACATTTCACTTATGTGTTAGGTACAGCTAATTAGATATGATCTGTGATCCCCTTGTGGCTTCTACCTATTAGTGTAGGATTTAAGCTCGGCAGTAGAAACCATAACTGTTTATTAACACAGATATTAATTATGGGGAAACGTGAGCGATCAAGTTCAGATGGTATCTTCGCCAATAATAGTACTGGAAGTTTTGAAAATGACAAATAAAAAAATCATACTAAAAAAACAACCAAACCAAACCATCTCATTACCGACTGTCTATTCTGAGCCTTTTAACTCAGAACAGTATACCCCCTAAAAGCTGACGCTCATTCACAGGATGAATGAATAAGTTTAATAAAATGAGTACAACAGCAGCCACTTTGAAGGAAAAAGCCCCAAATAATCTATTGATTAATGCAAGGCTTGTTTTGGTAGAAAAAGGAGGGGGGAAACGAGCCACTTCAGGGCCGCATCATGTCTGTGGAGACATTTTATTATATCTACATTCTGATTAGTGGGGCCTAGGGCTTTCTCGGTGATTAGCGCACTAAGAAATAATCACTGAGTTGAACAGTATCTCCTTGTAGCCCGGAACAATCACGACTTTTTATTAGCACATTAAAAGATTTCTCACATCACGAAAAGACACAGGAGATAGTGACTGCAAAATAAAAGAAAAAAGAAAATGAGCACTGCTGCTCAATAGTCCCTCTCACTCTGCCGGACTAAAAGGTGAAATTTTTAAGAGGCAGTGGTGATGTTCTCTTTGAAATGCAGTTTGGAGAGTGAGAACATTACCTCGGATGAACACTGAAGCTCCACAGTTCTTTTTCTCAGTTAATTATCCCAGCAGGCCCCCGACATTAGGCAGGTTTCCATTACTCGACCAGTTCAAGGTAATGAACTGATGGTGTACATTCAATAATGTGCTATTTATGAAGCTGAGAGGATTATGAGCGACCCATTGGGGAAAATATGAAAATACTGCAGGCTTCACGAGGAGAGGAGGATAATAACTTCGTCAGACACGGTGTTCCTGTAGCATCTTCCATTTGATTTACAAATGAGCCCAAAACCAAAAGCTTGCCACCCCCTCATTATCTGTGGTCGGACTAGAGGGTCCAGCCCTCTAATCTTCCACCTCGAACTCTGTGAAAACAGAAAAGACTAGCTGTATTTTCTCCGGTGCGTTAAATCACGAGCTCTATTGTTTCTTTCTTTTTAATTTTTTCTTCAGTGTAACAACGTTAAGTGGGGTCTTAATAAGAGTGGCTCTAAATGGACATTGTACCCATACATCACACGATATTACCTTCCAAAAGAAGGTCCCTTACCCAGGCAGCGGCCCTGCGGTTCATCATGCCTGTTGTCCAGGGGGAAGAAACGTTATAAAGTCAGTTTAGGAGCTGTTTTCCAGCAGGAACTATCATTTAATAAATAATGAGAGAGACTTTCTGCAGCTGTTAGAACATAAATTTCAGCACTATTTTACAACATGCAGGCTAAAAAACAAAACCCTGGCTGTACAGGTTTTTTACATTCTATATGTGTGTGTTAGCTTAAAGTTGACTGTATATCTGAATGGCTAGTGTGAGCATTTTTCCACCCGTGAGTAGTTGAAAAGCACAGTTTGACATTTTTGTTTTTTGTTAACATTAAAACAAATGAGTATGCTAGCATACCCAGGTACGAATATGGATGCTTTTCGTCTCGGATGCCGTAAATCGTCCTTTTCTTTCTTGTTTGTTCTATATCCCTCCAACTATCCATCTTTTCAGCCTTCTGCACATTTTCAATGAGGCAGTAATGTCAACTGACATCCCCCATTACTGTTCATTTCGAAGCTACAGTTTGCTCAGTCACAGTGAAAGGCCTAAGGCGCCCCCATCTGTGTTTTCAGAGTGCTGCAACGTGGTCAACAGTCCTGCACTCAGCGACTGTAAGTGAAGCAAGTGTAAAATTAGTAAGAAAAATCCTGACAGACACTTCAAAAGTTCAAACTGAGCTGAGGGGTAAGAAACTACATATCACCACTATAAACTGTACAAATTAAAAAAACTACTGACTGGATTAGAATCTAAACTAAAGTAAGATCCTGAGGAGATATACTTGTAATAAAATGAAACCCGTTAAAAAGTGGAGAAAGCAATGAAGCAACAAACTTCAAAAGGCTTGGGGAAATAGCTGACACCACTTACACACGAGCTGCATGTGCACAGCAGCTAATTTAAGTTCTTTGATTAATTGCAGTCCTTTACAATATTAAAATATTTTTTCTGGCACAAAACAATCAAGTCGTTTAACAGTAAAAAGCCAGTTTAATTGCAGAATATATTGACAGTACAATACAGCAATAAAAAAAACTGCCATAATGCTTCTATTTTTACATGACTTACACAGCTGCTGCTCAGCTCGTCAAACAGAACAGCAACAGGGCACAGTACAGTAACAATGACAATGACACGACATACAGACAGGCTCACAGAGCACTGCACCCGTCATTCTCCACGGGCTAGGGATGTGTTAATTAAGAAATGTACAATATAATAATAAACATAAACCAAGAACCGAGACACAGAGCATTCGATGACTGGGTTTGAAAGGGACTGGTTGTCACACAGGGAGAAGAAAGCACAGCCACCAAAACAAAAATAAAAACTAAAAAATATGGATTACTTTGCATGTATGCACTTCATACATAACGTTAAATGACTTGACATTGTCCATGATCTCTCATTACTCTGTCTGGCCTTCATTTACCACATTATATCCTCTTTATTACTTGTGCCTTATTTCACGTATTACATGAGCGCCGGTGTATTTCAATACAGAGCTTCAATGTGTCCTCCCTCGCTACCGAAGGATCCTAGGACCAGACCTGTCGTCTGTTACTGTCTTGCGGAGCTTCACCCCCCGGCGTATAGATACCAGCATATCTATGTCCTCCTGACTGACAGAGGACGCCCCCTGAGGCGCAAACTGAGCGGGATCCCCTGACAGTGAGCTAGGGAAGGGGAACTGACCCTCACCGAGGGCGTGGGCGCTGGCTGCCAGCTCTCCTATCTTCTCCACCAGGCTGTGGCGGTTGGCAGCGAGCATAGGGTCCTCCTCAACACTTTGAGCAGCCATGCCGAGGGCCTGCTGTTCGTAAACAGTCCTGTCCGCCCCTCCTCCACAGCCCCAAGATGTGTCAGGGAGGCTCATCCGCTTTGGAGGAGCCCTCATATTGTCACTAGCTGATAGGTCATCACCATACAGAAACTCCTCACTGCCTGCAGAGTGATGAGACGGGCTAGTGTAACCCGGGGAGTTTGGCACTGTTGGGGTTTTAACTGGCACGATGGGAGGCCGGATGGGAATGGGGCCAGATGTAGACGGCGTGCGTCTCACGCCAGTCTTGGAGGATGGCGTCCGGCGTATAGTGGCTGTCCCTGAAGCAATAGCTCCAGCGCCGCTTCCCCCAGCGCCATTTGGAGTTCCCTGAACAGTCTTACCTGCAGGCAGACCCGCTGTACTTGCAGGTCTCTTAGTTTGGATCATGCGGCGGTAGCTCTGCGCGATGTTACTATGACGAGGGATGGTGGAGGATTTGTCAAAGTCCACCTGCCCTTCACTGTCAGCATCTCCATTAAGAGAGTAGCACTCATAATCAGAACCTAGAAATCACAGCAAGTCATGAGAATCCATTTTTCCCCCACACTGAATATTCAATAGTTCATAGAGCAGTTGTTTTGGAGGGTTAATTAGCAGGTGCTTCATTACATAGCAATTCACAGTAATCAAACTGGAGTTTAAGGCAACACGTACAGCACTATTCAAATCACACACGTGCAATGATTGAAACACAACAGTTAAATTCATGAATAGTGTGCTGTATGTGGATATCATGTGTGTTTAATCAGGCAGGAGTGTGTGGCTCTTCAGGGATGACTGTTACCTTGACTGGGTATGGTGTCCTCGGAGCAGGAGGGGGTGTTGGTCTGGGTGCTATAGCCACTGGAGTACTGCAGAGAGTCTCTGCTGCTCTTTTGCTGCTCCATGCTCAAGCCCCTGGTTAGAACCATGGCTAGAGTACTGGCTGCTGGAGAGAGGGGCTCACCAAGCTTAACACACATATACAGAGATACAGACAGGCAGGAAATACATAAAGATTAGGACACATTTACATTTTCATCACACTGCAATCCCTACAGCATACAAATTGATATACTGGCATTTATTTTTTCACTCCTTTTTACCTTGGCTGCAATGGTTCCTGGGCCACTTCTCACCCTGTGTGGCTCATCAGCTTGCATTCCAGAATACCCCTGTGGACTGGGCGGAGCCTCCAGTTCTCTCATCTTATCCACAGACTCCCTCCTACGCTGTGGGGTGCTGGCCAACGACGGTTCGCAGGAACTCGATTTGGCCCAGTCCTGCAACAGCAGACTGAATAATGAGACCGTCTTGCAACAGTGCATCTCCAGTGTTTCACTGGAAGTTGTGCAGTAAAACACGGAAGCTGTTGATTTGGCTTATAAACTGGTTAGATGCATGGTAGATATGAATAGAGCACAGCAGGGCGTGCAGTTTAGCACATCTTTTTTGTGGAAACATTGGAAAACTGAGCTTGATGAGCAACAGCAAAACAATGATTGTGAGGTTATTCTACGGAATGCGAAATCTGTGAAGGCAACAAAACACAAGAAGCAAAGAAGCAACAAAGTCTCAAAAGAGAACCCAAAGCAAAATTTGCAAATGAAAACAAACCTTCCAGCTAGGAACCTTTGATGTGGGTGAGGGAGTGTTGGATCCAGGGGAGTGGTTAAATGTGGGGGACGCAGGAAGTATAACAGATAGAGGCCTGATGGTGCCAGTGTGTGAGAAAGCAGGGCGGAAGGTGCCGAAGGATGAGCATGAGCCAAACTGCGGAATGGACAGACAGGTCTGAGTAAGAGTGCTCAACATCGGCGAGTAGTCCACGTTATACCTTACAGCGGCTGTCGTTAAAGGCTCACGGGCCTCTTTAAGCTATAGATAAAAATGATTGAAATGCACAGCACATCAGCGTGCAAGTGCATACATCTGCTAGTGCGCGTGTGCGCGTACAGCAAAGCAAGTACGCTGGTAAGAGATGCATGCAGTACTAACCGCTGTAGGAGAGTTGCACTCGCTGACAGACTGGCAGGTTTCTGAAGCCTCAGAGGAGGCTGAGCTTGTTGATTTCTGGGAAAGGAAAGATGGAGTAAAGAACAGTGGAGATGGAGAGGAAATGGGGAGAAAAAGTTAGATGTGAGAGATGCATAGGAAGATGGTGAGAGCTGGAGAAGAGTGTTGATGAGCTTTAGAAGGAGGGATTTTTTTCTCTCTGAGGGGATCTATATTCTATAGCCTAGATTGAAAATAAAGTAGCCTGTAAGATCATTTATTCAGAAAAAGAACGTTGCATCAGTTGGTGTGTTGCTGAGTGTGTTCTCTACACTGCAATCTGTTCAGACTGTGAGAGTCTGAACAACTTTATCAGTCCAGTGGGATAAAAATTCAACATTTGCAACTGATAGAGATCTATTGCAAAAAAAAAAAGAGCTCAAACTCTTATGGTGGCTTCATGTGTGAAATACAAAAACATGGAAAAACTCTATGGTTTTCAATTCAGATACAGCAGACGGAGTGTGATTGTGGTTAAAAAGAGAGAATTATTGTAGATCTGCATTGACAAGAAAGTGGTGTTGTTGCCGTGTCCTCCTGTCCTGATGTTTTACTGCCAGAGAAATCTCTGGAGATAACAAGTCTGCTTTATTCCTGATTTTGCTGCAACAAAAAAACCCAAAACATTTTCCCTCCTGATAAAAGGAAAAAAAAATATCATAGCTGAGACTGCTACCTGGCTTGTGATATCAGAGGGCATGGGTGATGGAGGCTTTGAATGGGTGTTGGCGTCTTGGGAGACAAAGCCCGAGTCATGGGAGGAGACGCTGCTCAGCCGATGGGCTCCTGAGGAGGGCATCTGGAGGAGACTGTTGACAGGAAATCGCATCGGTGTAAAATTCAGCATTTAGTATGCATTCTAATCAGGATTAATATTATCACATTTATGGTTTTGTAAATTACACAGAAAATAGTAAAAAGAATAAAAGGCTTGTGAAAAATTAATCACAAAAGCTGTGATCATGAAGGCTGTGTTGTGTGAGAAATCTAAATGATTCCATTCTTCTAATTCTGGTCCATCAAAGAGCATTAAAAAGTTATCATTTCTTTGATTCTTCTTCCTTTCTGAGCATTAACAGCAGTCTTTGTGCTTTCTGTCTGCTGCTCTGTCATTTTCACTCTGCGCCGCTTCTCTTTGTCACCCACGCATTTTGAAATGTGCAACTCGCACTTCTCACCTCCCCTCCCATACTCCCCTCCCACACCTCCTTCTTCCCCTCTCACTCTGGAATCCATCCGACATTAACATTTCTCGTTAATCTTCATTCTCTTGGATGAAGCTTAAGGAGGATTGCCAAAATAAATATGGCAAATTAAACACAATAAATCATTTAAAAGTAAAGCCTAGTCTTAAGCAGTCATTTTTCTCTCCTTTGAGTTTTTAATAAGCAAGCTTGTTTTTATTGTTTCCTATTAAAACCTTTGTCTCTTCATCATAATCTTTCATTTGAATGTGTGGCAATGTGTGGTGCTTAAGTTATTACCCTATAAAAGTAGCATCTCATTACTTCCCCAGTCCCCTTAATGATGACTTTCGACACCTCAGTATGTATCAGTAAGGACCTGTTTTTTTCTCAAGGGTAGCTGCATAGGCAGAGACCATCCTCACTAACTTCTGATGCACACCCAGTCATTCCTCTCTATACTCAGGCCTGAAATATGACAGAAACCGCTCAGTGGAGAAAAGAGCTTCAAGGGTTAGTGCTAAAATAATAAAATCACGGGGAAAAGAGTCAATGTATAGAAGTCAGACTGAACTGAAAGACTGTTTCAGAAAAAGCTTACATGCTGGTGGTGCAAGCATCTGTTTTAAAATTAGCCAGCCAGGAATACCTGTAGCATACTAAGAATAGGACATGGCGTTAATTGGAACAAGTGTCAGGGAGGTTCTGCTCGGAGCTGTAGCACTAAATAAAAGTGAGAAGGTATGATATTCCTTCCTCTCAACATTAAAATGTGTTTGACCTAGAATGCCACATTTGTAGAGAAACTTTTGCGCTATCACCTTAAGTCAGATGAATATGTGGATTTTGGCTCTTGTGTAGGCTCACGGCTGTCAGCTGGTGATATTTGACAGCTTTAGACCTAATCTCGCTGTAAGAAGCTTGAGAACTACAAATATATGCCAGGAGCAAGAGCTGAGGAGCTTGCGAGATAGCGCTGCATGTCGACTGTCACTGCTAATCAGGCTGTGTAGTGAAGAAGACATGTCACAGGTACATTCATGGATTTATTGTAGTCTTTATTAATATGCTATTAAGCCGGCTGAAATGATTTTTTTAAAGTTTATAAAATATATTACAACCTAATGTACAACCAAAACCTTATATAATACTGGGCCTCTTCCAAATAATCCTGGATGTTTGACCTTCACAGTACGGTATTATGCAGGTTTCATACACAGGCTCTTTGAGTTTGACACTTGAAGAAAAATGTTTTCCTGAGCTCATCTAAAACAAGAATGTAAAGCATGTACTTGCAAGCATGATTTGAAAATTATGGCTTGGAGATTTATTTCATATTCATAGAATCTGGGTTGTTCATTTTAAAAGAGGAGACGTCAACGTCATCCTACAATTTTCTAACCACTTAAATGGAAAACAGCATGATTTGTAACTCAAAACAGAGGACACCTTTTATCTAATTCTGGATGTCTGGATGTGGCTCTTTCATACAAAAGACTGCAACGTGCAACAAGTGGTGAGTGTTTGAATAATATACCTGCACATACTGCTCTTCCTGGAACCTGTGCTACTGGGGGAAGAAGGAGGGGTCTGGTAGGACCAGCTATAATCAGAACCTTTTAGGTCCCGGATCACCTGCAGGAACACAACCAAATGGGGATTTAGACATAGACAAGTCTCTTTTCAAATATGGGAAAAAAAGACGAGAACCAACAAGATAAATACACAAGCTGCCGAGAAGTAAAGGTTAATTAAAATTGAGTTAATTGCAGCTCAAGTGCCCTTTCCAGGTGTGAACTGATAACTATTTGTTACTCTATTGGGTATTTATAGCAGGTGGATGGAGCTATGAAACAACAAGTTGCTTATTTTAGCCGTCGGATTACAAAAAATATCAAAATCTCTCCGCTCATAATAAGAAACACAGACATTTTTAACCTTTGTACTGAAACCACACACGGCAAATTAAATTCTGCTTCAAATAACTTTGCCACCACTGTGAGGAAATAAGCATGTCAGCGGCACTGGAAGAATTTGTAGTATTACACTCCTGTTACCTGCTCACTAGCTGGTGGCAGCTTGTGCGGGTCTTCAGTCAGCAAAGTGAGGTCATCAACAATGGCTTGTAAATGTGTTATTTCTCCCAGCATGGCAATCTCTATATTCTGCAGGGAAAACAGTATTGATCAAATTAAACAGCTACCACATCAACAGGACGCAGCAAAGATATTTCACAGTGTATGTCGGTGTTCTTTACACGCACAAGCTTCCATACTAAAAAGGCTTAATGTCCCTTACCACCACAGGCTGAAGCAAGTTGATGAATGAACAGTAGCGTCCCCTCTCCTCCAGGAGAGCTCTGCGCACTGCCTGCTTCTCCGTCTCCTCCATCAGCAGGTACAAATCGCTGACATCCTGCATGGCGCTGTCCAGCTGGGGGCGCAGATTACCGCGGCCTGCGCAAGGCGAAGGCAAAGGGTGCAAAGACACAAAAAGGCAGGAAGGACAGAGCCAGGGAGGACAAAGGTGAGGGGAGTTGAGTAAATAAAGAAGGAGAGGAGAAGGAATGAAAACAGATTAAGATTTGGACGGGAGGTTACAAAAGTGACAGGAAGTGTCCGCAGTGCACGAGGGGGAGGAAGAGAGGAAAAGATGAGAGATGATTAAAACAAATAATGATAAGCTGCTGTGTACTAAAGGTCAACACACTTAAAAACATTACACCAGAATGGATAATGACCACAGGAATGAGAGGACACTGAAACATGTCATCAATCAGTGCAGCTGGAGATGATTTGCAGACCCTGAAATGGATGAGATTGGAAAAACACTACTGTATGGAAGGTCATTCAATACTGCATGCCACAGTGATACTTTATGATAGATACAGGAAGTCTAAGCAACGAAAGAAGGATGAGATGAAGATGAAAACGAGTATTAGGATGACACACGATTTGCTGTGATTGCATGATGTACACATACACTGCCAGTCATTTTGAACACTCTACAGTGTGCTGAGTTTTAGCACATAGAAAATACTGTTCTACTTACAAAATATAATGAACTAAAAGGGCGTGAGCAGATCTAAATTAGTATCACTCTATGCTGGCAATCGCCTTGATGAAAAACATTAACAAGCAGAGCGCTGTAGATTATTCTTACAGCTGTCCATATCTTTAATACGTTCAGCTTAATGAGCTACGCTTTCAGCGCACCTGTATTTAATAAGGCACTAATTAACTGAGTCCCAAAAGGACGTGATTTATAGATCCTTGCAACAGAAGCTGTATTCACAAAGATGCAGGACAATACTTGCAGCATCAAACCCCACATAGGGAGCGATTTAGGAAAATTCTCAAATCAGGAAGCGATAGCAACTTTTACCGCAATGCCACGTATGACATATTTTTTAAAAGGTGCAGCTTGACTGAATTCAGTCTCTATCTGACCTGCTAAATATCTGACCTACTTTCAGACCTACTTGCACAACATGTGTCTGCTGTGCTTGTTTGTTTCCCATGTAAGTAATTTTAGTATTTAATCATTTTTCAACATCAGACTGTGGAATCAATGTAACTGTCTGGGCAAGAGCCTGCAGATGGACCGTAGAGACAGGCTGAAGTCATCACTGTTGCACTGTTTAGCTTTTTTGTCAAGTATTACAGAGTTATGCATTACCTTACACTCCATATCTGGAAAATATCTGGATTTGTTTTGTTTTTGCGCTATTTTATTCCCTGCTTAAGAAATATTCGTGTCTCCTCTCCGTTTTTCACCTTAGTAGCAGACGCTGGTGTTAAATTGATTTGTAAATAATAAATGGGAACTACTCCATCTTTTAACCACAAATGTTAAGACAGATGGTGTTTTCTTTGACTGGCAGGTTTACGTAAAGATGGGTTTAAGCCTTGAAACTAATATGTGAAGTTCTTATTTGTAGCAGCAAACATACCTAGAAGCTCTACAGCCAGGGATAAACGGCAGACAAAAACATTGAGGAGGGTTTCAGTTAGAGGGAGGGAGGAGAGGAAAGAAAGAAGAACAGGCAGCGTTAGCTGTTTTAAATCAGGGCATAATGCATGTTTATGACTAGCCTGTACCACTGCTACATTAAAATACTGTATGAAAATAGGAGTTTAATTACAGCCAGCAGCGGGGGATAACGCAAGCACAGCCAGGAAAGAAGTTAATTTCTTTGATTTATAGGGTAAACTATCCAAAGTTGGAAAGGAGCCTCTGAAATTGTGCCAAGCATTTTGACTTGAGAGACTTATCCTTTCACAATCTACCCTCTAGATGGTGCTATTTTACTGCTAGTGCAGCGACCAGTCGCAGACTTCATTAATTAAAATCCGTATAATACTAATTAATATATCACGAGAGAGTTACTAACCTTTTCTTGCTTTTTTCTGGAGTTTTATGGTATCAAGTGACTTTCTTTTGATTTCCTGACGAGATCTCTTGTATTCTTTGGCAAGCATGTGAAGACAAAGGAAGTATAAATTTCCATACAATACACATTGTGCAATTAATATCTTTTATATTGCTGTAGTTATTCACCTTTGGCATGGTCTTTGTCCAGCTGGTTAGCCGTCTTCTTCCATTCCTCTATCCTGTCCTGGAGCGGCGTAACCAGGCCTTCCATAAGAGCACTGCAGCAACAAGAAGAGACAATATTCAAGAGAATGAAGGGTATAACAAATAGGTTTATTTCCACAGCATAGCAAAGAGTAACAAAATAAGAGAAAGGTCACCATGGATGGAGAACATAATAATCCCCTCAGGACAGGCGAAGAGAGAAAATTGCAATGGAGCAAATAAAAACAAAAGTGACACTTACTTGGTGAAGTGGCGTAATTTTGCCTCAATGCTACGGTGTCGCATACACATCCTTGTCAGAGCTGAGCCAATGTCCCTGGTAGCACCTTGTAAACACAATATGAAAAATAGAAATGTCATCTACGATATCGGAGCTCGGCAATAGAAATTTAGACCTAGAAGACCCAGAAAAAATGATTTTCTATAAGAGGGCTATACAGATATGGAGTGCTTTGAAAGGCCTGAGACTCTCTTGTCAAATGGACTCATCAGCTTTTATTCCTCCCTCTTTCAGCTGGAGAGGCATTTTTAGTTGCAGCCACTAGATGGACATATGTTGACCGTAAAGGCAGGGCGTGCAAATGTCACATTTGTTTGGGGAAAGCAAACGTTCCAGAGTGACCGTAAAATAAAACCCTGTGCTATCTTCTTCCCTCCTGACAAAAACACGTATTTTTCCTGTTGACACTTTAACGTCGCCGCGTGGTAATCTCCCCACACTGAGTAAATAACGGCTTGTGTGAATTTGTTACTGTACTTTTCCTCTCTGCTGAAGTGTGATTAAATGAGGTTTTAAGCCCCCAAAGCTCAGGATGGTCCACTGTGTCACTGATGGTTCATAGGCCAGTGTAATATATGGCAGCACTGATCCTGTTGTAATCTGGGCCACATAAGGCTAATCTCAGGGTCTCTCACCACAAACACACACATGCGCAGACACAGACGCACACAAGGAAAGAGAGAAGACACCTCTTATAGCAGACAGACCTCAGAGCTGAGGCATGTATGTGTGTTTGTGAATGATTGCTGGAGCGTATGTGCGGAGGTTTGTTTGTGTGAACGTATGGACAGGTGGTGTATTTTACCAACCCCCACACCCTTTCCGAAGTTCTCACCCCTTTCATCCTGGAGGAAAAAGGAGGGAACCATGTAAGGGGATATCCCTCTATTCTTCCCTGTCTGCTCTGCCTTTCCTGTTCTCTCTGTTTCCTAAACACCATTCATGCAGGGCAGGCAGCGTTAGGGAGAAACCAGCTCTAACCTTCACTACAAAGCCTGAAGGAAAGAGAAAATGAAACGCACGACTAATATAACTGGCCTAAAATGAGACTCTGTGTAAGAAATGCTCCAGATTGTCGTCCAGTGAGATCTGTGCTCTTTTCCAGATATCACATAAAGAAACTAGGTTACTGTCTCCTGCTGATAACATGTCAAACTGTCAGACAAAGACCAGCTGAGTCCAGCATTTGGCTGTCAACTTCACTAACTGCTGTACTAGTTCAAAGAAACTCAGCAACAGATCTGGGCCCTGTATGCATTGCTCCTCTGAGTGAGAGGAGAGGTGAAAGGTCATCCAGCTGTAACACACAGAGGTATTCAACATCAGCAGGAAGTGATTTAGAAAAGACATGTGGAATCTATACGCTTTGCTCTAGATATAAGCAGAAAGTGGGGAGTCCAACCTATGTAGAGGATTCAGTCAGGTAAGAAACTCTGTTTACACCAGTTCATGATAACCAATGAGAAACTCAGACATGCACGTGATACACACACGCACTGATTTTGCCTTTCTCCTGCTAAAGCCATTACAGAAAGCACCCACAGCGGCATCTGACTTCCCAGATGGAAGAAGACTGGGCGATAGATGAATGAGGCACAAGAGAGTAATGTGGGTCCTGGTATCTCTAAAACAGACCGTCCCAATGTCACTATCAGCTGGAGTGAACTTTCAGCCCCCCACTCCTGTCCCATTCACACCTGCCAATTTCCCTCCTGCTCCCCACCTCTTCCCTCCTGTCTCCTCCCCTCCTTCTTCCCTTCCCAAAAGGGGATCAGCTGACAGCTACATCCTGGGGAGGTTCAGGGCTTCCTGACCATGTCCAAGAGCCATGCTGGCCTCTGGCCTTGACCGGATGGATAGTGACACGGTGATTCACTCCCGTAGCCCCCCTACAAAGGCTCACAGGCATGTGACAAATATATACAAGCTTAAGCCTGACTCGAAAGACAATTATTATGCAACACTTAGACTTCTGTCCTTCTTTCTATTTTCCTCCACAGCCAAAGACCTCTATGTGTTGTTTCATCCTTTTTCTTCCCCTGTTCATTTTGAGATTTGTGACATTTAAACTTCACTAGTCCAGATTCAGCATTTTCAACATGTGGTCCATAACAGTTTATGTAGCGAGAAAAAAAATGAGCTTCAGTAAAACTGATTCATCCACCCTGAAAATAATATTTCAACAAAAATGCTGAAATAATTTGATTACATGTTACAATACTTGATTTGCATATTGTTTATATCACACATATTTTCCTTGATGATTATTTGAATGTATAAAACTTTTATTTTATTTATTTCAGTTTGAACTTAAAAGCATTGCTTCATGTTTATGTGGGCAAAGAATGATGTTTGGTCATTTCATGATATAATGTGGCAGCACAGAGTAAAACAAAGCAAGAACTTTCTCTTTCAGTCTGATTCATTCAACCTTTCCTGTTAAGAAATCTAACAGCCACCTCACTCATTTAAAAAAAAAACTAAAAAGTCAACCAGCACAAAAATGATGATTACCAAACTAAACCACTGTTTTAATTTTTAAGTCATATCATGATTCTTTGATATAGATATATCAATACTTGACGTTCTAGAAACATGCTAGCTGATGTGTGCAAGAACTGGAAAAGTGATTATTGAGCAGACCCCTGTGGCTTTAGGATCTGGGCCGACCTCATAGCAGACAGCCACACGTTCATGAATGAAGCAAAACACAGACCACTACGGGGGAAAACTGTTATGCAACAGAACCATATATCTTACAGCTTGGAGCAAACAACTGGGAGTAACTGAACAGTGGACAAATCTGTGGTTCATTACAGAAGCGCTGCCGTGTGTGCATCTGAAGCTCACGGCGCCTGGTTTAATATACAGGCTGAGCATAAATACAAACTGCCTCGAGATCTGCTACGTATGTTGAAAAAAACATGGGGCTGTTGGTGGGAAGGTCATGCCCCCATTGGTGGCTTTAAGCTCTGGTATCTGAGGCCAGACCAGAGTAGTCTAAGCGTTTACTGAGTGGTTCCATCCAGAGCTCTGGTTCTGATTAACTCCCCTGAATCCTTGGGGAAGGAGGAGCATTTTAATAGGCCTTCTTTATAGAGAGTTCTCCTGCCAGGAGTCGGGAGCCAGAGGCTAAACTGCCACAGGCCTAACTCCATGATGTCTTCAACATGGGAGCTAAACTTAAATATCTCTCTTATTCACCATCTAAACCCTAACGCTCAGCTCAGATTTCATTAGTGCTCAGACAAGCGAGCCTGAATGTCCTTCTGCTGGAATTAAGGCTGGATACGTTGACGCCGGCTTTCAAGCTGAATGCAGCTCACTTCTTCTCCATCTTGATTTCTGCCTTTTGTGTCAATAAAACACGTTTGTGTGGAATTTTTTCTAGACCCTCAAACAGCCTCTGCCAAGGCAAGGAAATTCCATCATCCGTGAGACAACTGTTATTCTTTGCATTGGCACCTTGGCCACTGTGCTGGCTGTGCCTCTCAGAGACAGTTAAGCCTCCTGCGTTTACCCTCCCTCACCCCTTTTAAGTGAGGCAGAGTGTGAACTGGCAGGGACACAGAGAAGGCCACTGATGGATGAAAGGCAGTGTGGGGTGAGACGGGAGGAGGTTGAAAGAGGGCACACACGGCGGAGGTGCTGGGCGGGTTTGGCCTGTCAGAAGGCAACGGAAGTGCTATAGTGTGGCAGGTGCAACAGGCCCTGACAGGACGACATCGTCCACAATAAGCCGAGAAATAAAAAAATGTAATGTTTGCATTACTGTCAAAATATTTCTGTAATTTGTGTAGTCATCTTCACTAGAACACTTTATATATATCTTTGAAGAAGAAAATGAGGAGGACCTGCTTTGATTTTGACAGCTTCACTTGTCTTCTTTAGCTGGTAGTTGAGCAAACATGAAACTGAGATTTCTGAAATCATAACCTGATTAAACATCAAACATTCACATCGTCAAGAGATTGCTTCAAAGCACAGCTTGAGCTCTTTTGGTGCAGCACAGTAGGAGCTGTCTGTATTATAAATAAAGCAGCATCTATTGCATATGCTGGTGAGGGAGCTGTGAGTTGTGAAGGAGGTAAGAGTGGCAGATAAAACAGCTGTATCTGTATGGATTATGAAACGAGAGTAGCGTACTGTACGCCTGCAGCAACAAAAGCTACAGATCTGTGTAATTTATGTTGCTTAAATATTGGACATGCAGTATCTGTGAGTTTATTCAATAATAAAGATGGTATTTGTCCACTGTATTCACAGTTAGAAGAGGGAAAAAACATAACAGCAAATCCAGGGTACAGATCCAAATGCTTTAGGATTAACACAGTGTGTTCTGTCTGTAGCAAAAATCAAAACGTCATTCCAAGCCTTTGTGTCACTTCCTTATACGTGGAATGCTTTTTATTAGTACAATACAACTAAAAGGCAGAGGAAACAGCCCCGGGATCAATTGTTTTAGTCTCTCACACACAGTCGAGCGCACACTCATCCCATTGTTGCCTGTCCAGACAGCACGCACAGCAAGTTTCACCTCTCAGACAGACCCCAGTGTTTCCTGATGTGGCGTAAACATGTTCTGGTGTGCATTAGAACAAGACTTTAAAGAGGAGGAGGAGGAAGTTATATTCCTCTGCTGGAGGAGCTTCCTGTTCAGGGGCATAAATGTTTCTAAAAATAATCACCACCCCTTGTCCAGATGCGCTTTTCATTAGAGATGGAAAAAAGGCCACAGGGAGAGAAAACAAGAAAAAGTACAGCAAAGGGAAGCAATCCACAAATGGCTGTCTTTGTCTCATGCCAGACAGGGATGTTTAAAGCTGAAGAAGATAGATGTGATGTCCCTTTATGCAAGAACAAATAAGCAATGATAGCCAAAGTTTGACAAATTTACTAAGCAACAAATCTGCACCGATTCAATCAGACGACTCAAGCGCTCCTGTTTTACAGGCTCAGCAATTTTCTTTATCTTAGCTCACCCGAGTCTGTCCGGCCTTGCCCCACCTATGTAAATGCTACTCTGCTCATTTGCAAACAGTCCTGCAAACAATGCAGACAATACTGCTGGTCCTTCTGCTGCTGCTACCTCCATCTGAGTCTCTGAGCCTGAAGTTATCTTGAGCAGCAGTTTATTATATTAGCCACTCTGCCCTGCGCTGATCATCAGAACCTACGTGTCAAATATAAAAGCTTGAATAGAATAACAGTTTAGCGGAACAGTAATTAGATATCCATCCAAATCATTGGGGTTCATTATGTTAGCCTTGTGAACGTCTTGATCTGGTGTAAACGTGTTCACAACACATCACCCAGTAATTTTTGGGCCACTTCAATCTTGACCGATGTGTTTAACGGACCAATAATAGCAAACATGTGATCTGATCTGTCATCCTACATTTTCATTTCTTTGAAATTGTATTCCTTTTAATCTCCTCTCTCGCATTCCTCCAGCAGCCTCTCTCGTGCATTTCCCCACTCCTCTCCAGCTCCCTTCCAAAGCGGAGTTCGTGTTCAGGATGTAGCCGAACAGAGTGTTCCCCTCGTGTTTGTCTTCTTAGTTTGGTATTCGACCTCAGAATTAAAGCTACGCTGAACCCAAAGATTTGTTTTCTCTCTTGTTTTTATTTCCCCTTTTCATCTGTTTCTCACATTATTGCTGCACCCGCTTCACCCTTTACTCTGTGGATGTAGTTATTACAATAGCTGGAAAACATTCATCTGCAGGATGACCGCATTGAGTTTAAGCCCATAAACTCCGTAGTGACTCATGAAGAACTCTGCTGGAAATTGTCCGACGAACAAGGTAGGAAGCTGAGGGGGAAATGAGAGGCTCTTGTCGATACTTAGCGTGACCTTGTGGTTGAAGGTCGTGAAATAACCAAAGAGCCTTGCATACAATTAGCAGAATGGCACAACAGTTTGTAATTTACCAGCTACTGTATTTATCTATGTGAATGACTGAACATGTAGGTCCGATCTAAATCACTTGAAATCTATAAGCTAATTAACTGTGAGCTGCAGATTCTAAACTCTTGGTTCTGGTACACAGAATGCAGAACAGGCTTGTCTCAGGCTTGTACATGGGATGCAAATGTTGATGCATGTCAGCTTTGGTCTGATGGGTACACTTATTATTTGACATGTCTGCAAAAATAGCTGCACTGCTGGGATAGCACGGAATACATTAATCCCCTGATCTCGCTCTGCGCTAGGCCACGGCCACATCTCGTCCACGCCAGGCTGTCCAGATGGCGGGTAGGGATATCCGTCCCATCTGCCAACCCAGAGAAGTACAGCGGCCAAGCAGATTAGTGCTTCGCTGACACACTGATCTACTAGCATACCTCCACAGAGTATGGACTGAGTGAGTAAGAAAGAAAAGACACAGAGCCAAACAGAGAGGACTTGCAGTGACCGACAGAAACATTGTTTCCATGGGTGTACATGTAATGGAGTATGGACGGCGCTAGCTTTGATAATCACACGTAGAAGAAGAAATGTTCATCCGTGCTTAATAAAAACATGCAGTGTATGGTTGTCTGGCCGGTGATCCCACAGTGTAAATTTTTAAAGCTGGGGGTGGCTGATCAGGAAGAGAAGAGAAGGCAGTCTGTGTCTGTGTGTTATAGAGTGGGGCTAAGAGGATTAGCTAAACGCCTCTGCCTAGCCTGGATACCCAGAGCTGTGGAAATCCCACTCCAATCACAACCCCCACCCAGGTCAACTAACCCCCAACTACAGCCAACTCACTTTCTGCAAAACATGGAGACTGTGTCATACTTTCATGGACCATTACCCATGTCTCTTTGATGTCTATCAAACTCAACTACGTTCAAAAACTGGAAAAAAAACAACTTTTGTTTAAAGAACACATCATACATCCAAGCAACAACTAAATAAGTCACACAGTCTCCAATTTTCTTAACTCGAGTCTGATCCTTTTAAATGTCCTCACATAACATTTTAATATGAACGACAAAAAAGGTCCAGACGGCACACCAAAATCCATTAGACTGGCCAATCCAACAATAAAAGAATCCAAAGAGCTACACGGCCTTAGGTTAAGTTGCACAAAAGCTTGGTGTTGAAACGTATATCCTTAAAAAACCCAAATTCTCCACATATACCACCTAATATAGACTTTGTGGCTTGCAGACCTTTATTGAACTCAGATGCAAGCTATGAGTTCACTGAGACAGACGTGCCTTCAGACATAGATCCATCAGCACAGCTTAGAGAAACAGTGCTGTTAGACACAGTGCCAGAACGCCTGGAGGCCAACTCCTCCAGCTGCTTCATAGAAAACAGATGCTAATACCATGACAGCTACCATAAACTCTAAAAATGGACAACGCAAGCAAGAAGTCTGAACATGGACACACACCGAAGTAGTGTGGCAGACACCGATTCAAACAGAGAGCTGAGTAAGGTTAGTTGAGCAAAGTCATAATACAATTATGATTAAAAAGATACCCTTTGAGAAAAGTGCAGAAGAACAGTTAAGAATTCATAAAATTCGTTTCAGTCACTGTCCTCTCTCTCTGGGACTATCAGGAAGCTGTCAGTGAGGAGAAATGCTGCTTTTCTTGGCAGGGAAGTGTTTACAGTCTGAAGAGAGAGTGTGGAAGTAAGAGGGGCGAATGGGTGAGTGTGTCAAAGTTAGATTAAAGGAGGTAAAAGAGGAACGCGATGAAACCTCCAGCTGTGCCAGCAGCTGCAGCTCGTCCCCAAACACAAGCGTAGCTCAGAGTGACAGCGATTGGGGCCAGCAGTTCATAGCCAAGGGCCTGCCCCCTATAGCGCAAATCAGCCCTATAAGGCTGTGCAGACGCCGAGACAAACATCATCACTGCAGGCAGGCACACACACACACACACACACGTGAAGGATACAGACAGAAAAAGAAGAGAGAGAAACAGAAATAAAGGCTTACTATATACTGACCATCTAACCTCTGAATTCTTTTTATCTTTATGGTCCTAAATAAGTTTGAGTTAGCAAGAGTACAACCATGTGGAAAACAGAGAACATCTGGATGCCAGGATAGCTTAAATAAATTGACATTGCAGCTGCTAGAGAGGCAAAGTTGCCTAAATAGGTTTAAAGGTTACCCCTGTGCACTGAGAGCTAGCGCCAGTAAATATCGACATTACTCCTACCTAATTAATTACTGGGTTTGGTTTGGAGCACGCAAAGACTAACACAGCTCACACAGGAGAGACAGAAGTGAGATGGCATGCTTGCTAAGAGCACATAAAAGCTGCACAAGATGTTTTAGTTTTCTTTTTTTTAAGCAATGACTGCTATTTGTAAAACCAGTTGTCCCACAGCAGAGCTTCGAGCTAAATGCTAACACTACCACAGAACATGCTTGCAATGACAAAAAAGCATTGCTGCTACAGCACGTTTGATAATTATGTCCACTATGTGCAAAATGTGTTACTGGCTATCACTTAGTAAGTAACTGTATTAGCTACAGGCCTGATGGGAATTGCAGGTTTAGCCATGTAGCGCTGAACCACTTGGTTAAATGCCCACAGATCTGTCACAGATATTTCATTATGGAAAAGAATCAAAAGATTATTGAAAAGTAAAGAAACAGTGACCATTGTTGTTACTCCCTTTATTATATTGACGACAGCATGTAAGGGAAAATAGCAGTGTTTTATAGGTCATGATAATTTGTCAAATGGAAGAATAATCCCGTCAATCAATCAACACTGAGCACCGATGAAAATGATAAAAGCAGAATAATACTAATATAAGACTTTAGATTTTAGTAAGAAAAAAATTATCTCATATGTTTCTGTCTAAGTACACTGATTCCCCTTTAATTGCTAGTCTCTCATCACCCATGCAGTCTGTGTCCTGAGAAGGATGGCACTAATCCTAAACTTAATGTGCCTGGGAGAAAAGCAGAAGTGGGCGTATGAGTGACACACTTACAGATTTTATACAGCTATCTGCAAACTCTCGTTGCCCTTCTCTCTCTTCTCATCTCTCTCCGGAATATCAATCATTTTGCTATTTTCCCTTTTTACAGCAATTTTCCTTTGAAGTCTTGCCCTTTATTCCTACCATGGCCTACCCCCCATTATTTTAGCAGGCTGCCAGCTGCTCGAAGCCAGCAGGCTGACCCCAGTCTACCTTGCATCATCTTACAGAGCTCATGTGCACTCACACCAGGAATCATTTAAAGTAGCCTTTAGTATTGTAATAGCGATAAACTGTTGCTGTGCAAGGAAGTAAAACTGGCAATAATAAGTGAACACTGAGGCTGCTCTGTTATTTTTCCCAGAAGTAAGTGGTCAATAAGGGGCGGTGCCAGTGCAAATAGTTTGAAAAACATCTTGGGATGTGGCCTGTAAGGTCAGGTGACCAGCTACCAGCTGTCACTCTTTGAATACAGTGCATCAGTGTGTGCTTATGTGTGTGTGCGTGTATGTTTCTGCGTCTATGTGATTGAGTGTGTCGAGAGCCTCGTCGGGGTTTGCAGGGTTTTTCTGACCTACATACTGCTCTCGACGATCAACTCCGAAGAAATCTGTGTTAATCAGCGGCCTCTCCAGCCAGCCAGTCTGCTGCCACTAGCGCAGTGACAAAGCAGATCAGCAGACCTCATTAAGACCAAAGAAACAATAAGCTTAGATTTTCATTTCTCTGAGCCTCCACCACCCGACCTCGCTCACAGCTGGCCCCACTCGCGTCATCTTAGTGAACAGAATGGTGCCGTGAGAGACAATACACTTACTTAAGGATGTGAAAAGTCTGTTTATTTTCTTTATGTGACCTTTACGACTTAGAAAGGGAAAAACATACTAACTGCTTGTCTACCAACACTCTTAGCTTCTACTTTTTAACAACTCCCTACTAAAACAACAAACGTATTTGTTCAACAAAGCTGATCATTATCATGACACTATTTTTCCACCAGTTCATACAGAGGCTCGACTCCACACCATGTGAGGCTAAATTTCCCTTACCTCTAGAATTGGTCGCCATGTCCGCCACCTTCTGAAAGGCATCTAAAAAGGCCACTGCTGCCAGAATTGTGGTCCTGTAAGTACATTGGTTCATTGCACTCTCACTGCACAGAGTCTGTAAACACTGCACAAGAATTTTCCTCACTGAGGTTTACTGTTCACAGGAACTGCTTCTCACCTGAGTTGAGAGTGTAGCTTTGTGGCCTTGGCACTGAAGTCTTCCCACACAGGGTAAGAGCTCTGATAAGAGAAAGGAAAAGTGTTAAACCAAATAAATATCTCACCAAGGACATTCAGGTCCGCGTGCTTCAACAAAAACAGCAGGCACAAAAATTTCAGTGTTAGATTTAGTCACACAAAATGCATTTTCTCATTAATTTTGGTGGAAAATACCAGGTTGAAATCCAAATAAGGAAAATAAATGTATATATCCTACCCCCAAAAAACATTTGTTTTATTCTGGGAAAAATCAGTCAATCACATAACGCCTGACAGACCCGGTTTTATTTTTACAAACTAGTAATTATTTTACACTGATTAGCAGATCACTCTCGACTTGTTCAAAGCTGTTTTTCTTTTTTTCCCTTATCTTTTTTCTTATTCCATTATCCCCTTTGGTGTATGTATATCAGTTCATTCATATATATATATATTAGGGGTGCAACGATATTCGTATCGATATTGAACCGTTCGATACAGTGCTTTCGGTTCGGTACGCATATGTATCGAACAATACAACATTTGTAATTTATTTTATCAATTTTCCTTCTGACGATGCTGTCTGTGTTGAGCGCTCAGTGAATCTGTGTTCGACTACTCCGCCTAGGCTGCACTGCACATATATATATATACATACATATATATACACATATTGCTAATAATAATTAGTAAAGTAAAAAGAAAAACGGAAAAAAAGAAGAAGAAGAAAGCTATGGAGAGGCTGGCTTCTTACCCTAGGATTAGAAAAAGGGTGTTGTATAAGTCCATGCTCTGACTTGTCTTTAAAAAGGCCAGTGTGATTTTTGTTGTGCACACTTGCAGTGGATTATATTTACAGTGTATAATACTAGGGCAGATTGTGAAATCACAGTGATGTATAACCCTAGAAAACCAATGGGGTCAGAGCCGACCCCATTGGTTTTCTAGGGAAACCATGGGGTCAAATTTTACCCCATGGGTTCTCCAGGGTTAAAATTGGCATACAACATTTTTTTTATGCTTCGTCTTTATTATTATCGATTCCCTTGTTTCATGATAAAACAAAAACTTGAACTTGCAGCTCTGTGTCTCAGTGTATTTGAATATTTAACTTGTTTCAAACTTGTTTGAAACAACGGGTAAACATTGGCCACCTACAGTGATAAATCTCTTTTGCAAAGAGGTAGATAATTTGTCCCAGGTGACAAAAGAACTACATACTTTTCGATTTGTATATAGATATTTGCATGTCTGGTGTGCAGGCACGTGCTGTGTACAAGGCCTAATATCATTACTATTTATGCACGCAAGCCAGGTAGTAAGACTTTCTTTTGAAAAACCTGGATTAGATTTAGCCCAGGATCGTCACATGCTGCCGTGAGCTATAAGAGCCGACCATTAGAGTGGGACCTTGAGCCCTGGAGTAAGAAGAGGAACGGCACAACCTCTATGTGACTCTTTGATGGAGAGGAGCTAAAAGGGGTTACACATCTTGATTATATATAGCTAGCATGCAATCACAAAAGAGTCTTGTGCTGCATCACTTATAACCTCCATTCTGGCAATGACATGATTTAACTCCCAGGTTACCTTAGATAAAGTCTTTGCCTTGGAAAGTGATTTAGGAGCCATTCCCTCTTTTTAAAAAAATTGTTTTTCATGAACCTCCCGGCTTGGCTGTTCCCACTTGACTTCAACAGGTGTCTAATTAGCCTGTGGGCGCTGTGGCTCTGAGGGGCTGGAGGGATGTGCTGCCAAGACAGCTGAGGGTAGAGGGCAAAGAATTGGGTAAAGAGGGCTATGTGCAGTGCAGCTGGGAGGGGGGCACACTTTTTTTTTCTTTAAAGTTCATTTACACCCAACAACATCCAGGGATGAAAAGGATGGATAAAAGAGAGAAGCAAGCAGAGAAAGTCTCTTCCTCCCACAGCTCGTCATTCAGGTTAAAGCATTATCCTTGGACCTGGTAGGAAGTGTTGCTCAAGGACATTTGGTTACTTTTTCACACAAAGAGGCTTGAAATCACTTTCCCTATCACTCTCATCAGATCAAATCTAATTCCTGATGTAATTCTTGACTCCGGATCAAATCTTGCAGAACATTCTTTTCTCATTTCATCCTGTACCTACTGTTCTAACACCTCCCACTCTTTCATTTCTTTTCCTGTTGCCTCATCAGACAGTTACATAACCAACAGGTGCAGCTATTATCCACACATTTTCTCTATGCAGTACAATATAGCACACAGGAGGCTGTGGAAGTGCTACATCTATGTCACGCAGCTACATTCTAACAATATTCAGAATTAGGAAAGCAGTGCCATTGGATCGCTGGTTCGATTGGCTTGCATGGCACAACCAGCCGGCAGGAATGAGGTCAGATGTCTGTCTCGGACAGTGGACATTGATACTGTGCTGACTAAGGGATTCAGCCTCATTCATCTGTGCTGCTTATCAATACACAGACTGCCTCTTTCTGTGAGCCCCTGTCGCTCTCTGGCCCCGGCATGATTGCAACACAAAAAGGAAATTTATGAAACCAAACCAGCACTGCCAATAGAGCTGATTTCACTGGAACCTGACTAATGAGAGGTCCATAAATAGTCTGTCCTAAGGCGCCATGATCCTGCGCGCTAGTAATCAATAAGAAATCTGCTGGACTGAAAGAAGTGCTTGACGCTTGACTTATTCGCTGTTGTAACCACTTTGCTGCATCATGGGTTTCCCGGACAATGAGAAGACTGGGTGCTGCCTCCAGGCCCAATGAATGCGTTCACACTTTCCATCTGTTGTCATGAACAGCAGACCACCCTGGTTCAACTTCCTTCACTTGACCCCTCCCCCAACATACACAAATACACACGCTGACATGTAATCAATACACACACAATAACATACGTGTGATTCTGGCTTAAGAAATTGTTTTTAACTAAAAGACAGACAGCACTGGCTTCGTACAAATACAGCGCAAGGTCACACAGTTCAATTGTTAAAAGATTAAATGTGCATTTAATACCAAGTTGAAAAAATGTAGATATTTCAGTCCAAATAACAGGAAGCACAATGATAGCATTTCAAGTCTATTTCTGTTCAGAAGCTGAGGTTATGGAGCTCTCATTTTCTTCCAGAGCATCCTCTTACAGCTGACACTTAATTCAGAAATCACTTGAGGCTGGGATAGAGAAGGAACAGTTGTTTAGGGTTAAATGGCACCCATCATATGTGTAGTATGACTTTTATTAACTGTGTAGTATAACTTCTTCTTTAGTCCTGATAGTTTTACTGTAACACACAAAAAGAGGAATGAGAGCTGGAATATTTTTTTAAACTTTGATTATGATCTAACCCGTGGACCACACACCCGCAAATAGTGGTTTTGTGTTAAAAGACAAATGTTGTTCTGCAAATGTTTCCATGCAAGTACTCTGGCACACTTGCTAAAGTGTGAGCACTGTTTGACCTGCAGTACATTATAACGACAACACAAAGGGAAACACGCTTCATCTCCCAGTTTGTCCTACAGCGGTGTTTCAAGTGGGGGAGGACCCGGTGAAAGAAACAAAGGCAGTAAAAAAAAAATGCATCTGATCAGCCACTGTGCAATCACAAAGGTCACATAATTCCCTATCTACTTTAAATTATGTGTGATACCTTCATGTCGTTCACAATGGCCTGGAATAATCCACCCAGCGCTCCACACTCCTTTTCCACCGACTCCATGGTGTCAAAAACAAACAAAAAAAGCTCGCGGAAAGACAAGTATCAGACAAAATATTCCACTGTTGCTGCTTCAAACATCGGACGTGTAGACCTTTGTTTTCTTCATCCGTCCTTCGAGGTGCTGCCCTACAACAACGTAGCCTGCAGCGAGGAGGATGCGAGGACGCACAGCCCACAGCCAGCAGCGGAGCGCACAGACAAAAAGAAATGTGCTGCTCGGTGTCACCGGGTACTCCTGCTCGCTCTGCCGCCGGTACTCGCCTTTCGGTGGCACAGGAGGGATGGAGCAGGGGCGCTCTCTTCTGCCAGGTTGGACTACAGCTATGCAACGTGGAGGGCACATGCACGGTGGCTTCTCATGATCACCGTTTAAACACAATCAACGGAGAGAGCACTACTCTGGGGAAGAGGGCAAGAGGAGGTGGAGGACGAGCAGGAGGAGGGGGTACGACCGGATGAGTCGCAACAGACGCGGGGACGCGCTCCGTTGTTAATAGCGGAGCAGATGTCTTGGAGCTGAAGGCTCCCGTAATAAGATCCATGGGAATGGAAAGGGGGCTGGTCAAGTGCGTTTTTTCTGTCTTGATAGGAGGAGGGGACAAGAAGGAACACCCATTCCTCCTTCCACCCCCCACGCAAACAAAAGTGAAGCCCTACCTTCTCAGCGAACAATTGCCAAACACGCAAAGTAGGATTTCCTCGGATTTAAATGTGTATTCACACACGTGTCTGTTCATGATCGTTGAGCCACTCGTAGCCGTTTCAGGAAACAGTAACATGTGGGCCATTATCGCCTCATTAAGCATTAGCATTTAGAATCAACATAACAAATGCTAATTCAAGCCACAGTTTTGACTTTACATGTTTTCTTTGCGGGTCCATGAGAAGACTGCTGGTTGGAACACATCAACTTTTGCTTACCAGAGCAACTCAATGCTATTATAGTTGACTAAAACTAGAGGAAAGGTGTGAAAACACGTTTTAGACTGAACTGTAATAAAAACAAAATATAGACTTTAGCTCAAAAAAGTTGCAAAGATATGACAGTTGCCCGTCCACGACGCAAAGCTCTTGTTCCAGCACATCCCAAAGGTGCTTTATTGGTTTGAGATCTGGTGACTGTGGATGCCATTTCAGCACAGTGAACTCACTGTCATATTCCAGAAACCAGTTTGATCTCATCTTTGTGACGTGGCATGCTATCCTGTTGGAAGAAGCCATCAGAAGATTTGTACACTGTGGTTATAAAGGGATGGGCAGGATCAGCAGCAATGCGCAGGTAGGTTACTAAAGGGCCAAGACTGTGCCAAGAGAATATTACAGCATTACACTATTACATGACCACCAGGCTGAACCGATCCTGTCTACTGATACAAAGTAGAATGGACACCATACCATACCAGCTTTATTTGTAAAGTACTTTAAAACAACAATAATGGACTAAAGTGTTGCACAGAAGAATAAATAAAAGACAAAATAAATACGGTGCATATGATGCATAATGAGGCACAGAATAAACATACAATACAAATGAAATAAATAAAAGACATAAAACAAGAGAAGAACATTAGCCATAAATGGGTTTTTAGTAAGATTTAGAAAAAGATTGAGAAGGTCCATGATTTCATGTTGTGTACAGCAAATTCTCTTTTGATCAGAAAACATTTCACTTCATTGTTCTTAGCTGACACGGATGGTAAGGTGTGGTCGAATGCTGCTGTAGCCCATCTGCTTCAAGGTTGTGCAATTAAAGATGCTTTCTGCATACCTTTGTTGAGTTACTGTTTCCTTCCTAGCTGGAAGCAGCCTGGCCATTCTCCTTTGACCTCTGACATCAGCAAGGCATTTTAACCCAGATAACTGCAGCTCACTACATATTTTCTCTTTTGGGACGATTCTCTGTAACCCCCAGAGATGGTTATTTGGAAAAATCCAAGTAGAACATCATTTTCTGATGTACTCGGATCAGCCTGTCTTGCACCAACAACTATGACCCATCACATCACCTTTCCTCTCCATTCTCATGCTCAGTCTGAACTTCAGCTGATCATCATGTCTAAATGCCAAAATGCATTGATTTGCTGATGGGCTGAGTGGATCAGATGCTCTAAGGTACTACTGATTTTGTACACTAGGCAGGATTTTCTTGCAGGTTTAAATAAGCAAGCTTATACTTTGTATTAAGCTAAGCTGACCAAGATATAGGACTCAAAATTCACAACAAGGACATGGTCATTTTCTTCTTTGTTAAAATGGATTAAAATCCAACAAGAAATTACAAATATTGAGACAATACCTCTATATTTAACTGAGCTCCTGAGACCTTTACAAACCAACGTTGGGGCATTTGTTTGATACTCAGGAGATAACTTGTTTTTTCAACATCATTACCAGCTTGTAGACACAAAATAGAAAATGTTATGAATGTTCAGGGACTAGTTATTATTTGGTTAGGCAGATATTTGGCTACATACAACCTGACAGTCAGAGACAAAAGAAGGTATTAACATGGCATGCAATCTTGGGAACAGCTAAGTTCACTAAGTGATGTAATAGTTTGTAGAACCACCTTCAACAGCAATGACTTGAAGTAATTGTTTTCTGTAAAACTCTATGACCATGTTAGTCTCACAAATCATTGTGGAGGAATTCTGACCCTTTACGCTGCTGATTCAGTTTGTTGACGTTTGCATTAGCAGTCCATTACATAACAGCACTCTTAGGGTTCAGTCACATCATTTCAGGTGTACTGAGGTCTGGACTTTGAATGTGCCATTGTCACATCTTGATTCTTCTCTTTTTCAGTCATTCTGTTGTAAATTTGATGGCGTGCTTGAGATCACTGTCCAGTTGGATAATTTGGGCCATGCTTTAGCTGTCGGATTGATGGCCTCGTTGTTGACTCACTGACTGCAAGATGCCCAGGTCCTGTGGTTGTAAAACACACCCAAATCATCATACATCCACGACTTGATATTTGGTATTAAGTATTTGTGCTGATATGTTATATTTGTTTTGCCAAACATGGTGCTGTGCATTATGGCCAACAATCTCCACTTTGGCAGTGTCTGTTCAAAGAACATTCTTCCAGAAGTCTTGTGGTTTTTCAAATGCAGCTTTGCAAACCTAAGCTGTGCTGCTATGTTCTTTGTAGAAAGAAAAGGCTTTGTCTTTTCATTCCAGAACCCATTCTTGTTCAATGTTTTTTAAATTTTGCTGTCATGAACTTTAACATTTAACATGCTAGCTGAGGCCTGTACAGCTCTTGGTTATTTTGACTTTTCTCTGAGCATTGCATGGTCTGATCTTTGGACGAGTTTGCTCTGACATTCACTCCTCTGAATGCTCCAGACTGACAAATGGTCAAAACTTTTGCTCTTATTGAGGTGGTCACAGTGCTGATCAGCTTCTCAAGTACACTTGATCAGCAGCATGTGGCTGCTATTTAGCTTCTTTTTATTACTATGGAAACATTAAGGGTGTACTTATTTTTCCACAGTACTGCATAGAGTTGTGTGAAAACTTTGTTTTTCACATGGCTGTATGTTTGCCACATTATCACTGGTCTTCTATGAAGTAACAATGAGGGACTGGGGTCACCCCACATGATTCCTGCTAAACATCCTGTCAATCTATAACGCAGCACATGTGCCACGCACACAACTTCCTCTCTCGTTTGTCTATTGTTGTTATTCATTTTTAAACAGAGGAGATCCACTCCACCTTACTGTAAAACACGGCCACGTCAAGCCCCAAAACTGCAGCCCATGTCAGCAGACAGTCTGACCCTGGAGAGGAAAATTTAGACTTTGCCAATATAATGTGAGCAGCTTATTTTGATCAGTTGTGCCTCTTTTTTTAACCACTGCCACTCTTGAGGTCATGTCAGTAAAGTTTGGTTACAAAGCAATTACATGATCAGTGTTGTGTCTTGTATTAATATCCTCAATACTTGCTATACAGTAGGAAAACATGTGGGTATTTATAGAGCAACCAGATACTCCGCATTATGTCATAAGAGCAGAGAGCCAAGTCATAAACATGAATGTAGGAACAGAAAGAAACCAAGGGTAACAAAAAGAAAACAAAGTCATACTGTCTTTTTACTAACTTGCGGTGACTAGATTTAAAAACTATGTCTGGTGTGGTATCTCCTGCCCACGTGGACAGACATGAGGCAGAGAGACTGGGGCTGTAGCCCAGTCCCAGGGCTCTCACCACAGCACTCGCTGGCATCTCCCAGTAAACAGCCATAAAACAGAAAATATCCTCAACACAGATGCTGACATTCCTCACCACTACCATCAGTCCCCCATTTGGAAAAAAGGAGGGTTGTTTTGTTCTCTGCCATACCACCGGTGCATGTGTTTTGGAGAGAGTTTCCTTTATTCAGCATGGACGGGCTTTAGTAAGGAAAAAATGTGAAGTTTTAGCTCTTCCAGTAAGGACGTACAACTGAAAGCAATCATCAGCTCTAAGCGCATCAAGCTGGGCAGATTGAGAAGATTTTGATGGTTAATATAACAAAGTCTAAGGGATTTGACTTCTGTGGTTACATTTTTATCCACTGCTGTCAATAACACCCGTTTATTTTTCAACCTTCACATTCATACGAGAGACAAACAATTTGCCTTGTTTATATCAGAGGAAACACAGTATAGAAGCCATCTGGCATTAAAACAAGTACTTACAATATGCCGTGATACTGGGTTTTATATTATGAAATCCACTTATATAAGCTTAAGAAGTAAGAACTTTAAAGCAGCCAACTGTTTTTATTTTCTGCCTCTGGATATTTCACGTTCCATCAAACACTCACCCTGTCACAGAAGCAGCTCCCTTAAAATCACAGGTCATGTGATATACTGTGACCTCTCACATCTGAGCTTTTATCCAAATTGTTGTCTTGACCCCTAAAGAAGTGATTGTTAAGGTCACTTCTGACTCCTCGTGCACACTTGGCCATAAAATCTATCTGGTTTTACTATCCAAAGTTGACTTCTGTTAAACTTACATAGACGTAGCCCTTATTTTGAATCTTGTAGCATCCTCACCTTCAGGGCATCATAAGCATATAAATACACACACATACAAACGTGAACAAGGATTCTGGTTTTCCTAAGGATATGATAAACTTTATTGATTCCACAAACTGAGCATATGGATCGACAAAAGAGTGGCACACGTTCTGGGAATTCCTGTGGGCCTTTTGATTCCTTTTTTTTCCCACCGTGAAAACTTGTCACCATAGGAATCCATTTGAACAGAATGACTTCAAGGTGCAGCGAGGAAACTACAAACTTTTAACAACTGCCTTTCAAGCCTGCAGGGGGGATGGCAAGAGTTTGATAGTGAAAAGAACAGTGGATTTTAGAGGCTTGCTTAAACTCAGTCTGTTATTTCTAATAAAAGTGAAACATATCGCACGAAAGTGAATGACAAGCACTAAATGAAACAATGTAGCAGATAAGAAAAAGTTTTGAATATAACTTTATTTTCACAATATGATTACAACGTAATACTGTCAGCTGTTGTGTTGCTGTGATTACTGTAAAGTGTAGCACATGTCCTCAGCTGTACAGCTTTGTCACAATTCCTGTGCACACACAGGTACAGGAATGCTGTTATTTTTAGAATTTTAATGTTTACAGACATAATGAATATGGGAATCTTAAGAGCAGCAGCTAAGGCTTATACACAAACTGGGAACCATATTACACATCCACAACAATCAAAGTCTAAAGAAGAAATAACTGAATTATGGCACTTCTAAGTGAATGATTTTACTTTCAACATCGACATTCCCCTTTACAGTCTTTACACTTGCTAAAGTAAATCATTGTACTATCCTTGTACTACTGCTGTGCTACCTCTGTTAATTTGAACACCCACATTTACATCATTTAACTGTATTCACAAAGAACAGTAGTTACAATTTACATTCCATTTCCTGTATTTTTTACAGCTGTTTGTTTCAGTGCCTGACTTTCACCTTTTAGAAACTATCATATTATTTATTGTATATAATTGAGAGAGTTGTTAAAGTGAGGCAGCTTAGTTAAGTGCATAGACAGTGTTCACAAAGAGCTTGTTGATAGAAAATCGAATCCAGGAGACAAGCAAAAGCTTCCTAACAGCACCCACTGCAGAAACACTTGTACCTTTAATTACATAAAATCACAACTCCTGTCAATAAGATAGAGATATGTTTACTTGTTACACATATTGCAAGTCTCAAAAGCAAGCTGTGGTCAACACATTGTCCTCTATTTAAAACTACAATGATTCCTCCTACTCAGTGGCTGACTCCCATCAGTCTTAAACGTGACACACCACAGCCCATACGTCAACACATCACATATGGAAACTGAGTTATCCTCGGAGAGAGAATGCAATCTGTTGCAGACGCTCTTAACATTGTGTATATTCCACAGAAGTCTTCAAACAAGCTGTGGATGGCTAATGAATGAGCTAATGTAAACTAAAGTGCCCTTTCCCTCAGGCCCTCTGTATCTCTTGCAGTCTTTTTCTTCATCTCCTCTTCCTTGACTTTCATCCAGAGTGGCCTATCTTTCTTTTCTAATTTCACATCTCTTTACTCTTCCCTTTGTTCCAATCCTTTCCTCTTCCCTATGTCCTTTTTCAACCCACCCACATCCTGGTGGGTTCTTTGAGTTGGAGTATCTCCCCAAAGTATTAACAGTGGTTCCATGTGAGCCTCTGGAATTTCCTTTATACTGTGTGCAGCAGGTCCTGCTCTCCTCCTGAAGGATCCCATGGACTTGTTTGCTTCTGTATACATCTTACAATGATTGGGGCAACATTAATGAAAAGAGAAAGACTGGAGAAGGTCTGAGAGGATGTGGGTGACATAGTTAGACAAAAAAACTCTCATGTCGGCCAATTGTGGGGCTCACCATTATCAGGGTTCAGTGAGCTTGACCTCCACTTATACACACTGGGATGTGGACACACACAGAAACACTGGGATATAAACACAAACGAAATAACACTGAAACTAGAAAGTTCTAAACACAAGTATTAATTTGCTAAAGCAAACAAACAGAAAACATATTAACTTGCAAAGTTTTGGAAATGATTACAGATAACTTCCTCTCCCTTTCAAATTGGGAAAAAATTATTGCATCCACTTCAATATGAGCAAGCTTACTAAAAAAAATCCACCTGTTTCTTGCCAGTAGTTGCAGGGATATGCACTAAATATATTCATACTGTCATACAGAATATTTGAATTTTCACATTGTTCTTGATGCGCTCAGCCATTTATAAGAAAATACATGCATAAGAAAATGTTTTATTGCTTCTCTCTTTATGCCAGTGAATAGCCACAGCCACACAGATCCAAAATGACACATGGAACCAAGAAAATAGCTGCATGGCGAACATCATGTACACAAATACCCTGCTATTTAAAAATAAAATTTCAGTGCTCTCAAACACACAATGACAAGGACATTCAGCAAGCTGGCAGACTTTCACTTCAGCTCCTGGTAAAACGCCAATCAATTTATCGCTGCTGAGCCCTTGAATCTGTTTATTTTATCTCCAGCAAGGACATGACAACTCAGATTATCTGGAGAATAAACACTGTCACTGATGGTATTCTGTCACTGTGGTTCATTTCAATAAAACCTGATGAACTTGGATGGCTATAAAGAACTGATTTCATTCTCGTGATGACAGTACTGGCTCTTATTTATTAAATCTTTAGCTGTCTGAGTTTCTGCTCCGAGACAAATGATGCAAACTGTAGAATTCCTACGCTCAAAGGAAAATTTTTCACGCAGACAAACTAAAATGAACTCTAGGGATGCATGAACTACAAAGCACCCCAGCAAAGACAATGTTAATCCTCTCACCATGCTGAGATTCATGGTGATGTACCTCCCCCAGACGCATGAAGTAAACAGAGTTATAATTTATGACATTCCCCTTCAAGAAAGGAGAGTGACCTGGGTCAGATCAGTGTTTGGGCATTGCTGTCATTCCACACGTGCTCCCTCTTGAGTCACTGGCACTCTGATGCGAATGAGTGTGTGAGATGTGCATCCAACTGTGCATGCCAGTTGTATCCATCTGTACTGGTGTACACGTATGAACTCTATACACATGCGTCTTTGGAAATATGGTGTTGGAAAATACTCTCCCCTCTGCTTTCCTGTCTGCAGTGGGAACAGAACTCTGTGACTTCTCTGTGAACTATTCAGCATCACCCCAACCTCATGTGTGAGAACACAACATCCAGGGTTTGGTTTGGAGAAGCTCAGGCCCAGGAAGGAAGCTTGTCCTCTGGAGAGTCACCCTTTGGAGTCAAGGATCTGGAGTTCACTAGCCTGTTAAATTCAACACTATCCAGCAGAAGGTTGAGGAATGAGCAGAATCTAAAGGCAAAGATGAAATCTGCAAGAATGTTAAAACATTTGTTTCTTGAGCTCATCAATCATAGTCAGTACAAAGTTGTTAGTGTTAACTAAAGTACAATAAATCACTGTAATACTACCATGACAACTTATCATTAAAAATAAAATAACAAGTCTGTCCTCCGAGAACAAAAGGCTAAAAACAGTTTGCTCTCATGCTCACTGTGACGATGTTAACATGCTGATGTTTGCCAGATGGACTATTTTGTTTATCAGTGTTGAGCATAATAACATTTACTTATTGCCATTAAACATGGTGTATGTAGGCTGATGGAAATGCCAACAGTTTTCAAGTATTTGTCCAAAAATCAAAGGTTTGACCTGTTGGTAGAGCTAATGGGAAAAAAAGAAAAGAACTTACTCTTTTGTAAAGCTATTTCAGTCTAGACCTACACGGTGGGTCAACCCACGTCACAGTTTTTAGCACAGCCATGTTGTTGCTTGTTTACATGCTGCCCCCTAGTGTTAAATTGTATGTTTGTTAAGGACATGGATATGTTGCTTTTACAAGTATATACCGAACTCGTAACAACAGAAGTGGAGTCCAGCCTTATATTGATTATTTCTTCCATTTTGTTCATTATAAGTTGTTTTCATTGTTTGGCCTAAAAGTGAAGATACTAAGGTTAAACGTAACTTAAGGTTCTGTATATGATGAACCGTTTAAACAGAACATCTGCTCGGAAAACCACCGCAAAAAAAGACAAAAACTGCACAAGTTTCGCTGGAAACATAAAGGTGTGTTTTGCAACCTTTACAAAGTCTAAACAATCAGAAACCTTTGGTTTTGAAATTAAAACGTGAATGTTTGTGCATACCCTGCTGAGGGATTTCACATGAACCACAGTGCACATACACACCCACACGCACACACTTCAAGACAAGTTGCATATAATGCGAAAGTTGCAAGATAGCATATTAACATAAATTACAAGTGTTTGTTAATAATCGTACTTTTAAATACAATACAATTAACTCAACAGCATCCTATTAACAATGGGTTGTTTTTTTTCAAAACTTCTTATTGAATTTCAGTATTTCTATTTCTAAAATACTAAACTTCTTCATTAAAGGTGGGAATACTTAAATTGTACCAGGTGATAGATAGTCATGGACTCAGTAGAACTAATAGAAAAAAATATCTGTACCCCTGAAACTGAAATTGGAACAGTTCTGTGTTGTTTTTACTGTTTTCCTTCAGGTTCTGTGATTCAAGCACAAATCAAAAATAAATGAACAAATGCAACATTAAAATGCCAAGTATCTGCTTTAAGCCACGATGCGTTTGTGAATGGCTTTGCATCAGTAGTGAACGTGATTTTTGGGAGATAGACGTGAATCCTTCCACAGCCAAAGCTCTGGTTGGAGAGACACACAAAATAGATGGACAAGCAAATGGTCACATGTGACCGTTTAGATTAAGGTAAAGTTTTCTGTCAGTACAAGGAATAAAATGATAAAAGAGATACTAAAGGTGGTTGATTTGCCAAAGTCAAGGGTGAATCACAGGTGAATAAATCTTTGAGATGACAGGAAAATCATTTGCACTTCAAAGCTCCACTTCATGGCAATACTCTCAAGGAAGCATGTGGACATGTTTCCTTGTCAGTGTTCAAAGTTTTTCTCTAAGCTGTCCTTGATTTGATAATCCAGCTGAGCTCTATTCCTCTTACTGAATATTAGACTAAAGGCAGGAGGACCCATGACAATTAACAGCTTATAGGGCAGGGCTGTAGCCGAGGAGAGCACCACCGGGGATGACACAAGTGTCGACTGATGTTTATAGGTTAATGGCTTCATTAACTTCTCCACAGATGTTTAATATTCATGCATATCTGTCCAAAGACTTCTGAACCTATAAACTTTGGGTAATATGTACTCACACAGTCCTTTAACGTGTTACTATAAAGCCACTTGATTTGCAGCTGAGACTTTGTATTTTAATGAAACATTTATTATTTTAGAACAAATAAAGTGTCTATTTAACTGTCGTGAAAAATCCCACAGCAGCTTGCACTTATGAGAACAGGGCCAGTTTACATTCATTAAGTTGAGTTTTCATAGTTGAGATTGTCATTAAAAAAAAACGTGTTTGTTTGTTCTGGTTCCAGGTTGCAGTGTCAGCTCTGTGCATGTTACAGTGAGGTTTCCTTGGAGGGGTCCTTGGCTTCCAGCACAACAGGCTTGAAAGACAAGATCTCTGTGAAGGTGTGACCTAAAGAAAGCAGCACAGCAGGATATTAAACAAAAGCACATAGCTCACACTTTCCACCTCCTTTTGCCTCTGTCCATCTGAAATTGCAACCTCAATACGCCCCTTCATTCTTACGTTTCCACTGGTCCAAAGTCAGCTCTGCATTGTCTAGTGAGTGATCATATGGCTGTGCTTCCGTCTCCTCGTCTGGGTCTCTAAACTCAGTGAAGTAAGGTAGCGTGAGAGCTTCTGCAGCAGTTACCCGTTTTTCTGGATCTAGCAATAACATTCGCTCCAGCACTGACACGGCTGAGTGAGAATGATGACAACAGAAAATCCATTTGGAGTTTGTTTACCAAAATGAAAACACATCAAATTAAAGGCCTGAGTATGTAATACCTTGTGGATTACTTGTGGAAAACACCTTCTGAAAGTCTTTCTTTTCCACTTTTCCAAGGCTTTTGAGGTAGGATTTTGCCTAAGAAGAGACAGAGAGGACAACGAATAGGCATAAAATATGATAAATCCATATTAGGTATGTGTTTATTAACTTAATACTGTACCACTAAAGTCCAACAAAGCACTCAAATCTGCCTCCAGTTCCTAAAATGTCATTGTTTCAAGCACAACTAAGCACCACAACAATCTTTAGGACCACAAAGTTACACATTTTTGGAACTCACATCCTCAGAGTCTAGTTTTGATATAAATTCCTGTGATGGTGTTCCTATGAGCTTCATGATCTCAGTCAGCTGATCTAGGTCTGAAGAAGAGGTGTTAAGGCTCAAATAAGAATAAAAAGGTACAATAAAAAAGATATTAGGTTAGACAAAAGCAACATGTTTGTTTTATAACTTGTGAGTCAACAAGGTGAAAGGATACGGTCACTGCCTTTAAAAAGAGGTTTTCCTTGCAGCATCTCTGCCATGATGCAGCCCACTGACCAAATGTCCACTGAGAAAGAAGAAATAAAAAGCAGAGTTGAGAAAACACCAAACATTTAGTAATCCATTCTAAAACAAAGTGTTACAACAGCCCCACCTAGTGGATAATAACTAAGACAACACCGGGCTTAACAGTACTGACATCTTCTTTTTGTACAATAACTTTAGCATATTTTAATTCATTCTTCTCAATTTAATTTAATTTTATTTATTGTGTGAATTCACAACAACAGTCACCTCAAGACACTTTAAATTTTAAGATAAAGATGCTACAACATTAGAGGGAAAACCACCACAATCAGACGATCCCCTGAGAGATAGCACTTAGCAACAGTGGGACAGACATCTGCTGTGGCATTTAGGATGAGGGGAAAATCGTCCAAGTTACAGGCCCCTCAAAGACATAGATTAATATCAGGGACTGTTTAAGTGCCTTATTGTCCAGCATTTTTATTCCCTAATAACTTAAGTAGTAAATAAAAATAAATTCTTCAGGACTGGACACATTTAAACTCTGTGACAAAACAGCAAAAACATTCCAAACTAAAAAAAAAAACCTACAAATTAAAGCCAAAATCTTTCTTTTGTTCACTAAGATTTATTCTATAACCAGCTGAGAATCAATTATCACAGGATATATCACATTTTTGCAAATTGTAATGTGTAGATGCTAACGTGGATGTTTAGTCTATTTTCTGATAATTAACCACAGAAAACTTAAATAGGTCTACTTTCTGTAAACATTCATGGCTTATGTCGTAATATGAAAGTACTTGTACTCTTTTTGGATCCTTCTGTGTTTGTTTGAGAACCCCAACATCTATTTCTCAAATATATCACTATAGCCACCTGCTGTCATAGACAGCAGTCACAAAGGGACCAGTGTTAACTGCTAATACTGCTCATGTTGTCGCAGTTATATTGCCATTCTTGACGACTGTCTCGACAACTTGAACATTTTCAGCTGGGCCTCATGAACTGGAGAATAGCTCTCATTTCTGCAGGACTGTCTTACTGGATCCTAAAACTTGCCCTTTTTTTTGCTATGAACATCATTGGGTCAAACACTGAAAGCGTCGCCGTAGGGTCAGGATGTGATTGCTGTTGTAAACATTAGTTATAAACCGGGTCTGGCTGCAAGTTTTTAATCATTGCTCCAAGTCTGTCACATAAACCTTTTCGACAGCAGGTCTTGTGACACGTGTCATTTGTGAAAGTAACAGATCACAAAGCTTGCTGAGATGTTGACTCTTTATATTATATTCCCATCTGGACTAAGCTTTACACTCTCATGATGATCAGACAGAAAAGTCCTTTTTTCACAAGATTGTGATGTATGGACACTGGGCATGTTGCTTATGACCAATCGCAGATAGTTGCACAGTTGCAAAACACACATTTTAGAATATTGCATACATGAATAGTGCTTATTTGGTCAGTTTAATTTCCCTAAAAAGTATATAAAATAAAAAATTGGTAAGTATGAAAAAAAGATTACATTAAAAAAATATTTTGAGACAGAAGATGAGCCTGGCATCAGAATGGAGGCATAAAGGAGACCTTAACTTGATTTGACCACCCTCCTATCCCATTTGGTCCCTGAAAATTACCCAAAATTGGCTTTGTGAAGTTTCATCTAACGAATTAGCAGAAAACAGATCAAACATTTAGGGTACAAAGACTCAGTGTTCTCTATGTCCTGCCAATTGAATTGTTGCACTTTTTCCTTTGAACATTTAATGGGACTATCTTCTGTCAGGGAGTTAAAAGAGCTCAAAAAGTACTGGAAAAATAAGAGAACATAAAAAGCCCCACATTTCAACACACCCCACGTACTCTGAAAAGAGGGGATTCATTGATTTTTAATGGAATGACCCAGCAGCAAAAATCCCACACTTTAAGGTTAATTTAAAATTAAAGCTAGACAAACACTTTGCCATGTTTTCCCTAAAGCTAATATTCTCCACCTACAAGCATCGGGCACTGTTCAAAGGAACATCTAGGAAATGGAGTTAAGCACACAGTGAGTAGAACAACCACTTTGTGCTGTTAATGATTTGGTGCTAATGGGGAGCGCTGAACTTGACACATAGATAGAAAGATCACAGTAAGAGTGCTTTTTTTTTCACCCCTGAATGAGCTCTACATTACCCGTCTGAGTGTAGTGCATCCAGTTCAGGATCACCTCTGGGGCTCTGTACCAGCGAGTTACTACGTACCCCGTCATCTCACTGTCTGCCTGCCTGGCTAAGCCAAAGTCCAAGATCTGCAACAAACATTAAAGTAAAATTAAAGTCTTAGCAGGGACTTAATATAAAAACATACAAACGTCAATGAAATTCTGTCTCGTGCAGTTATCAGTGTTATTACAGAACTCCGTTTTGACAGTGCACGCAAATAAAACAAAAACTGAGACATGATTGTTTTTTTATCAGGGTGTGTTCGTGTGTACCTTGAGCTCGCAGTCTTGGTTGATAGCGAGATTTCCTGGTTTGAGGTCCTGCAAATGTTGACATGAAAAGACAAGCAACGCCGCACCATAGTAGGAAGAGAAACACCAACAACCATTTATCTTAATACTTTTCACATATTTCACATATATGTTTGATGAAAAATACATATTAAAGAGAGCCTACCCTGTGAATGATACCAGCAGAATGGATATACTGTAATAAAGGAATGCAGCGAGCTGAATATTTTAACATAGTAATAATGGATTGGCAGCTGATCAAAGCAGAGCTCCTTACCTTGAGTCCTTTAAGCATCTGGTAAACCAAATATTGAATTTTTTCTTCTGAGAGCTTCTGCATCTTCATCAGCTTCCCCAGATCTGTTCCCATGAAGGGCATCACCAGATAACTTGGAAAATAACAAAAAATCATATTTAAAACTTTACAAATGTCCTTGAGGATTTGCAGAGAACACAGTTTTAATATCTCCATGCTTCTGTCAGAGTGGCAGAAAACTTACAAATCACGAAATCTGTCCAGAGAGAGGTCAGCTGTAAACACATCTAACAGGCCAATCACCTGCATCAGGAGGAAATGACATCAAATCAACGTTTCATATGAGGCATGTGTCTATAAAGACATTAGTTTGCTCATTTTAACAAGTTTGGACTTTTTTATGCTCACATTTTCATGTTTCATGTGTTTGAGGAGCCTCAGCTCCCTGTAGGCCCGTTTTGCAAAGATGTCAGACTGGAACGGTCTGTAGAGCTTCTTGATTGCCACCTTTGCTCCTGTTCTTGAGTCTCCTGCAGAGCTGAAGGAGATATGAACACAATATTGTGCAAACGTTTCGAGACAACTCGCATTTTTTAAATATTTTGCTAGGAAAATTAGAAACAGATGATTTATTGAAATGTACAAACATAAATGAAAATATGTGAATTTGTGAAATTCTAACAAACATAAAAGTCAATATTTTGTATGACAGCTTTTATTCTTCAACACAGCCTAAAGTTTCTTAGGCAAGCTTTCTTTTCATTTCTTTAAGCTTCGGGAATAGTTCTGCTTCTTCAAGGACATTCAAAGCTCTTCTTTGTTGGGTATACTTTTACTACATTAGCAGTGTTTTTGGAATCACTGACATGCTGAAAAATGAAGCCACTGGCAATCCGATGCTTTCCAGGTGCTTTTCCATGGTGGATCAAAATCATTTTTGCATTCATAATTCCATCAGTTTTGACATGAATAGAACCTCAAACCATGACCTAGTATCCACTGTGTTTTACAGTTGGCTGTAGACACTCACTGTTGTATTTGTCTTTTAACCTCCTTCTTATATATCGAGGATTTAAACCAAAACTTTAAACATTCTTATTCATCGCTCCGCAGGACCTGTTACCACTGATTTTCAGTGTAGTTTGACATACCTTGGCCTTTCTCCCTGTTTTCATTCCTCATGACTTCCTGACAGCCATCCTTTCACTGAGACCATTTCTGATGAGGCTTCAGCAAGTAGTAAATGGACTAACTGAAGTGCCAGATGCATCTCTCGAGTCTTGTGTCGGGGGTTTGCTGGATTTTTTCAAGTTTCTTAAGGGCATGACTTTCAGATACTGCTCATGTGTTATAGACAGTTCTTTAAGCTGGCCACTTATTCTTTTCCAGTTAAAGCACACACTGTTCACCAAACCAACATGGGCCAAGTTTCTACCTAATAGCTTTTTGGGAATTTCCTTGTTGGTGCAAAAATATTATTTCATTCTTGTTATATTTGGGATTTTATTTAGATTCAGCTAAATAGAAACAGAAATAGAAACAAATTATTTGTTGTTGTTTTTTTTTGATGGGCCACTAGTATCGAAGCACCTAAAGATAGTGTCTAAAACCAGTTCTTTGTTAAGTTGTTTGTTACACAACAGTGGTTAATCACTCAACATTGGTGCCTCCTTTTATGCTTGAATGATTCATAGGTCAACATTCCTCTGAAAATGGTCAGATTCAAGGAATAGACTTGCAATTAGTGAAAAAGAAGCCAATTAATTTTGAAAGACTTTCGGAAAGCCTGGATAACTGATGCCAGAGAGCATTTAAAAATATTAAAGAAAGTCTGGTTTCTTGGAAGCAAAGATATCAAGATATCTGCACAGCACTATACATATGCGATGGCGTGAGACAAATTTTAAAAATAGCCCTTTATTATTTCCTGTATGAGGAAATCTAGGCAAGGAACATTCCTGGTTAGGCTGTGTAACTGAAAAGTTGTTTCCTTATCTTCGGTTGAGGAATTGTGTTTTTTAGTCCAAATCTGTGTTTACAGGCAAACACCTACTTGCTCTGACGTGGCTCGGCAGTGATCTCTGGCTGGAACGGAGTTGTTCATGTGTTATTAAGTTGTATTCAGTCGGTCAGTGTCCGCCCAAGACGTTAATCATTGATAACAAAGGGTCCGCATGCTGCGAGACGCACAAAGGTGCCTGAAAAGCCGCTTTTTACTATCGTGCTTTTATTAAACTTGGCTCAGCTTTGCCATTTCACACGCAAATGTGCTGCTCATAATTAAGCTCTGTTGCTGTCAGGGTGATTGTGTAGAACGCAAGTAGTGTTGCTGCAAGTGTCTCCATCATATCAGGAAGTGAAGCAGCATGTGTTCAGCGGACCGTAGATACTTTTTCTTTTGTTTGACTGTGGCACAGTGCAGCCGTCTGTAGGGCACCATCTGTTCCGTCGCTCTCTTTGTTTCACCGCTCCACATCAAGCAGCAGTGATGTCGGCTAATAGTTTCTTCCAATTTCTTAAGGTTTCACTTACCATACCGTCCCGTACGCTCCGGTCCCCACCTGCTTCAGATCCCGGTACCGCTCCGGTACTTCCCATGATGTTTTGTTAATTTCCAGGCGGTGATAGCCCGGTCTGATTCGCGTATTCATCTTATCTATTATAAACTCGATAGGCAGTACAGCACAAGCCCCTTTTTAAACTTGTTTAGGCTCTTCCGGCGTTACGATCTCATTGTCCCAGATCCCACCTATGCGCTCACCCGCGATCATTGCGCAGCTGTACTCAGGGCGCACCCTGAGGTCGCTAAAAGCCACTCCCGAGTCCTGCTGTAGTAGGCCTACAATTAAAGGTGAAGAAGAGAAGGCAACGTGAGAGAAACGAGCACATAGCGCTTTAAGTGCGTAAAACCTGTTTAGCAACCTAAGGATATGATTTCATTTTATAAATACACAAACGAGTGACAAATTAAAGAAGAAACTACAACCTTGACTGAAAACTAAATAAAAAAATGTTCAGAGTAAACATCTTCATGATGAGGTATTTCTGTTCAAATAGGGGTAGACAATGCTTTAACTGACAGGACAGATGGAGTCACTCGTTGGTTTAACGAGTAAGAAATTGGCGTGAAACGTGCCTTGGCTTTCGCAATCCGGTTGTCTTTGTAACTTGCGTGTTTGCGACACCGTAGTCTACATTCAATTGTGCTATTTAGGAGGAGCCTACAAAGAGCAAATGTTTCAGGCGTGTTGGAACAGGAACGTTACTCAAGCCAGGAGGCACCAGCTGTGCTTTTAGAAATCCTTGAATGTGTCACCCAGGTAACAGAACAAGGAAACAAGCCTATCACAAAACCAAACTGGAAATGTTACATGGTCACGTGTTCTGTGTGACATTTACACAGGAGGAAATTTATTATTTGAGAGATTAAGAAACAGTGACAACATTAAAATGTTACGCAGACATGGACGTGGAGTTTCCTTCTGTAACTGAACTGCAGGTATGCCACGAAGTAAAATAAAAAAACAAAGACACAATGACTCTTGATCACTCAGTTTATTGATTCTGTTAGAAGAGCTCCAACGGACATTTCACATAAAGCATATTCACCAAAAAGGCGCAACATGTGATGAGTAGTGCTGTTGCGTATGTAGTACAGTTAATACAAATCTATGAATGGCTGTGGCTGTCTTCTACTCTTCGCACAAAAAAAGTCTTTTTGTGGCACATTCTACAAATAACTTCCTCTTTCTGTGCAGCCACAACCTGAAGAAAGTAAATCGCAACATCCTGTTCTCGTTTGTCCTTCACTAAACTTGGTTACTAGACAAAAAAAAAAAAAAAAGTAAATTACATCCGTGGCTCTATGAATGTCTTGACAGCTGCAAAAGAAAATGCTTTCTAATATAGGAAAACATACTGTGCGTGCTTATCTGCTTTATATTGTGCGTGTTTGTTGGCTGCGGCATCCTAATCATGTGTAGTAACACAGTTTTAGCCACAGATATAATATCATCATAACACATTCACTCTCTCACACACATATTTTTGGTATATGTCGAGGTGTCACCTCACAGTTTGTCAGAGCCAGACAGGCCACTGTAAGACTTGTTGCCTGACTCATCATTAATAGCTTATTAAACACAAAACAGACAGGAAAAAAAAATTGACCCGAGTTTCTGTAAATATACTGCTTAAACTGCACAATATCATATATAAATTTTATATAAAATCTCATCCACTTATTTAAGGATGACTCAAATGTTAAACAAGGATACAAAAAATGATATTACAGCTTTAAAACGTATATCTTTTTAAATTTTATATAGAATTTGTATTTTTTGTGGAAACAAACTCAACACGCTGTCTGTTTTGTGCCATCCAGCTTGCCTGTGAGGTGCTGTGCCTCATGCCGACCTTCCTGAAACTGCCTGCTAAAATAACAAAGTTGTCCAGCAGCTGAAGAGTTATAAAAATGTGAAAAAAATTATCTTTAAACACTTTGAAACGCTCTTGTTATTTTAGGCAGGAGAGATCACGGTCAAGGAAGTTACTACGAAGATCATGTGACACAGATTTCATTGGCCCAAGCTGGGGGCTTGCTGTCATAAGGCACAGGATTTCTGGGCATAGCGGTAGCTGCTTCTTGCTGTTGCTCCTCTCCTTCATCCCTTTCTCCTTCTGCACTGGTCCCACCTCCACCAACCCACGCAGGGAGCTCCAGACCTGGCTGTGAAGAGAAAGGCTTCTCCAGAACCTTGAGGACACGCTGGACCTGCAGCAAAGAGCAGAAGTGAGACTGGGTCACCACACTGAAAATGAAAAACTTAAAAGGGAATTAAGGGTAAATGAAGCACAGTCTGATTTCCAGTGAATGCTTCTGGGGAAGTTGTCTGTATTTCTCTACCAAAATCTACAGGAGACAAAGGTAGTTATGTTTCTATCTAGTAAAAATTAGAATCGACTAGAACCTGACCTCAGAGAAGTCCCCATTCTCAGCAGCCTCTATGGCATTCTGGGCAATGTAGTTTCTGAGTATCACACGAGGGTTGGTGCTGTCCATCACCCTCACTCTCTCCTCCTGCACAGCCTGCACATCACTCTGGCCTTCCAGCTCACGAGCCAGACGTTTCCTGTGGCAGTGATAACACAAAACATTCCCTCAGAGAAGTGCAGCAAAGGAACAATAATCACCTCGACACACATTTCCTCTTTTTTCTGTCTGTTTGCACATTTAAAAAAAAAAAAACCCAAAAGCTAATCCGGTCTATGCAGTTCCTCCTCTGCTCTCATTTTCCATGCTTTTCTTTCTCGTCCCTTGCTAATAAAACTTACTCACTCATTTTTTTTGCCCCCGTCTCACCTATACTGAGTGATCCAGGATGTCCAATCCTCTGCCTGTTTGGTTTTCAGCTCCTCCTGGGTGGTCTCCATCAGATCCTTTAGTTTGCTGAGTCGCTCTAACTGCCTCGCGATTGTTGCTCTGTCTGAGATCATCTGGAACAGTGCTGGGTTGCTCTGAGCCATAGAAAGCAGCACTGCCAGTTCACTGTGGATACAAAACATCACTGTTATAATTCTTATAGGCCAATAAATAAATATGTTGGAAAAGAAAACACAGACATAGTGCAGGCAATCTAAGAGTTTAGAGAGAAAGTAAGGTACTGAGATAAAGAGTCCAGTGACTGTTTGTATCCATAGAAAGACTGGGTTACACAAAACTCACTCCAAAGTCCATCTTTATATCTAGATTAGTCAGGGATCAACCTTCCACATAATTTGGGGCATCATAAAATGCAGAATTAAATATTTTCTTTATAATTGTTTCACTTGCTAAATAATGAGCTCAGCTATTTCTGTCTGTATTTGAGCTCCAGATTCTTTCCATCGAATGTTCTCTCCAGTCTGCAGACACTCGTTACCATTCAGGGAAAATGCATCACAGGTACCATTACCCTTCTAAATTAATTTGATAAGGATTGGGTTTCAGAAATTTTAATCAAATTTAATACTTTCGAATCCTATTTTAACAGAAAAATATCAGATTACAGGTTCCCATAAAAAACAAAAACAAATAAAAAAAACCAACAACAACACTTCAAATAAGCATTTAGGACCATCTTGAAAGCTATGCTGGGTAGGCAGTAGAAGGATAATAAAATTATGGCACAACAGCTGCTAACAAAGGCAAACAAGGTCAGTGATGGCAGTAATTTATTGTCCATGTTGAATTTGTTGAAGCATTTGTCTAGTTTTAGGAAAATGGACATGTGATATGGGTGTAAAGGATCCGGGAAGGGCATATGGTTTCTGATAACATCCAACAGACAGCAAATATGGGTATCACTTCCAAAAGTCTCAGTTCCCGAGATCCCAAACAAAAAAACAAAAGAAAAGAAAAAACAGTCCCAATGGGTGCAAACCAAAACAAGGTCTGAAGTGCTTCCAAAAACTATGTTAAAGTGTTACAGTATCCCTGCCTGCTTATTTAGTACTGCGATTCTTACTGCTCTCCTCTTGATACTGGACAGATTTTAGAGTTAAAAATGCTGGATGGATAGGCATGTGACCTAAAATGAGTGATAATTTTACTTTATGTTCAGTGGTTAGTATTATCGCCTCACAGGAAAAAGATTCTGTGACTGCACACCGGCTACTCCGGCTTCCTTCCACGGTACAAAGAGGTGCAGTTAGGTGAACTAGTGACTCCAAACTGGCTGTACGTAAGAATACGAGGATAAATAGTTGACTGTCACTCTGTGTTAGCCCTGAGATAGACTGCCAACCTGCTCAGGTGCACGCTGCCTCTCGTCATAGTAAGGTACTGAGATAAAGAGTCCAGTGACTGTTTGTATCCATAGGTTCTAGACTCCTTTGACCCTTAAATGGATAACCAATTTTAAAAAATGAATGAATGGATTGACCGATGGGTGAATAAATGGAAACAATAATATCAATGTTTGCATCATTTTCTGCTGCCTTCAAGTCACCAAAAATATCAACAGATGCTGCTTTAAGAAGCAGCATGTAAAAGACATGATGAAGCCTCACTAGTGACACCCAGAGGCTGCAGTATGAACTACACTGAATAAAAAGCAAAACATTTGACATTATCACCACAGGCACAGTCATTATTTCTATTCTAATAGTTTTAAGTAAAAATATAAGTGAATTTGGCCATGATGCGTAACACGCTGGGCTTGTGTGTGTGTAGCGGTATAACTATTAGCTAGCTCACCGTGGATCCATCGTGGGCTTGTTGGCAGCCTTGAGCTCCTCTAGGGAGGCGCACTGCTCAATCAAGAGGTCTGTGGCTTTCTTGACAGAGTCCTCTTCTCCCTCGCTATTTTCCTCAGTGGGACAAGAAATCAGACTCAAGCTACGGAAGGTGTTGGTGAAGTCAGCACCTGCAGAAGGGAGGCAGAAAAATGTTATTACAATGTTACATCCATCATTAAATATTTTTCCTGTTTCATATGCAGTGCCGTATGCACGCATTCTTAGACTCTCAGTCTGTCACTAGATTAAATGTTTCGTCACATCAAACTCTCTTTCTAAGCAGTACACAAAATAGTCCCACCTGTGTTGTGCATTGTCTGAAGCAGTTTGGTGATCAGGATCTCGTCCTCAGGGTCCTCCTTCTTCAGCAAACCCAGCTTCTTCCTCATGTTCTCCAAGTAGAAACGGTTATAAAGATCCAGGTACTCCTCCAGTACAGCCTCAGCCCGGTCTGGTGGCAACTCTGGAGCAAGAGCCTCTGCTAGCTTTACGAGGTTCCACCTACAGATAGCTGGCTGGGCTTGGTAGGAGTATCGTCCAGAGTTGTCCGAGGCATTACAAATAAAATCTGGATCAAATCTGAGAGAAATAAGAAGCGCTCAAACCTAATGTGTTATAATTAATGTATTATAATTATGGCTTCACTCCGACTCCGTGACTCTAACCTAATGAGTATGATGGTAACATGTGTGACAGGAATATTTTAAAATGCATACAGTTAAACACTGACCTGTCCATGAAGCCGTATGGACCATAGTCCAGCGTGAGTCCCAGGATGCTCATATTGTCCGTGTTCAGGACACCGTGGCAGAATCCCACGCACTGCCACTGAGCCACAAGTCGAGCTGTACGAAGCACCACCTACATACAGGAAGAGATGACAGCAATCCCATCAGGTCTCTAAAATCTGAGAACAGCCCTGAGCATATTACATCATAACTTCTTTCTATGGATCAGATAAAAAATGTTATCAAAGTTATTCCAGGCCTACAGTGCTAAGAAAATCTTGAATACATAACAATTTTTGATTTGCTGCAACATTTCACTGTCTCTACACGCTGACAGGTGAGAGTGTAACTCATGCTCTGACCTCTCGAAAGAAAGCTACGTTCCTCTCCACCCGATCTGGGTAGTTCTGTTGGATCTCAGGGTAGAACATCTCAATGACATAATCCATCATTTGACCTCGGATCTCATCGCGCCCATAGCTGGGACCCTGGCGACCTGTGAACTCATCGGCGGGCTTGAAGATCTCAAAAGATCCAAACCTGCTCAGGCCGTGAACACAAACAAATCCCATTTAAACACAAATAGAAACTCAATATGAGTAAGTAGGTCAGGTAATGTGCACCCACCTGATGAAGGTAGGAGCAATGCGGAGGACCACAGAACATCTTTCGTGGCGAGCGTGCCCGTTGTAGTACACATCACGTATGACCCTGCTGTCGGAAGTGACTACAGAGCCTGCTCTGGTGGTGGGCACTCCCAGGAAGAACATCGCCTCGCTGCACAGGAACTCTCTTATACTGGAACGCAGGACCTTACGGCCATCAGCTTGTCTGTGGAAGAGAAAAGGACTTTTTTTTTTTCCAATGCTCAGCAAAAAAGGTGCATCTGATTGCCAAATATTGCCTTTCTTCAATCACATATGCTCTGTTAAAACAGAGAATCAAAGTATTTTTCATGTTTTAATCTCTCTGGTGGAGTTATAAAAATAGATTAAGCCACATTTATTCTTAACCTAATAAATAAATTAAACATAATCTTGCAAAGCCCACTCAAACTGACAATGAAAGCAACCCCTTGTACCTGGAGTACGGGGTCAGCCCAGCTCCTTTCACCTGAATCTCCCACCGGCCACTCGGGTTTTCTCGGAGAAGTTCGGGATCTTGGCCAGACGGAACCTTCACCTCTCCCAGGTAACAGGCCGCCCCATCGCCCAGCTGTCCGGCGAATTGTCCGAACTGATGTCCGCAGTAGCAGTGAGCGGCGGGTTCAGATCCTGGCATGACTTTGGATCCGCTGAGATATTCTGGCCCGAGAGGATCGTTCACGACCTCCTCTCCGTCCAGCCCCAGCAGTGCCTGAGCTTGGTGGGACACGGCCACGAACCGAGGCTTGGTCAGCGGTTGTGGTGTCACCCGGGAGAAACACGCTCCCTTCACCTGCCGCACCCCCTGCTCCTCGGATGGATCCAGGGGAAGTTTCTTGAGGGCGACGTTGTCAAATTCGAGCCGCTCCAGCGAAGAACGACTCATGGCCAGACCCATGTCGTCCATCCCGGCAGTGGAGACGAGTCTTAAGGCGGACACACCGGAAAGAAAGACGCGTGACGGTCCCAGCCTAGGTCCTAAATAAGCCATGCAAACCAGGCCATCTGTCTGCGTCTATCCGCTGGCGCAGTTAAAAAGTATTCACTAGTCACGCTTTCATAATCCTGCAAGCTACAGCGGATGTTTGTGAGATACGGTGTAACGACAGTATTCGTCCGATCGGAAACAAACAGAAAATACGGAACTGCATTGACCGAATAGAGTTATTTAGGTTTAAAATATTTTTTCTCATAAATTATCAAAATAAATTAAATTTAAAAAAAAATCATTTGCATAAAATTAAAACGACAGGACTACAACAGTTTTGAGACAAATATATTTTTCCTTTACTTAAAATGTTTATAAATTCCATTTCTAAATCTCACTGCTTGGTGTGTTTATGTGTTTACATCAATGGCAGTACAACACGCTGAGGAAGAAAATCTTACAATACAAGGATTCCTACAGGAAATGGGAGACACACACAGAGGAGATGCTGCAGAGGTTGGACTTTATATGAATTATCCAAAATATGGAAAGCTTGCAAGTTGTCCACTTATGATTTCAAGTTCAAGTTAATCTTTCATATTCTTTTATTCGGATTATAAAAGGAAATTAACTTGTCTAACTTTACCTTGAAATTAATGTCTGTACAGTTTAGACTACTCGATTATTATTAATGGGACAGCTCATATTTCAAGGGAAGGTCATGTAGCCAGTGATTACAAACTCAGTAAGAAGCTCTACAAGAGATACAGCTCAGTGTTGGGCAATGTAAGACTCAAAGGCAGCAGTGATAACAGAATAAGGCTTTATCTCCCAAATCTGACCGGCTCAGTTTCCTTCATAGAAGATAAAAAACAACAGTCATTAAAAACATGATGGTTCATTTGAGAGAAAGAAACATGTTTTGTAATTTTCAGCATTTCGGTCCATGAGTTTATCTCAGACTGGGAAATAATAATGCATATATTCCAAAAGTACAGTTGGCACACTGAATATTAGGATGTTTCCTTGTGATGGTTTTTAGAGACAACTTTCTGTATATAATGCATATATTTGTGTGAGAGGGCCCCAAACTGGAGGTATAAACAACTCTAGAAGTTGATAGATGATGCACTGCTCTTCCTGAGGCATATATAAACCTGTTCTGTATGCATGGGTAATGACATAAATGGGTGTATGGTATCATTTCAGCTGCAACCAAGTCAACACAAACTTTTTAGTATTTAGAAAATAGGCAGATCATGTAATATCATAAAGACATCCTCTTTAATCTTGCATTGAACCTTTGCACGTGTAAGATAACAACACACATTTCTGCAGCTCCAATATGAGGCACTTGTCTTGTTGATGTTGGCAGGACGGTGCACAGAAGAAATCAGTGAAGTTTGTCTAATGCTTTAAAAACGTATTGAGAATTAGGAGAATGACGCTCAGTCTGATTCACATCATTTTCATGTATTCCTTACATACATATGTGGGCCAGTCTATACAATAACTATATATTGTATTTTTCCACTTTTTTAACATAGCTGTATTTTTTTCCCCTCTCCCAGACTGCATGTACAGAACAAAAATGTTATCAGTCTCTAATAAAGTGCTGAACTTGAAACAAGCCAATTACCAACAATACTGGTCGGCACTATATGAAGGACTAAAGAAACAGCATGCTCCCAGAAAAATCCCCCACTATATCAGGGCCCGTGAGTAACAGTGAACCTGATGATCAGGATGCTAATCAAATAATAATAATAATGAAAAAGAAAACGTGTGCATGAGTCCTTTGAAGGAATGCTGTGGAAAATATAAATATACTCAAAATGAACTATTGGCCTTTGTGAATCTTACCATAAAACAAACAAACAAAAAAATATATATATGCATGAATTTGCACAAAATATGCAAGGTACTCAAGAGTACTGTCATGGTTTCTTTGGCAGTACAGCCCTGTTGTGTCTACAGAGACATCATTATAAAGTGGGGAGCTCTGAACCCCATTAGGTCCTTGTTAGTTCACAATATGGGCTGGTGAACCCTCTTCCTCCAGCCTCACCTGACACCTGATTTTAAGGCCATTGGTGATGGATGCATTGTTTTAATAGATCATAATTCTGTTTCACAGATGGCTTAGAGAAGACCAGTTGGGTCAAGCAGGAAGAGGCCGCAGTGTCTCCAGTAAAGATCGGACTGGAGGTAAAGACAGCAGGGCTCTACCTAAACTTCCACCGACACGATAACAGGCATATCCCAGCATTCCCATCATGACGCCCTTTATGACAGCGCACAACACCCAGCCAACGCGTGAGGGAGGTGCGACACTAGGGAAGACAGAGACACACAGAGTTACGGTTGTAATGCCAAATCAAACACAAAAGGATTATGCTTATGGATTTATGGTGTAATTTACTGCGTACAAACAATATGCGAAACATACCTCATGATTTCATTAATATTAAGCTGCTTGTCCCAGTTTCGTTCTATGCCAGGGACGTGACCCATCCCTACGACTCCCACCACCACAGCAGGCACTTCTACAAAAAGAACAATGATAGCATAAACAATGTCTACACTCGGAAATGTTGATGCATAAAAGAATTGGTTATTTGGGGGAACTGAGTACATCTCCACTTTTACATTTAAAAATAACACAACTATTCCAGGGAAATGATCTCCGAATTTGCAAAGCTTTCTCTTGTTTAACTATTCAGAAACTTCTCATTACTGCAAAACATAGGCGTTACTGTCAAACTACAACATCCACAACCTCTTTTGTAGTTTCACAATGAATACAGATTTAGTTTCTAAGTTTATTCAGCAAAAACAGAAGAGAATGACTTACTGTTACAAAAAATGAAAAAGCATTTCCATTAAATGTCTGCACCACATTAAAACCACACCGACATCACTGGTCAGCTGATTTCACAACAATTGAGCCACATATCTGATGACAGATATGTGCACAGTACTTAACAGCTAAAATAAAGTTTTGACTCTTTAGTTTCAATTATATTGAGCAATGTTTTTTAAACCGCAAACTAAACGGACAAAAAAGTATTTTATAAGTGGCTGGAAAAAAGGAATTAACACCCATATAAGAATGAAAGAGAGACTTTAAAACTATACCGTGAAATTCATTGGCCAATTCATTAGTTAAACACAGTTGAACCCTCTTTTGACTTCAGAACTGCCTTAATTCTTCACGGCACAGATTTTCTAGGGTGCTGGAAACATTCCTCTGAGATTTGGGCCCTATTGACATGACAGCTACAGTTGCATTTTGGTATAATGCTGCAGTAGCACATCTGCTTGGAGGTATGATGTGTGTCCAACAATGATCTTTTACATAATTTGATTATAACAAATATCTATTTGAGTTAGCGTTTCCTTCCTAATCAGCTGAAAGCAGTCTGGCCAGTCTCCTCTGACCTCTGTCATCAACAAGACACAATATTTTCACCCAGAGAACTGGCACTCACTGAATATTTTCTGTTTTTTTGGCCCTTTGTAAACACTAGATATTTCCATGTGGGAAAATCCCAGTAGTTCCACAGTTTCTGAAACACTTAGAATCCACAGTTACACTTAGACCTTATGGCAAGTCCTTTCTTGCCTATTCTGATGCCTAGTTTAGACTTCAGCAGATTGTTTTGCCCATGTCTACATGCCTACATACAGTTGCTATCATCTGATTGACAGATTAGAGTTTTGTGTAAACAAGCATTTGAACAGGGGTACCTAATGAACTGGCCAATGAATGTATAATAACATAAGATGAAACCAATTTATTGTCCTAGCTTTTTGAGGATTGTAATACGCACTCTGGGCATTAGGGGGGGACTCCACACAGCGAGTAGCCTGTCGGAGAGTGTGTGTGAGGTAGATGTCTCTTTCAGCCACAATGGTTTTGTGAAGAGCAGGAAACTCTCCAATCATCTCTGACATAGTTTGCTCAAGCAGGTCCTTCTGTTTACACTTCTCCACATCCTCTTTACTGAAACATGACACAGCAGTCAATTTAACAGTGAAAAGGAAGTGACACATGACAGAGAATATAGTCTTGTTCTATAACTGTGGTGTTTTAGAAACAATTTAACACTTCCTACTTTACGTCTTTATACAGGATGCAACGCAACCTTAGAAACATTTCATTTTCTTAATTATATTTAGTGCAATACTAGCAGAGTCTGGATTAACATTGACATTTAAGGTTTTCAGTATAGAGACCAACATTCCAGTTCCTGAACTTTGACACAGTAGTAAGCATGAAGCTTAAATAAACTTTATCAGACTGCCTGGTTGGTCTCCAACATAAGCTTTAAAAACATACTTGTATTCCTTTAAGTCTCCATAACCAACATTTTATAATTCTGAGGTTCAATCTCAGAGTTGCTGAAAGCCACAATGGTTTTATAGATTTACAGACATCATCATTTAGAAAGAAATGGTAGCGTTGCTGTTACTCTGAAAATGTGAGTGCTCACTGCCTGGTTGTACACAAAACACAAACACAGCAAGTCATGATTCTCACACATATACACTGTAGTTGCATTTTTACCCAGGCAAAGACTGCTGAAAACAATACGGTATTATCGCTTTACCATTTTCCACAAATTTCACCATTAACATTTAAACTTCTGTTTCACAACTTTGCTTTTGTACGTTTCCACAAAACTGAACCATCCTGAACCAATTTAGCGAGCAATATAATCCTTCTTGCCAAAAACTCTGAATGATGACTCTTCTCTAACGTCAGCATTATTCATGTATTTGAGCAAGCTGTGAAACGATGCACACTGTCCGCTGAATATTTGGTACTAAAACAGAGTCGTGTTGACGCTGTGTGACAGAAAGCGATCAAGATGAATTTATACCTGATTGGGTCTGACAGAAAGCAAAGACCCCAGGCCAGACGGGCCTTCTGCCAGAGACTGAGAGCAGCGATGGCTCTCTTGAACGTCACAGGAATTGGCCGATCCCCGAGATGAAATTTACAAAAAGGTACCCGGCCAGCCTAAAAGAGAAAGGTAAAAGTTTTTAAACAAACAAAACAAAAATAATAATACATAATCAAATTATTCTCCACTATGTTGCATTTGTGTGCACGGGTTACCTCTTTGAAGGCCTCCCTAAACTCTCCTCCAGGCGCCATGCCCAGTTGCTCTGTGATGTGAGCTGAAACTTTGAGCAGCAGAATCTGCATCAGACCCGACATCACCCCATTCTGACAAACAGAGCAAATAAATTAACACCCACTTCCAGTGGTCAAGGTCATTCTTTAAGTACATAGTAATTTGACAGTAATACAAGCCCAAAGAAAGTATACAATAATACAGGAAACTAAAGAAGTTAGTTCAGAAGTTTTATCCCAAATATCAAAAAAGTAGGAAACAAACCCAAAACTCTTAAGTGACACTCAACGCTATATTTACACCATACTGAAACAAAGTTTAAAATATCAGAACTTGACCATCATTGCCTTATTTGGAATAAATGTACTTCCACTGTCTTTGTTTCATTATGACCTTTTCCACCTCTCTTCATCTACCACTGCTGTTTTTCACACAACCAACACCTTTCATAAATCCTGACCTGTTTGATAGCCTGCTGAACCTTATCCAGATTGATGTCTTTGGCTTCCTTTAACAGCGTATTCTCGTCCATCTTCAACATCGATACCCTATACTGGCACAGCTCCACCACGACCACGTCTGGCTGCACAGCTCGGATCGTCTGCACCAGGAGAAGGAGCACAGCGGTGTGAAAAATCAAGAGACAAATACAGAATAAGAAAGCAGAAGACTGGAATGTCAAAGCAAATGAACAGTTATGAAAGAAGCAAGCACAAGAGAAATCAATGTGAAAGAACAAAAGAGACAGGTTATGCTTGCCAAAACAAGAAAATAAAAAGAAACGACATTTAAATATGTAATTCTGTGAGTGTGCTTCTCCACACACACAGAATTACACATAAAATTTCACCTACCATTAACAGTATATCACATTTTAAAAGAGTTTAAGTGGCTTCCTGCTCTGTAACAGTCCTGTTTTTCCCCCTCATTGGCTCACCGTGGCTACATCCTTTTTGCTGCTATCACTGAAATGGGCAGTGCCCACCAGGTATAAGATGCTTCCATCAGGTGCAGTAAGACGAGACACCGTCTCTGGGAGTTCAGGAGACGACTGGCGGCGCTGGGCTCGCAACTGCCAAAGCAACTCCACTGCTTCACCATCCGCTATACAGGAGAGGGATAAAAGTTTATTAAACTGACAGAACAATTAAAGTTATGTCTTACTATAACCATTATATTATGTGAGGGAAGGTACATAATGCACTATGCTAAATTGTAGAAATTTACATTTAAAAAGTACCTTTGAGAGGAATACACTAATAAAATCCTTAGCACGTGCATTTAAATGACAAAAAATAGAGTTCTTACTATTTTACCAATAGAAAGCTACTTGAAGTTATTACTATTATTATTTTAGATTTACTTCAATAATAATGACATGCCTGTTGCAGTGCCCCCCTAATACCGATGCATTCATTGGTCTCGGATTACATTCAGTTTTATTCATTCAAATATTCGTAATAAAAAGTTATGAATGTGAGACAATATTTCACAACAAGTGGTCCCTTAAAGATAAGGAACTACATACATTGTCTCATGAAATACTGTTCTCACAATATGTTTAGAAGGGGGGGAAAAGAAACAACAACTCACAAAGATCTGGAGGTAGACACGGCATTCCGTCCCCCGAAGGGCCGACTGAATCGTCCTGTGAGACATTGAAACAACAAAGTTAAATATAGTGGGCTTATTTACATCAGCAGCAGATTAAAATGTTATTCTTATTGCTCAAGTCAAGTCAGTTTAAGAAAGGTGGGGCAGCTTCACATAAGTGGCAATTGAGAAACAACAGAGACTATGTTACATCACTCTAAAAACTCAGAGGCTGACGCAGGGCTATCTCCCACCTGATAAAACACCCTATTTTTCAGCCAGACCAATAAAACATGTTTCTTTACCAACCTCCGAGTTGTTTTCTTGGTCCATGCTTGCAGCCCTGGGAGCTGTATGTGACAGAGAGCAGATGGAAGTCATTGGCGCACACAGAGAGCGGTGATGCGTTCACTGACAGTAACGTAGACACAGCACAGCCTCACTGACTGCTGACGTTGCTTTATGTGTAACGACAACAGCTGCCGACTTCTCTAAACGCAGTTTAAACGCGATCAACGCTGGCTAAAGTAGTTGCTGCCGCTGATTTCAGAGAATTAAATCAAAGAGGCACCGTTATCTAAAACGAGAGCATTATCAGTAAGATTAGAACAACTGCGCAGTAAAGGAAGAAGCGCCTAGTCGGTGGAAGGTCTAACGTGCAATACCTTACTTCCAGGTGTAGAGCTGCTAAATACTGAACGTGTAGTTACCGAGGGCTCTTCGTTTTGGCTAGCTACCTTTACTCAAGCTAATGTGGGCTAACAAGTCCGCCAGGAATCTGCTCTCATTAGAGGAATTTAAAAAAGAGGATTTTTTAAAAATAAATGCGAATCTGAAACACGAGATATAAGATACTATACGCGATAGTTGTCTATAAAAAGAAAGACCTGTTACTTACTAAGTCGGCCCTTCTGCCAGAGTGCTCTCCGCTAGTACAGCAGCACAGTGTCAGGCTGTATCTGACAGCCGCGGTGCATTCTGGTACATGTAGTCATTGATTGTTGAGACGCATTTTGGGGGATTTAATTATAAAGATAACGCTTTTAATCCTTTTTTATGAACATTTCACACGTTACAACCAAAGCCATATTATCCATGTGATTACTCGCATTAGGACTGCTAAAGGTTTTCACAGGGCAACAGTCCTAATGTGTAAATCAACACAGTAAAATCATATTAAAGCAGAGCTCTGATACAATGTGCTCTCACACACTAGTACTACTCGTCCTAAAGTGCTTTTGGATGCATTTAGTGTGCTTAAGTAGTCTCTAACAAGGGGATTTTGAGCTAGCCTATGGAGATGAAGAATCACCAAGACAAAAGATTTCATTTAATTTTAATGCCCCAGAAAAAAAGGTATGCATAGGTCTACCCATTCTTTAGGTAGGCCCTGAAAATGAGACTAATGTCTTCTACAGTTGATGTCCTGTTGGTTTCTGAGTCAGTGCAGGCAGTTCCTTTATTCTAGTCTGTACCCTAATGTATGCAGCTGCAAGAAATGCAAAAAAAAAAAGTCTGTGTGTTTATAGCAGATAATGAAAACCTTAGTCATTCTTATAAAACCCTTATCCTGCTCATCTATATATTCACTTCACATTAGACACTTCCTCAAGAAGCCAACAGAACACAAAAGGTCATATTTTACCAGTGAGTCCAGCTCCCGTCATCTCAGAGCTGCTATTAAAGTCTTCAAAAAGAACACATCACGGTAACTGCCTTTTTTACAGCATCAAAACATATCTGGCATTAGTTTCACTAAGCAGTATTACAGTTCTACTTTGTTTTACAAAGTCACGCTTTCAATGGGGAGTCTGCTGTCTGCTGTACTTTCAAATGGCGCCCAAGTATAGTTAAGAATCGTGTTCTTATGCAATTGTGAAATGGCAGTAATTAGCCATGAAACATGTCATATTTAAACACCCCACAAGCAGTGAGTCATATACAGTGTCTATACATGTACAGCGTGTGGAATAAGATGTTCTAAGCGCATACATTATTGCCACAATTATACTGTGATCTTTTGCATATTAATTGTGCAGATCTCAACAACTGTATTGCATGAGCTACCTTTCTACTTGGCTAGTGGGATAAAGGGACTAAGCGTTATCATGTGATTAAAATACATTTTGTTTGATGTTGCAGATTTGCATTTCTAAAGTGTCTGCCTTTTTTTAAATTATTATTAGGAAAGTCACTCCTCGCTCTTTACCCTGTCTATATACTTTTTCAATATAACTGTGTGACCCTGCACTGTAGCACCCTGTTGAATTATGTCACTGCTGGTTTCATTGGTGGGTGATTAGCTATACACAGTCATCCTGAGACATGAGTGTGACATCATTTCCTACAGTAATAAGCTGGTCAACACAGGTAACGAAACATATATCTCTCAGTTTATCCTTTCTGAAAGCTCAGCTTTGCCACAAGAGTCTTCCCAAGTCACATCTATTCCATTTCTGCTCCAACAATCCTGGAAGTACAGAAGTTAATTGAAAGATCAGAGGTGGCAGCTGATAGAAGGTGACTGGCATGGAGGTTATGTGTGTAGAGTGCAGTGTCAGGGAAAATAATCTCAGTCACAGTTCCTCTTCTTCTTCTCCTCTTCCTCAACATTCTCCTGCAGCGATGAGCTCCCCAGGCCTCTCTGCCAGCCTGTCCCTCCCGCTTTCATCCTCTTCTTCCTCAAAGAGAGTACGATGCATACTCAGTAGCTGGTGTGTGGGTGCTCTTGTTAGTGGAGGTGGTTGAGACTCAGCATTTTCCTTCTGAGTGGAAGGCCCCAGTTGTTGAGGTGAGGACTTGGGACTGAGCGCATCTTCACTGGAGGGAGGGTTGGGGCTAACTCCATTTACATATGTAGTGGTGGACAGGGTCCCTGCAGAGAAGGCAGCGTTGGTTGATTCTGGAGAGCGAATCTTATTCTCTGTAATCAAATAAATATACAGAATAAAAATGGGAGCTAAAGAGAAAGAAAGTAAAAATATTAGCTGGCCAAAGGTGATTGGCCATGCAGCACAAGCATCGTATGCAAGTAGAATGTGTATGTTGTAAATAGCTATGCCCACTGTCCTGCTGTAGAAATGCACTATGAAAGGCACATCCAAATGAAATGATATCTCTGTCTCAGGCATAAGCACAATGAGAGCTACCTGTAATTGCACTGGACACATGAACCACAGTGTGTGTGCCTTCAAGGTACACTGTATCCATGTTGTGCTCTGAGGGTAGAGGTTCTGTGGTTGTGGTCTCCACCTTGGGCTTGCGAATTGTCAACATATACGGGTGGACATCCAAAGAGAAGTTGCGTGTATGCTTTTTCTCCATTCCACTTACATCTACAATCAGAAAATAAGTAGATCATTAGAGCAGATGGGGAGACCACCCATCAAGAGTGTTGTTTAAACTGTCTCAGTTCATTTTATGGTCACAGAATTCGCCTACATAATACTAGATACATAGGAACATATGTTTCATACTGGTCGGATAGTGCGCCTAACTTATTTAAACTAATTATAAAAGCTTTAAAATGTCTTTCTTACTACATATTCAAACTACCCGATACCTTTTGTTGAAGGATGCTGTGTGCTCTTGTTATCCAAAATAGGTGCAATAATGCTGTCTGCCACTATTTTTCGTCTGAGAGGTTTGGGTTTTTCCTGCTTTGTGTTATTTTCCAGCCGTGTCAGGGTGAGAGGTTCCTTCACATTGGACAGAAAATAAAAAGAGGTCAGTTCAAGTCTGCAACAGCAACAGATGAAGTCTTCTTACTATTTTGCATATATTGTAAGTCCTAAAAGAAAGCTGCTTCTTATGCCTCTTCAGTGAAAAAGGCCCTTATCAAGAGTTACTATTACACCATTTGAAGGATTATGGCCTAGAGTATGTGCGCTCCACTGAGTCAATATTTAAAGTAAGGGTCAATCTGCTTCTAGAGGATAGTACATTTTGCATTCAGAAACATGTTTCCTTACCTTAAATGGTTGAGGAAGAGGATTTGAGGATGGGATCCATTTAATCTTCTTACGAGGTCGTTTGACGACCAGTGGCTCACCACCCATCTCTCGAACCCCGAGGTCAGAAGGATCCATATTGGGATCAATTGTTTGGATCCCAGATTCCCTCACAGTGGGTGTGGCATCATGGTTGGACTGTGCAAGTGCAGCCAGCAGCTGCCTGACTACATTGTCGTACATGAGGTCACTCTCATTGGTGATGAAGTCCAGTCGGTTGAGCGACTTAATGTGATCCCTGTTCTCATTGCAGAACATGGCCAGGATGTTGATATCGCAGAACTGAGACTTCTGCCAGCGTCGCCGCGTTTTAATTCCAACCTTATGGAGTTTGTCGAATACAAAGTTGGACTTGCGTACCACAAAAAGATGCAGCAAATTAACCAGAATGATGAGGTTCATGGTGCAGAGTAGAGCAATATCTACTGCTGCCATGATGCGCTGCAGCTGCACAGCAGGCAGCTTACAGTTGACCCTGAGCTTCAGCTCTGGATAGCTGCTAATGTCTGGGTGCTCACCTAGTGCACAGGTGAACTCATTTTGCCTTTGGCGGGCATAGTAGGTGCTCAGGTAGGAAATGGGTATTGAACTGAGGCAGATAATAGAAAGATGGCGAGCCAGGTAAATCTTGGCCAAAAAGTTGCTTTGGCCTCGTCTCTCCAAATATTTCTCAAAGAGGTTCTGCTCAGGGCTCTTCTCTTTCTCTGCATTCTCTATGATCTCCCTCCTCTCCCGCTCAGTTATGCCCGGCCCTTTGGACTGGATCTGCTTCTCGATCTTTGGGGCCCGGCCCTCAGCAGCTCGATGATAGCAGTTATCAATCTCTTGAAGCAGGAAATTGAGCTCTGAAGTGAGCCTTGTAGAGGCGAGGAACTCCCAGCCCAAAGCAGGAATGTACATGATTCCCGCAAAGGCCAGCAGAGCATAGGGGAGGAACTTGTGCTCAAATAGCGAAGGCCACTCAGCTGGCTCCATACCAGGTTTAGCATCACGAAGCTCTGTCCAGCAGTAGCCTCTTGCATACAGTGCCTGGTCTCGAGTGAAGTTGTGTGGTGTGTAACAGTATATGGACTCCTCTGAGAAAAGTACAAGTATAAAGAATCAGTCCAAACTTTTCTTTAAATTACATCTCATAATAGATTGTGCTGCAAACTGTTCTCCTTATTTCTGTTAGTAACAACATGTTAGTAAGTAAATGACATGTAAGATCAGGCAGAAATACTTTTAATAACATCAGCTCTAAGTAACAATGATATTTATGCTACTTATTTAAAAGTGATATCTGGAAATGGATGCATGTGCAACATTCAGTAACAGGAGTCAAAACTGAACCATAACATGGCTCTGCAAAACACTGCAGATCCTTACAAACAGTTAAAATAATAGCTCTTCTTCAAGCTAAACCTATGACTTGTGAATCAGTAGACACATGTTTCAGTGATTCATTACATTCTCTAGGAAATATCTTGCACCTTTCTCATCATTCATTTTTAATCAGTACTCTCATCTCATCTTTTAGAACCCATTCAACACAAAGCATTGTGTGTCTCTGATCATACTCAAGCCACATTTTGAAACGAAAGAAGCACCTTTCAGGCTCTCACAGAGGAAATGAGAACACCCAGATCACTTCACTGTCCATTATGTACAAGACTAAAAGGTTTGAGGGATCACCAGTTCCATTTAATCTTTCAAACTAAGCACTGTCACCTCTGTTATTATCAGTGGTTATTAGATTTTCTCTTTTAAATAAACATGCATTCTATTGTTATTAGGGATAAGGATAATGTGTGCAATGACAACACTTGTTTCATTCACAGAATGCTAGGCACCATCTTTGTGCTGAGTTTCCTCAAAAATAATAAACTCTTCTGCACATCCACTGACTTGCTGTTTAAACACATAGTCCCAGCTGGTTACATGCTACACAGAGCCTGACTCAGCAATGAACCGACATTCCTCTCTGGGTTTTCACTCTGTCTTCTACCCAAACCCACCCTTGTCTCCTAAATCTGTAATCACTTTCACTCCCTCAGTTCTCCAATCTGTTTTCTTCTCTCTCTGGCATCTAGTATTTCAGCTTTTCTTTTTTGCTCTGCACCATACTGCTCCCTTCTCTTTTATGCCTTGTTTCCAGCTTACACTTCTTACTACTGTATGTATGCAGCCAAAACCTTTCTCTGATCAAAAGCGGTCAGAGGGCAAACAGCTGCAGGTGTGGCTTTAGCAATGAACCCCCCTCTAGCAGCTCACCTGCAAAGTTCCTTGTGAAGACCAGGGTGACTAGCAGGATGGGGATGATGACCGTCCCTATAGTAACAACGCGATCAAAAGGAAGCTCCAGTTTGATTTGCACCATGAGGCCAGCCAGTGCCCCGCCCTTCTCATCCTGAGAGGAACCCGGCAAGATCAGCTCCTTCAGCTTCTCGCCTGCAAGTAGAGCTGTAGCCATGTCCAAGTTTTGATCGAGGATGTTCTGCATCCGGAACAAAAATAATGCACACCACAACCCCCCTCTGGGCAAGAGGGGAGACTAGACACTCCCTGATGAAGTTAGATACTCGTCAAAACAATGCTAGAAGCCACACGTGCCACACGTGTGCAGGAATGTGTGGCCAGCTTCAGCCCCTGTCACCTTGTGTGGAAAAGTAGTGGGTCATACTGTGTGGCCTGTGTTCTTCAGGTCTCAGACTCTTCTACAGTTTCATGCAGCTCTTCTGTTGCAGACAAACAGACATAATGTGCACTGCTCACTCAGCCTCTCCGTTGTGCATCCCCATGTTTGTGTGTCTCTACAGCGTCTGGCCTCAGTCTGCAGACCCTGTGCTGCAGGTTGAGAAATGAGCTGAGTTTGGGGATGTGTTCTTGCAAACCCCAGGGAGAGTTGTTACATGAGCTTGGGAAAGGAGAATCAGTGACCAGTCCTTTCCTGAAAGACAGACAACAAGTTAAGGGCAGTGTAGTGTGTTCATTTCTATAAAGGTACACCGAGGTGCAAGTTGTCATTGAATGTACAATAGCATATTAGCGTAATTTAAAAGAGCAACAGTCTGATTGATACTGCTTCACACCTTCTTCCAGAAGGCTCTCTGTTCCCATCCATCGTCCTCTTTAATGCAGTCATGTGGCCAGGGATTTCTAATCCTCCCTCTCTGACCAGTGAAGTGTGAGGAGGATTTTTGTCTTTGATCAAGCAAGGACACTAAAGGGCAAGTTTATACTCGGAGGACTATTTTAATTTTAAACTGTTTAAAGCATACTTTGATGAAGCGTCTATTTGTGTTAATACATTAAAGGCCTGATATCTTGGGGACTGACTCTGTTTCAAATTTCACCCCGCTCCTCTCTGGACTATCTGGAACAACATGTTCACACAAGGATGTCAGATGCACCCCGACACTTGTCAGTGACATCAGGGGGTTATCATGTGTGGCTTATCGTGTGCATCTGAGAGTGGCTATTTGAGATTGAATGCATGCATGGTCAGGGCTGTAACTATGGAAATGCTTTAAACTTGCTTGGTCATTTCACAGGAAGCTCTTACAAATTCCCTTCATGCGGAGTTTGAATACATCACCACTTTCCATCAACAATCCCACTTGCTCCTGCATTTTCCCTTCATATATGAAATCTTTTTTTAAAGCGCTCAATTTGAGGCTCAAAATGTAACCTAATATCTTGATGAGGACAACCTTGAGAATGTGGTTTCGTGGGTAAAAGGGACAATTAGCTGCCAGCTTTAAAGCACATGCTTAGCAGTGAGAAGGATCACAAGAAGATGATTCTTTTGAAATTACAGCAGAGTATAATATTCAAGGTTGCACAGGTTAATGCTGAGATCACTGGTTCTATATCTGAAATAGAGAAGAAGATGTCTCTCGTGAGGTATGAAACATTTACTTTAAACTATTTTCTCAACTGCCTCATGACAGTCAAGATTTATTTTTACCCTCAAAGACTATCTCATGGAAGATCAGAGAAGAAGTAAAGTTTGCATAATTTAAATTTAAAGGGGTAGAACACCCATTTCGGGAGCTCAGCTGGAAGCTGCACTGCCGTCTGCGAGCCACTGGCACTGGTCCAGTCAGACAGATTATACTCCTCAGTTGGGCAATGCTACCAGTGTTTAGAGAGGGAATCCCAGATTTCTTGGCTACTACAACATCCAGCTAGAGTTTGGCCAGTTCAGTCAGCTACAAAGACACAGAGCCAGGCTCCGGGACAAGAGCTGAAGGAGAGAAGCTCCATTCATCCATTATTAATTAATGATAGCTGAGGAAGGAAGAACTTTCAGGACTGATGTGATGTCTTCTCACAAATGTGATCAGATAACAGTCCAGTGAACAGAGTTTAGACAACGTTCTCTATATGCCCTAAACAGTGCACAGGAGACGAAGTCATCACCCTTACGATTTCCTCAGTTGTGTCAGTCTCTGACGGAAACACCTGCAGGAAGATTTATTTGGGTTGAGAAGATCACCATGCCCTTAGTCGGTGTTCTGCTAGGACGCTTTTAAGTGCTGTTTCTTGACTATCAGTTCCAAGACACTAGAAAAACCAGGAGGACACTTTCACCACAGACATGGCATTGCAGTGAATTGCAGCTGCCTGCAAATGACGACCCCTTTCAGCACCCGCGCGGTGGATAGTTCCCGAATAGCCAGCCAGAGACGAGCCGCTAAACAACATCAAGTGTAGCGATTGTGTGTGTCAGAGGAAGCGAAAGTATGTGTGAGTGTGTGAGCTGCTCCGTGTGTGAGAGAGACAGAAGAGGAGATGCTCAGGATGCTGAATACCTGTATGAACTGTGTACCTGTCCGCACCAGATGAACCACCGCTACATTTCTTGCTCTGGTGCAAAAAACGGAACAATGTGCAAGCTTTCAGGAAAAACAAACAAACAAACAAATAAACAAACAAAAACAAAATTCACTCACCGTCTCTCGTTGCATCTCCCGGCACGGTAAGAGTTAATCTGCAGTGCGGGCGAGCAGCTACAGCATGTATCCGAGGCACACCGGTTTGTTCCGCCTTCCCCCCCCCAGCTCCAACCCTCTCCTCTTCCCTCCCCTCCCCGCCCTGCTTCTTCCTCAGAAACAAGAGATGAGAAACACATTAAGATTCTGTAGTTCAACACATCCCCTCTCTTTGAATCGCAGGATTAAGTGCGCATTTCAGACAGAAAGGCGAGCTAAGATGCTAAAAAATATCCCAATCCATATCCGGATTATATTTATTTTGAAAGGTTTACCTGTGAAACTGCCTCTTATAGACACAGCTCTATGGATTTTAGGATTCTTGGATATGACAGGCTCTAAAAGATAACCTTCTATTAAATATAAATAAGCAGTCCTTCGAAATGTTATTAGTATTACTATATTTAAAGGCTAAGACTTGTCACTGAAGCCTTTAGTATAGGCTAAGTGAAACAAACACCGGCTATTAGTCTACTCAAAGCCCACATTAGCTTAGTCTACAACCAAACCACAAGGCACTGACAGGCTTTTGTTTCCCACTGATATTGGTTTATCCCACCTGCCCATCATCTGTGACTGTGGGACTGCCACAGAGACACGCAAACAGGGAATGGGAAAGATGTCTGTCATTCAAACTCACTGGGTGTGGCGAGCATTTTTGCTTTTTTTGGACATCAACTAGTCATCTATTACTAAATTATGTAGGCCATAATTTCAAGAAGTACTTAAAGGAAAACGACACAAAATGCTTAGTGCACTGAAATATATTGCTTTTGATCACGCTGAATGTCACGGATGAACTTTCTGCTGCAGAGCACAACACTCCTGTACAAGGACAGTTTCATCGATGCTCTCTCTTCTTTGTCTCAGACACTTTTAACTCAAGCCGGTTTCCACCGGTTAGGGTATCCTTACCTCACCGTCTGCCATCTCTCACTCTCTTCTTGGTCATGTTGCAGTATGATAAAGCGTCTTGTTGTGGCGGTTTAAGTAATAATAATAATTATTATAATAATAATGACCTGATGTGATGAGAATTATATTCATATTTGACAAGCCAAAACTGACCAGACATCGTTATAGTGACCACCCCATTTCCTCCTCCTTTATAGTTTTAATATGAGTAAGAGATGTGAGGTGTCTAGCTCAGAGACAGACACAGGAGCAGAGGGATGCGGGAAAATTGATAAAGGAAGGAAATGAAGTTAATAAATATAACAATATGAGAAGGCAATTTTCATGTCCAAATGCAAACACAGGGGTGCTGAAGTTATTGCAATTAAACCGATACACACATAAATTCCACCTCACAGCTTGGTATCAAATTATAAGATAATATCTGAACAACATTTCCATGAAAGTTATTTTCAGATGAAGACTTTTTTCTTGTTCTTGGTTTTCCCAGCACAGAAAAAACCCATTTCCCATTCATAAAAAACATTCAACACGTACACAAATTTACTCTTGACATACTTAGTGCTGATGGCATTTTATTTTGCACAAGGCATACTTTCAGTTAGTATCATTTACATCAGTTGATACTGCTGCACATCGGCTATATTAAAGCAGTTCTCCTGTAAAAACTACCACACAAGGAACCTGGCTACTGAGTTAGACTTTGCCATGGATTTAAATACACTTCATTAGTTTTTGCATTTGTTGCATCTTCCACCATGATTAGTCACCAACATGTGAACGGGCAGAAAACTGTTTCAAATTAGGATATATAAAGAACTGTTTCAATTTTGTGCTAGGGATATTTTCTATTACTTGTCATTGACTCGCATATTTTCAATGCAACTAGCATACAGTGTAAAAATACATTAAATCTCCTGACCACAAAAAATACCACAGTGGTACCAATATGGAAAACACACATAAAAGCATTATCTATGTAAGAAAAAAACACTAACAAAAGCAAAACAAAGTACACCGTTTCAATTTTTTTTCTCCTATCTTTGCTTCATTTTTGTGTATTTTGTTCTTTATTCCAGTCTCCAGTTTTCCGTGTCTTTCCAATACTGCTTTTCCCTCTTGCTCTAATATTCTCTGTCTTCTGATTATACTCTTGTATTTGCAGCTTATAGCGCTTGTTTTACCCTTCTTCTATCACCAGGTCTCTCCAAATTCCTGGATGTTCTCTTCATTGAGCCATTTGGACCACAACTGCCTTCCAAGCTCTGTCTTTGTCAAAATCCTGCAATGCTCCATTTGATGTTTGCTGCTGTGGAGGATGAAAAGGAAAGAAAATATTCAGAGGAATCAGGTGTTGAGCATGAGTGGTACTGTGCTATTTTTGCATGTAGTTCATTAATTGATACATATGCATTTACATGTGGTATACCTTGATGCTATACTCATCAGTAAATGTCTGTTGTTGTAAGTAGTGATATAGACAAGAGCAGGATTTGCACATATGGGTGTGTTTACCTGGCATACCTCACAGTAATGCATCTGGGTCTGAATGTTGTCATCACACTCTGGAGCTCCCATGCGAAGCTGACTTTTGTAGGTGGCACAGTGCACTACAGTGGCTGAAGTAAGAATTGCCTGCACCAGCAGCAGCACCATCAGAATCAGCAGCAATATGTCATAGGATTGCTGGGATACAAAGAGAGACAAGCACATATATGTGAAATTGGTGTAGTTTTAAAAGTAATTTCTCATGATTTACTTCCCCAGCTCCTGTATTTTTGTTTTTAATGACACCAGAGCTAAGTGGATAACTCTTGAAAATACAAACACAACCATATATTTTCACTTCACTTTAGCCTCACTTTGGCTGTAGGCACATCATGCAGGAATATTTCAATAAAGCTGATCACACTGCAAGAGAGGAAGCCAGAGGCTGAAAAGAGCAGAGGAGACGTCACGCTGCTGATGGCAATCAACACCTCCACCTGAGAGATACAGGGTTGAGAGCAGAAAGAAGAAAGGCGGAAAAAAGAACACAAAAAGCCAGTAGAAAGAAGAAATAGATGTGGTATTTAGATGAAATTATACCTGCTCCAATGACATTTTGCACCCACGTGATTGCAAATAGCAGGAGGAAAAAGTTTAGATTGAAAACAAAGTCATAAAACACTGAAGTATATGAATTTCAAGTTTAAAACCAACTCCATGGTATAACAGCTTTACACTGTACTAATCTCACAGATCCTGCAGATATCAGATTATTGTACTCACCAGGCATTTGTTAGGGTATTCTGACACAACATGACTGGCAATAGCACTGGGGAAACACTGCAAATAATAACAGGTAATGTTATGCGATTGAGTTGCTCGTCAGTCATTTTAAACATACCTTATCATTCTGAGTGGCCACAAGTGCCTTAAAAAACAGTAAGCTTTATTAAGCCAACTTACAGCCACAAGGATCCAGAAAAATGTAACAGACAAGTAGGGACCAGGCAACAAAGCGTCCATGTTGAGCGCAATAATGCCTCCAAATACAGCCGAGATTCCTACAATCACTTCAATTACCTGTTGCAGACATCAGTTATGGATTAAAAGAAAAACATATACATATATAGGTTATATAGTTATACTTATTTATATGCAAGTTTACTCACAGAATATGCTTTAAGGAGCTGAGTGGGGAAGACTGCAGGTTTGATAATCACAGGCCTGTCGTATGACCCCGACTGGAGGATGGATAGAAAAATGAAAATTGTTTAGGATGAAAGAATGAAAGGGAACAAAAACAAACAAATAAACAAAAAACAAAAAAATCGCTCATGTAGACATGCATACACTCACACACCTTCCTGTGGCAGCAGCAGTCCTCTGCAGAGCGGGCTGACAGGATGACAGTGCTGGCCATCAACACCTCCAACAAGATCATCAGGATAAGGTTGAAGTTAATCTGAGAACAGACAGAACATGTTAGGGGGCGAGAACAGAGACGCAACTGCTAAAAGAGAAAACAAAATATAAAAGAATAACTCAAAATGTTTGTGTTTGTGCATCCAAAAGGACATGTAGTTTTCAATTCAGATGGATTTACATTGACAGCTGAGGGGTTCAAGACCAGCTTACAACCAAACCAAACCAGGCATGTGGTCGTCACAGCAAATGTTGACACATAGACCACTTGAAAATCTGACACCTTAAAGGAAACATGAGAGTCTAATTAGTATCGTGCTTCGGTAAAAGCTTCAATTAAAAACCATTAAGACATAATTATCTGTTTAGCCTTTGATGAGTTCATTGTTTACTCACTGCAACGTGTCTGTTCTTGGCAATAGCAAAACTAGCTATTGCTGCAGGGATGCCCTGTGAAGAATACCAACAAAAAGGAGCTGCTGTATTTATCTATGAAGACCATTACTGCCATTTTTGACATGACTCCTGTATAAAGAGTGTGAAAGATGCAGCAAGGTATGCTAGCTTTCAAAGCAATATCAGCATGTGATTAAAGTAACTGTGATGGTCACTTACAGAGCCCGCAGCACAGCGCAGGTAGTCCATGGCAACAGGAAACACATTTCCCAAGTACAGAGAGAAACCAGATGTGATGAGCAGACAGCCCTGAGGACACACCGACGCACACACACATACAGCCATGTATACACAATTAAAAGGGTCATAAATGCATTCAGCAGGTAAAACTGTGCAAGAATTCCTCTCTCATACACACGAGCCATTTGAGAAGTAACTAAGCCAACTGCATAATCCTGCCTGGTGCAACAGCCCCACCAAGACTCTTGCGTCCGGTGGGCAGGTGTCTGACTGATAAACACTAAATAATCACAACTGATATACCTGCAATTTACCAGAAATACATAGGTATGCTTCTAGTATGATCTGCGACAAAGTGGGTACTTTTTTTTGCAATAAACACAATTTGGTTTTAGTTTGAGCAACAATTTTCTGGCATGTAGCGTTTACAAGTATATATTAGATTTTATCATATACATTTGTGTAGTCAGCATGATCTTTTTCATTTTACAAAGTATTGGAGACTACTTTTAGTTAACCAAACTTCATTTCTATCTAGGGTAGTGTCTGTATAGTTCAGCTTCTTCCAATGTGCAGCAATTTACACACTGCAAAACTTTCCCCGCGTTGATCCTTGCATTGAGCTGGGTGTGTCTGCTCACACTTACACTATGTGCACAAGAGTATTGGGCCACATCTCTTAATCACTGAACTCAATAATAATATGGGGCTGGGCTTTGGCTCCCTTCCAGTTCCAGTGCAGAGAAGTCTTGATGCTTACCATGACAATTATGTGCATCTCACTTCATGGGAAAGGCCCTTTTATGTTCCAGCATGACTGTGCTAGGTGAACTTGCTGTGGAAGAGCGTGACTGGCCTTACCTCAACCCCACAGAACACCTTTGGGAAGAACTATAAGGGAGATTTTCAGCCAGGTCATCTATTCCAGCATTAGTGTCCAACCTAAATGATCTTTTGGATGAATGGGCAAAAATTTCCACAGCCAGATTTTCTATGTAAAAGGCTTCTCAGAAGAGTGGAAGGTATTATAGTTGCTAAAGAAGGGGCAAAGTCCTTAAAATGCCTACAGATTTAGAATGGGATGTCCTAAAAGAGCTTTTAGGCAGTCCAATATTTTTGTCTAAATAGTGTAACACAATACACATGCCCAAAATTGATCTGCTAACATTTTAATTATTGAAACAACCCCATCATGGTGTTCTTTCCTTGTGGAAGCACAAAACAGGATTTCTTGTTGCCACTTCTCACTCAAAATTTCAAGATTGGGGCTACTCAAAAAAAGAAATCACCCCAAACTTTAAATCTGTGTGTTATGGACTAAATAGAAAAATCCTGTAGTGTGCTTTCGTTGCTTCCCCTGACTGTCTTTCCTCTCACCCCTATGAGGACACTGTAGAGCCAGGCCCTGTAGCTGAAGCAGGGGTGCTTTAGGGGCTCCGGCTGGGCCAGCTGCAGGTCACTGGCCCTCACGTCCACTGTGTAGCTGTCCCGTTCAGACCTATCCCGCTCCCCTCGGTCTGGCCTTCTCTCAGCTCCCCGGTCACCCCGTCGTCCCAGTGTCCCATTTCCTCTCTCCAGAGTGGGCATGTGGGTGTAGGTGAACTCCTCTCTGGCCGACAGCTCTTCGCGCTGCATTGTTAAAGTGGCTGGTGGCTTGCTTCAGTAGCAGGGCGAAAAGTATGGAGTGAAGAAAACACCCTGTGGGAAAGAATGAAAAAACAAAAAACAATATCACATTCCAAACAAGGACAAGCTCTTCGTCTTCTCATCATGTTTCTCTTTACGATCGTTCCTTTCAACAAGAGGTCCAGTAATTGTAAAAAGTGATGATGGCAATCGGAGCTCTCAGATCAGAGCTTTCAGGGGAAAATCAATTAAAATCACATTAAATAAAGAGAAAGTATGCCATTAGGCTACTAATCATGCAGTGTAACAAAAACACCCCACACCCCTCCCCTTGTTTCTGTCGGTTCAAGCCAAGAGAACTTACTCTACATTCCACTGCTTCTTTTTTGCTTGTCTGAACTCACCTACTGTTGTTTGTCTCGCAAAGTCTTCCCAGTTATTTTCCAGGAAATGTATCCTTCAAGAACTGGAATCATATAACCACAAAGAAGACAGTTTGTCTTTGCTCGAAGCTCCTTCTGCTCCCCATCTCTCTCCCTCGCAACTTGCAGCCTCTTGCACCCCCACTCTCCTCCTCTTTTCCTTTTCCTCTCTTTCTTTCCCGTTACACGGCGTTACTCAGAAACAGTTCTGAAAAGTTTTTTGAACCCATCAAAGCGTGGAGCTAAAACACATGGCTCTTGTGCTGCCAGCCTACTTTGTGCCAAAGAGAGAGCGGCTGTGCATGACAACAAGGGGAGGATGAAGGGGCTCGCACTGGGGGCAGAGTTAGAAGGGCAAACACCCTCTTTACCCTCCTTTTTGCCCATGCAGCCACACATGCACATCAAGGCACTCACAAAACTGAACAATAGGCCTTCAGAACTGAGCACATAAGAAATTTAGAAAGTCACATTCATAGCAAGTAGAAATTCGCACAAGTGCAGAATCAAACTGTTGTTTTTTGCCTACAGTTAAGTGCGTCCCCCTGTTGTGTCCCCCCTCACAACTTCCCTCTGTGTTACTTAGTGTTTCACTGCACTTCACAGCCCACTAAATTAAGATGCCCAGCAGTGCTTTAGAAAAGAGGCGACAGAGACATTTCCATGGCCTAATCACATGGTCCCTTGTGTGACACGGCTAATCTGATGATGGATCATTTCTGCTCCATATAAGAATCTCTTAATGACTCATTAAGGACTAAATCCAATTGGATAACAACATTTTGTGGGTGTGTGTTAATTGTGTCCGTGTTTAAATGTCTACATATGTGAGCACCTCGGGATTCCTTTCAGTCTTTAACACAGCCAAGCATTCTCAGTTCAACATTGTTCCTTGGTGGTGGTAACCATGGCGACTCCTTAACAACTGCTGTCACCACAGCCCTTGCCATTCCCTGCCCAAAACACAACACACACACACACACACACACACACACACACACACACACACACACACACACACACACACACACACACACACACACACACACTGCAAATACCATGACCACTCAGAGAGCATTTTGAAACTGCCCTTGGAGAAGGCAGAGGGTTGGGAAAACACTGATTGAATGAGACACAAATCAATATCCAAATATTAATATAACAAATCAAAACAGAGTATTATGCTACTCGTGATATTTATGTCCAATGAAGATAAATTAATGTCAGTATTAGGTTTGGAGGGTGGCATGAAAAAGCAGCTACTCTAATGGCACTGCTATTGTCTTGACAGTAATTTTAAATGGATGCATGTCTGCAACAAACGCTTTTAGCCTTTTTTGTAGAAGTGTAAACTTTAAAAGAACAAACTATCGGTTCACTCTAAAAGCCTTTGTTTCTCTTGTTCCTCTTGACTTTTAGGGATATACTTAAGTCTAACAAATTTTTCCACTCTGATTAGCATCTGCCTGCTTCCCACTCTAACTCCATTCTACACCACAAACTACTATGACATTTCAAGCACATCTGACCAGTGCTTAAATTTGCACATAACAATCATTCCCAAACCTCAGACTGCCACTGCCCGAGTTTGAAATGCAAATATCTTCTGCAGCCCACCCAAGTCTTTACTCGTGACTGATGTTGAACTTGATTCTCCATCAACAGCTTTAGATTAAGATTCAGGTTAAGATCCAAGAGGATTAAGGTTTACAATAGTTTACTTGTTAAATTATCCCATATGGAAAAGAAATAGTAAAAACTTATAAAAGACTTGTATAAGATGTGGCCTATTTCATATAGTGAATCATATAAGGCTTATATGATTTACTCATGAAAGTGTCCACTTTCTCATTACTTTCATATATTGTTTTAGGAAGTATCCAAAACATACAAGTTTCATTTATATAATATTTCAAGGGATCTTATATCTGTTTTCACTCTTGTATGCTTTTCATACAAGTTTCACACAAGACAGATACAAACTTTATAAGATTTATATATATCTTTTCCATATGGGATATGTCCCTGTCTACTAAATCTTTTTACATTTTGTAATAAATGAGTATTTCAGTTAACTGATTTTGTTTTAAACGTATTTTTATCCTTCTGTATATTATTGTATACTACTATTCTTATTATATATATTGTATATCTTATTCCTCTGTCTCTCTTGCTACATTGAGCATGTGTATGACAAAAGAATTTCCCTCGGGATAAATACAGTTCTTCTTATCTTATCTTATCTTTTTTTAAACGTCTGCAATTTTTAGGGCCCACCTGCAGTATCTTCATGGCCCATGAGGTGGTGACTGCTCACACTTTGGTTAACACTGGTCTGAAAAATACAACAGAATGGGTGTTCTAGAAATGCTCTAGAAATTTGAAAAACAGTTTCTAATACACAATAATGTATTTTCTTTACCATATTTCCTATTTTCATAACATATTTGATAGCATATAGCTGGACTGTCTTTATTAAAATAAACTTTATTACTCTAGAAATAACAGAGACCATGTTTATTTCAGGAACAGTACTCAAGACCAAGTTGGATGTAGTGATGGTAAATGTGATTCTTTTTACTGAATTGAGTTTGAATGAGTCACTAACCAAAGTGAATCGGGATTTTTGGGTCATTTGAGTCACTGAGTCAGTTGACCAGAGAGTGCAAAAAATGTACATTTTCACTCAAACTTAATTTGTTTCTCTTTTCATGTAAATCCTACTGCTAAGATGAGTGATTGAAAAAGAAAAACAACTATTTTTATAGAGCAAAAAAAAAAAAAGATTTCTAAAGGGAACATTTATTTTATTTATTTTTATTTTATTAGTATTTTCCCCAAATGTGTCAAATATGTTTTCTCATCTAAATGTCCACTGAGCTGTTCCTTAACATTGTTTGCCAACCAAGAAGAAGAAGAAGAAGAAGAAGCTGTGAGCCAGGAGGGAGGGGTGAGGGAGGGGGTGAGTGAGTGAGTGAGTGATTGTTTATGCTACGATTCAGCCCACATTGCCCCATCGTCTGCAAAAAGTGAAAACCCCATTCCACCCTCTATGTGGAACACATCATTAATCAGCAGTGAAAACAATAGTCTAACTATGCTTCCTTGTGGCGTTCCATTTTCTATTGGCAAACTCTCCGAATAACTCCTCCCAATCCTTACTATTATTCGTCGGCCTTCCAAAAAATCCTTAACCCCTCTGAACATTCAACCATTTATACCCATTTCCCTCATTTTTATCAATAGACCTTCCCTCCACATCATATCATACGCTTTCTCTATATCAAAAAAGACCGCCAGCACACTCTCCTTATTCACTTGTGCCTTCCTTATCTCATGTTCCACTCTGATACTGAGCCAAATATCCTTTCTTTTCTACATAGAACACTGTCAAAGGAGCTTGCAAAGAAAAGCGTCTGGACTTCTTTAAGTTGCTTGAAGACGTTTCACCTCTCATCCGAGAAGCTTCTTCAGTTCTAAGGTCAAATGGTGGAGAGTCCCAGATATAAACCTAGTGGTGGTAACCCCCCACAGAGGGACAAAAGGACCCCTGATGATCCTCTAATCGCCTGAGCCAAGGTGGGAAACTGGGCGTGGGTCCCAATCAGCCAGAGTTTCGGGTGTGTTCATTGTGAAACCTGGCCCCACCTTATCATGCGAATTCCTGAGGTCAGATGGCCCAGGATGTGAGTGGGCGTTAAGGCGTCTGGGAAGGGATCTCAAAACTGGATTATAGATGGCAGAGAGTTGGTGTCGTAAACCCCCGCCTCTGTTCAAAGATGGTCGCTCACAGTGGACATAGATGGTTCACCCGAAAGACAAAACGCCAAGACACAAACTTAACAATGTGGTGTATGCTGTACAGTGCAGCGAGGAATGCCCAGACCTCTACATTGGAGAGACCAAACAGCCACTTCACAAGCGCATGGCACAACACAGAAGAGCCACCTCCACAGGACAAGACTCAGCAGTCCATCTGCATCTTAAGGATAAAGGACACTCTTTCGAGGATGCCAATGTTCACATTTTGGACAGAGAGGACAGATGGTTTGAAAGAGGAGTGAAAGAATCCATCTATGTCCACTGTGAGCGACCATCTTTGAACAGAGGCGGGGGTTTACGACACCAACTCTCTGCCATCTATAATCCAGTTTTGAGTTCCCTTCCCAGACGCCTTAACGCCCACTCACATCCTGGGCCATCTGACCTCAGGAATTCGCATGATAAGGTGGGGCCAGGTTTCACAATGAACACACCCGAAACTCTGGCTGATTGGGACCCACGCCCAGTTTCCCACCTTGGCTCAGGCGATTAGAGGATCATCAGGGGTCCTTTTGTCCCTCTGTGGGGGGTTACCCCCACTAGGTTTATATCTGGGACTCTCCACCATTTGACCTTAGAACTGAAGAAGCTTCTCGGATGAGAGGTGAAACGTCTTCAAGCAACTTAAAGAAGTCCAGACGCTTTTCTTTGCAAGCTCCTTTGACTACGATGACCTGGATGACTGAGAGCCTTCACAGACATACATAGAACACTAATCTTTCATTTATCATTCTCTCCATTATTTTGCAGACGTTGGGTGTTAATGCTATTGGTCTGTAGTTTCCTGGTTTCGTATCTTCTTTCCCTGGTTTACGTATTGGTATTATCACTGCCTCCTTCCAGCTTTGTGGCAACTTCCCCAGGGCTATTTCCGTCAACAACCTCCATTTTAGACCCACCTACAGACACATGACTGGACAGGCGCCAAATGCAGTAAATTTGGTCCCATGTGGGTTTTGGCCCTGCAACTTCTGATTGGTTGAAGTGAGTGAACATGGCATAATTTCTGTGACCCTATTGGCTCAAACAATCAAAAAGGAGTGTCAATCATGCTAATTGGCCAAAAGAAACCAAAGTTACAGCCCCTCAGATTTTAAAGGGCCAGAGGCCAATTAAACTCTCCATGCACATGGCAGAAAAGGCCCTTTGCCATGTAAATGCGTGGTTAATTCTTCAAAAATACATATTGAAAAAACAAGCATTTTTAGGCCTCTTAGTAAAATTAATTAATTTCTGCTCTTTAATACCTAAAGAATTAAACTGACATAGTGTCCAATGTGTGCCAAAATTTGACATTTTTATACAACGTCTGGATATTCATGTATTGACAGTGCTGTAATTTTTCACTGCTTCACTTTAGAAACATAAATCTTTGCACAGATTATGTTTATATGTTGGTTACTGAATTTCTGGAATTAAATGTGATTTGAGGCATATTTTTAAAAGGGTTATATGCTAAAAAAATAAATAAAAAAATTAGGTGAGGATAAGATCTACTTACTTTTTCTGTGTTCAGTCCCAGTAACTTTGACACAGTAATATCTGCTGCAATATTTATACCTCTGATGAAATTTCACAAGTGTTAGCTGTCACGATCCTGGGTCTTAGGACCCAGTGTTTTGAGTTTTAGTTCATTTTGATGTTTATAGTATGTTTAGCTCATTAGGCCTCCTATGTTGATTTGCTTATTAGTTCCCCCTTGTGTTTCAACCCATGTTAAGTCTCCCCTGCCCTTCATGTCTCTCTGTGCCCCCTCTGTTCTGTTTATGGTGTGTCTTTGCATGTTTGAGTTTCTTGTTTTCTGTCACCCTGCATTGTGCATTATGTTCTCATGGTTGGTCTTTTGTTACTCCCTCTAGTCTAGTCTCTTGTGTTCAAAGCTGAGTATTTCCCTCTGTGTATTTTGGTTCTTAGACCTCTGCCTTATGGTTTGTCTCTGTTTCTTAGTTGCTGTCTCCACTGTGTCTAGTTCGTGTCTCTGTGTGATACTTCCTGTTTTACTTTGAAGGTCCATGCCTCGTGAGTGTTTCTAGTTTTGCGTCTCTGTCTCGTCCAGTCCTGATTTCTCCCAGCTGTGCCCTCCTTCTGTGTCTCATTCCCTCGTTATCCCTCTGTGTATTTAAGCCCTGTGTTTCTCTTTGTCAGTGTCGTAGTCTCCATCATAGCTGTGTGATTGTTCCCTGTGGCTCCTTGTGCTTTAGTTTTCCCACTTTAGTTTATTTTGTATTGTTTTTCGTGTCCCACTCCACGCCAGCAATAAAGCTGTGTTTTTTGAGTTTACCTTTTGTCTCTGTGAGTTTGCGTTTGGGTCCTACTTTTGCCTGCACACAGCCGTACTGTGACAGAAGCTTTATTTTGATACCAAGATTGTATACACAGAGTCTGTAATTGCAGAGAAATAATCAATTAATTTTGGGCATTTCATTTTCGAGCAGGAAGCTCAGAAACCTCTTTGGGGCTTAAGAGGTTTTAAAGTTTTTTGGCCCTCAGGGATACCACTGACCTGGGGGTGACTCAAATATGTACAGCCAGCATTTAAAGTGCTGTGAAAACAGAAGCATGGTGCTTATAAACCTCACATTAGCAAATTAATTGGATGGGTTCCAATAGGTTGGCAGCTGGTGCTGTAATGGTTGGCACTGTTGTATTGAAGTCCTGTGGCCTTTCCTGCGTGCAGTTTGCATGTTCTCCCTTTGACTTTATGATTCTCAATGTTTCCTCCCATAATCCAAAGACAAGTATATTAGGTTGATTGGAATGTGACCCTGAAATGTTGTCTTTTAACAGTTACAAATTTTCCAAGGTGTAGTGCACTGCATGCAGTGTATGAACATTAATTTACATTTTACAGTCAGCTGAGAGACTCCATGAATTAAGCGTGTTGTGAGGAATTAACATGTTTTGTGTGTGTCTTTTCATTTATTTGCACATGTGTTTGTGATGCCACATTAAACTGCCTACCAGCTGCGATCTAACCTTCTAGGCGTGGAGAACAAAATACTAACAGGGGAACCTTTAAATTTTACATCTGACAGAATTATAGATGTCCCCATGCTCAGATTTTTAGGCCAGAGACCACATCAAATAAATCTGAAAGCAAATACATAGATATTAATCTTTATAGAGGAAAGATCACACACATACAAGTAATGCGGTTTCACAATCCTTGGAGAACATTTGATATCGTAACGTTCTCAGTTTTAGGACTAAACAGACCCAAAGCCTCTTGCACACACAATGATGACACCATGTGACCACAACACATTTATAGTGACCCATGCTGAGGACGAAGGTAGTGTGGAAACAGGTCCTCAATGTAATCGTCCAACAGTTCAAACATAAAAACAAGTCACTCCTCTGACATGCAACATTTAAGCATAGATATTTAAAAGATGAGCTTTTTGTTTTTACAGCAATACAGTAACAGTAAGACACATGAGAAAACATCTGTGGATATATACATTAACTTACATTATCAATAGCTCTGTTTTTATGAACAATATTTACAGAGTTACGGTAAAAGAACAAGTCCTCTTTCCCACCAAGTTGCCTAAAGTTACGTGCTTCAGTCACATTACAGCTGGTTGTCTTGTTTGGCTTTAGGGATTAATCATCTCAGGTCTACAGTAAGTGACTGACAAATATACAAATGAACTTGTCTGTACAGGGGCCACATGTGTAGGCAAATAAAAACGTGAGGCTGAACTTCCTTCCTCATATCCAGGGATAAACTGATGGCTTATCACATTATGCTGATGTTGTTTATTACCTCATTACATCGGTTGAATGTTCTCCTCTGAGTTTCTGTAGCCTCAGCTGATCCTGATCAGTTTGACATGTAACAGAGTGTAACACTACTTAGCTGATAGATTTTTGCTGAATAAGGGACACAGTTACAGTCATATATGTTATTGGCAAGTTGTGGCATAATACTGTACAGCTATCGTATGAATGTCATGTTAGTAGACATGTATCAACAAGGCAAACAGACAGACAGACGTGTTAACCATCTGTGCTAACAAGAAGCATTTTAGCAACTGATGAGCGTCATGGAGAGCAAGATCACGACACCTGATTTCACCTCGAAATCATTCATCGCTCAGATGCATATAAATATAATGTCACAGTTCTGATTGCTCTCTGCTAAATCTTCTTAGTTTCTGGGTTTAGGAAACTCAGAAGTTCAGACAATTGATCCCTTGGAGGAGGACAGGTGGATGGACTGGATGCGAATAGCTAAGGTTTTCTCCAAGTCTCGCAGGATGTCACAGCCGGGGCTGTCGGGTGGTGCGTCATACAGCAGCTGTTTGAAGGGCTCCAACTCAATCAGGATTACCATATTCTTCAGAAAGTAACCCTCTATATAGGATGCTAGATCTGGAGCATCGAGAAACTGAAGGACAGGGAGAATATATATATCAACTTTTTCAGAATATCACTGATTTTACGTCACTTGAGCACCACTGCAACACCGCAAAATGCTTCACAGCACAGTATTAATTTTTTACCTTGGTGTGATTGTAGATCTCAACACAAGTGTCTGTGTTGATGTTCTTAGAGCAGATAATCTCACAATGCCTTTGCAGCGCCTCCAACTGGAAAAACTTTGCTGCTGACAGAAGCTGAAAAAACAACAACAAAACAACTCAAAATTCAAGTTCAAATTGTAGTTTTTTTATTTAACTAAAAAGAAATGATGATAGACATGTTTATGATCCGTTACTCAAGACACTAATGATCTAACCTCCATAACATCAGTGTTCCTGATGTGCAGAGCTTCTGTCCCTCCACAGTACAGATACTGCATGACAAGCTGATAAGATAAGATCCATAATTTACAGAGTGCACATAGAAAAGAAAACACAACATATATATTTAAAGGAACATGTGGCTAACATTTACTTACAATGTCTGCCTTATCAAAACATAATAACACTACCTGAAATATTTGAAATTTGACATTGCTGATTTCAATGCATGTGTTTTCACCACATGGTCTGTTAGCTAGAAGAGTTTTGAATCTGTAGAGAATGATAAAGAGACAAAAGGAGAGAAATATCACGGGTTGGTTAACTTGGTCATGTTTTAAGAACTCACTGAATGGAAATAAACACTACTAACATACAACAGCAGGGAGAATACACAAGAGTGGAGACCAAATTAACTGCCATTCTATTACTTCTTTCTATAATATTGTAATTTGCCTTATGTGCCTTTACTTATACCCTACTTTGGTATAAATAAATAAAATAAAATAGAGTTAAAAATCCCTTCAAGATTACAGAAGAAGAAAAAAAGACTAGAGATTCACCTGATAAAGTTCAAAACATCAGAACTCACAAACACATTAAATCAAAAGTATTTTGCTATATTAAAAACAAGTCAGAGTTGGGGTAATCGTATTTAGCAGGACCTTAGGGTTACAAAATATACTGTGTAAACATTCAACATGTGCATTTTAAAGGCAGAGGTTTAAATACCTGTTGGAAGCTGTGAAAAGCAGAACTTTGTGGGCGTAAAAAGGTTTCCCCTCCACCAAAAAGGTCACATCAGACATTTCTTTATTATTCAGGAAGTGGGGATCTGAAAGACACATGACCAGAAAAACTTTATGTTTTTCTGATTTTCATAAAAAGAGCAAATGGAGTGTTCAACCTAGCCTTGTCACTCGTTCTACACCCAGTTCAGCTCCATGCAGTTGATTGTATTAATAATAATAATAATAATACATTTTGTTTGAGGGCGCCTTTCAGAAACCCAAGGTCACCTTACAAAAAACACAATTGATAAAAGGAACAGTAGTCATAAAATACATAAAATAAGTTAAAATTACAAAACAGAGGGTGACAACAGATAAAATCAGCATTAAAGCGAATAAGCCAGTTTAAACAGATGTGTTTTGAGCTGTGTCTTAAATATGGAGAGGGAGTCAATATTTCTTAGTGCAGGAGGAAGAGAGTTCCAGAGCTGGGGAGCAGAGCGACTGAAAGCTCTGTTCCCCATAGTAATAAGCAGTGTTGGTCAAGTTACTTGAAAAAAGTAATCAGTAACTAATTACTGATTACTTCCCCAAAAAAGTAATCCCGTTACTTTACTGATTACTTATTTTCAAAAGTAATTAATTACTTAGTTACTTAGTTACTTTTTTAAAAACACGATTTACAACCTGAATAGGTGATAAAGCGATAGATCTTTCAGCCCAATTCTACTTTTTCTGCATAATCCATCATACAAAATGTAATCAAATGGAAAAGTCTCTTTTTAAAACTTGTTTTATTAGTTTTAATCTTTTAACTTTATGCATCAAGCAAAAAATGTAATTATATGCAACATTCTCTGACTTGAAGAAATTTGTTTTAAACCTTTTAAACCTATTTTCTGCACATTCCAGCACATAATTTTTTTGTGTGTGTGTGTGTTTACACTCAGTCTTTCAAATAGATGCAAGTAAAACACAGCAGAAAATAAATAAAGTCAAAGACTCAGCGGTCCTGTTGCTCTATTTTCACCTGTAAAGCAGGAGTAGGGTAGGCGGAGGTTTACCCTGGTGCAGGTGGTCAGTGGAAGAATCTGCGAGTTTCTCTGTGAGTTTCCCATTACGTCGTAGCTACTCGGTGCTTGCTTGGAAGTTTAGGGGGTTTTTTTCGCTGTAAAAAGAAGTTTTTTTCCCACGCACAAGGGACACTAATGTTTTTGTCACTTTTTATGGAATCAAACTCAAAGTAAGGTCAGTACTTCCACGCTTTAAATGCTGCACGCTCATACTCTCTCCCGCACTCGATATATGATCCATTGTTGATCTGCACACAGCTGTTGTCACGAGCGTCGCACTCGCTTACGTCACTGTCATGAGATATTCTCGCAAAAAAATCATGGTTTTAGTAACGCAGTAACGCAGCGTTCCTACGGGAAAGTAACGGTAATCTAATTACCGTTTTTTGCCATAGTAATCACTTACTTTACTCGTTACTTGAAAAAAGTAATCGGATTACAGTAACGCATTACTGCCCATCTCTGGTAATAAGGTGTGAGGACGGAACGGTAAGATGAATAGCAGATGATGATCTGAGAGGGCGGGAAACAGTGGCGATATGGAGCAGGTCACACAAATATGAAGGAGCAGATTTATGGATACATTTGAACGTGAGAAGTAAGATTTTAAAGTTTATCCTGGCTTCTATGGGCAAACAGTGAAGCTGCTGAAGAACTGCGGTAATATGAGCACTTAACGGAGTGCAAGTTATGACCCGAGCTGCAGAATTTTGAAGAAGTTGGAGTTTATGAACTCCAACTTCTTCAAAATTCTGCAGCTCGGAATTTTGACCTGAAAAGTTCTATTCCAGTTTCTGAACACTAGATGGTGTCGTGCACACTTTCTAATCTGCATTTACTAGTAAGGGCAGACTAAAAAAGACAAGACAAATGATTCTGATGCTCCTGCTGCGTGCCTGTATGTATGTGAATACACTTTAATAATTAAATGAAATGATGAAGAAATATGCTCACCCAAACGTGATGACTGCTTCTTCTTGATCTCTGCCAGTTTGGGGATGGGGTAAGGGCCGTAACACTGAGTGAAGATCGCAGCCAACTGCTGGCTGATCACTTCATTCTGACAAAACACAGACAGAGTGACAGAAGAGGGTAAGCAGAGCTCACCTTGGATGCATCATGCTAAGCCAGCATCCAGGAGTCTATGTTATGTAAGAGCATAAGCACATACTGCACGGCGCGCCTCTCCCACACAAACAGCCCCGACGCAAATACCAAGAGAGGTTAAACTTCTGCAGCCTTACCAGGCTTAGCATCCACTTCATTCAAGCAGTCGTTCCAGTAAAACTTGTATTTATGGATATTTCACACATTACAAGGGGATCAGATAGATATCAGACTTATTTTTCACACCCACACGTCCTTAGAGGTTGCTGTGGTGGGAAATACAGCGACAGGCTGAGCTACTGTAGGAGTGAGATTAAGAGGAAAAGACAGGAGATTTTCTTACCCTTCTAAACTTTTCACTTGTGTGTGTGCAGAGGCAAAGTGAAGGTAAGGCATGCTACAGCACAAGCCTCATGTGTGCAGTCATCCTGCTTGAATGCAACAAACTTCTAACAAATAAGTATTTCTGCATTGTCTTCAAAATTTTCTATGCTGACAAGAGAGATATACAGATATACATTTAATCAACGTTATCTAAAATGAACTAAACACTAAGAGGCTGAATGAATGCTTCAGAGGAACATGGCAACAGAGTGTCTGGTACAGAAAAGACAAACGGCCTGTACCTTGATGTCTGTGGACCTCAAGGTGATGCAAGCAGAGCCTCTCTCAGAGATGAGGGCCAGTGGCCCGAGCCATACATCAACCAAGACAGAAACAAGGACTGACACTGCAGCAATCCAGCGAAGCATAGCATGTTTGGAGTGTACGAGTATATGAGTATGTGCGTGTGTGCATGTGAGAGAGGTATGCTGCTGGTATCAGACCCATGCACGTGAGTCTCTGTGGCTCTGCTTGTGTATTTCAGTTATATGAGTGTATGCACACTCACACTCTGAAACTGTGCAGTGTTTTTTTTCTCATATCAGCAATGACAGCTAACCTATCATGCCATCAGGGCATTATCAAGATTAAGTCACAGCAGACAAAGCTAAGATGAGTGCCAGAACAAGGACAACAATGAGCTGGGTGAACTCTAACATTGCCTACCAAGGGATCCTAAGCTGAAGTAATGAGACGAGGGCCTAATATGATAAACTGCAACAGAGAGGAACGGGCGTCTATCAGAAATCATTATCATTTTACGTAATAGATATTGAGTAAGCCACTGGGGCTCTGTCGGTCACCGTGAAGCTAATGACCTGACTATGTAATAGCATTACTACAAAAAAAGAGGAGGACATGACTGTGGTTTAGTGAAGAGCAGACACTTAAGAGGATGGAGACTAAAGTGTAGCTCTGAAGAAAATGTTCTTACTTTTACGGTAATGATCCAATATGTCGTGACACTTGCCTGTGTTTTATGTTAACAGGAAACACACACAGGGCAGTACCTTGCTGGCTCTGAGGATCTGGAACATAAGAGGCAGGCCATGCGTAATGAGCTCCTCGGTGTACTCCTCTTCCTCAATGCAGCTGAACTCTTTCAGAAGACCCTGGATCAGAGGTCGGCGGTGCTGATGGAAACATGTGCGCAGAGACTCCAGCCAAGTGTGCAAAGTCCATGGGACTCCTAAGTTTCACAAGTACACCAATATGAAATACATTTCATACAATATAAGATACTGTAGAAGTCGCATGCATGCATTTCCAGAAAACCCACCAAGACTCCGTATATCTATGGTGATGTCTACATGCCCATGTTCAGCACTGTGGTACATGGCTTCCTTCAGAGCTTTAAGTTTGGCTTTTCCAGTTCTGATCAGATCCATCTGAGACATGCTTCTGCCTTCCAGCTCTGAGCCTTCTGCGAGAATCTCTTCCAATGACAAGACATCTCCTTTCCCTTTCTCTGTGTGGGACAACAGCTTGCGAAACACATTTCTACAAATCAAAAAAGGCAAAAGAACAAAAGCAGAGAAAAAAACTGCGATTAGACTGAACGGATTTCAGGACTCTATTTGACTGATTTTTTTTTACCAAAAATAAGTTTGCATCTCCGGCCCTGAATCAGAAGTGGGCTAGATTTTTTTATTTAAATGGAAGGACTTAAACATGATATGATAGTAATTGGGGGTCGTTACTGTTGTAGTCTGCTGGCAAGTTAAAATAAATCAATGGAAATAGCTGCATTTTGATGAATGGGAGAACGAGTCCATAAGAAGAAACAAAAACCCAGAGGGTTTATACAAAGAGCTTTATATTTGTGGCATGTAAAGTATACTATATTCAGTGGTAAACAGCAATTACACACATGGGCTTTTATACAATTTCATGCAAAATATAAATAAAGATGCTTTTAGTTTTAAAATCCAAAAATACAGCTGTCTAGCCTGAAAAATAACTAGCAAAAACCAAAAACAAACAAAAAAACTGCTGGTTTTGACATAATGCTATATTTTACAGGTCTATATTTCAGAATGATTTCCACCTACTTTGCAAGAACAACCACATAATTTGACACAAAATGAAGTGGAAACATATCATTCAAATGGAAAATTCTCTGCTAATTACAATTTTTGCTTACTGGCAGCAAGAAAGACAAAGACACAAAAACAGAGACCGTTTATACAGATAAGCTCGTAAAGCAAAGTACTAACAGAAACTATTCTGGATCGATTATTAAAAGACAATACAGTATTGTACAGAGTACACTGTTTGCAGTGTAACCCTGTCAGTTTTGCCATTTTGTTAAGCCAAACTTTTAAAATAGTTTTGGAGAGTTTTAAGTCTTAACAATACTTTGAAAACAACAGAAAGACAACAGGAGGTTACTCATGCAGGAAACTGAAGACCTGTGGTGCTAATTTTACAGACGTCCTCTAAGAAAGTTGTGTTTGTACATAAATAAGAGTACACACTACACAGTGCTTGTATGTTTGCTGTTGAAGGGAACATGAATGCATTCGTCACCTACCTGTGCCCATGTGCTGCTGCCAGGCTATAGGAGTTCATATCGCCTTGTGGTGCAGTAGAAATTCCATTGCGGTACATAGTTCCCACCATGGGGTCAGCGCCTCGCTCCAGCAGCAAACTCACCAGCTCAAAGTTACCTGCACATGAAAAATGACTGGCTCAGTTAAACACGCACACACACACGGAAATAATAAGATTAAACGAAAATGAGACCGAGAGAAAGATGAGAGAGAAGCACACGTTTCATCATTTGTTCCACATTCATGGCTCTATTTGTCTTTATTCTTCCAGCCCCCAGGAGAAGCAAGCTTCTAAACTTGTAATTCAGCCACTGATCATGCTGACACTCAGGTGTTGTTATC